>NW_024470758.1:4681487-4981487 GCF_017639515.1 Carcharodon carcharias
TGTTAGTGCTGGGGTCTCAGCTATTTATAAATCTATATTAATGACTTTGTCAAAGAGATAGAGAATAACGTATCCAAATTTGCTGCTGAGACAGAAATAAATGGGAATGCAAGCTGTGAGAAGGACACAGAAAGGCTGCAAACAGATATAGACAGGTTAAATGTGTTGTTAAGAATGTGGCAGGTGGAGTATAATGTGAGGAAGTGTGAAATTAATCATTTGATAGGAAGAATAGAAAAGCAGAATATTTTTAAAAAGTTGTGGAACTTCTAAATGTTGAAGTTCAAAGGAGCTTGAGCGTACTTGTATAAGGAACACAAAAAGTTAGCATGCAGGTGCAGCAAACAATCAGGAAGGCAAATGGCATGTTGGCCTTAATTGCAAGGGGATTGGAGTATAAGAATGCGGAAGTCTTGTTACAATTGTACAGGGCTTTGACAAGATCACGCCTGGAATACTGTGTGCAATTTTGGTCTCCATGGGCAGAATTTTGCTGTTGGCGAGCAGGGGGCGGGGCCTGCTCGCCGATGCATAAAATGACGCGCGATGATGTCAGACGGAACCCCCGACATCATCCCGCCCCATTTAAATTTTCAGGAAGGTGATCCCACAGCAAAATCAGCTGCGGGCCCGCCGACCTGTCAGTGGCCAACTGAGGCCATTGACGGGATCAATTATACAATTAAAGGACCTGCCCGTCCAAAAGGTTGGCCAGAAGCCCCGGTGGCAAATAGAGAAAACATGAAACCTCATCCACCTGCGGGATGAGGTTTCATGCAGGGCTGCAAACATTTTAATAAAGTTATAACGTAAATTATGAACATGTCCCATTCCATGTGATATTGGCACATGAGGGGGACATGTTGAGGATTTTTTTTCTCTATTTTTAACATTTTAAAGGTGTAAGCGATCTCTCTGAGGCTGCACTTTGCCTCAGGGAGATGTGCGCTCTTGTGTGTGTTTGCGTGAAAGAGCGCACTCTTGCTTTTGGGGAAATCCCCCCCCACCCCCCCCCCGGCTCATAGGATAGCGCTTCTCGCCGGGCATCACGCTGGGTGGGCCTTAATTGGCCCGCCCACGTAAAATGGAGGCGGGGCCCGCTTCTCCGGCGGGGATCATCTCCCCTGCCCGCCGGAGATTGGGTCAGGCCCGCCCATCAGGCAGAAAATTCTGCCCCATGTTTAAGGAAGGCCGTGGATTGGCAGCATTGCATTGGAGGCGGTACGGCGAAGGTCCACTAGACTGGCTTCTGGGGAGAGGCTGAGTAAAAAAGGCCGATACTCTCCGGGGTTTAGAAGAACGAGAGGCGATCTCATGAATCATGCAAAATTCTGCAGGGGCTTGACAGGGTAGACGCTGAGAAATTGTTTGCGCTGCTCAGGGAATCTAAAATACGGAGGCACAGTGTCAGGATAAAGGGGCCGATCGTTTAGGACTGAGATGAGGAGAAATTTCTTCACTCAAGGGGTTGTCAATCTTTGGAATTCTCTACTCTAGAGGGTTGTGGATGCTCCATCGCTGAATCCATTTAAGACTGGGATAGACAGATATTTGGTCTCTCAGGAATTAAAGACAATGGGGAATGGGCGGGAGAAAGGAGTTGAAGTCCAAGAACAGCCATGATCATATTGAATGGCAGAGCGGGCTTGAGGGGCTGTCTGATCTACTCCTGCTCTAATACCTTATGTTCTTAATCCCACTATCCTCCAGGCTCCATCCCACCACCTCCCACTCTCCTTATAAATTTGTTAACGCATTCCCAATTTCTGCCATATTTCCCTAAAGCTAGTGCAACGTCCATACTTTTTAGGAAATGCATTGGGATTGACCCACGAGTGTGCTCACCCTCGAGCAGCCCCTGAAATCAGCCCATTTCAAGTTGGCGAGGCCAGTGGGTTGTGCTGCGCCATCCCTTGTGCTATCCCAATCCGTTCCTGCGCCGACTGACTCAGAGCTGGAATGCTACTGGTTAAACAGGTGAGCGAGACTCAAAGGGTTGAAACCAGTGACTTTGAAAGTTGGCTATGGATCAGAGCTGACTCCCTAAAGCAGTGCGAGGGAGCAGAGTACACAGCACATTCTCAAAAGGGGACAGATTTTATATATAGACCACACAGCTGCCAGGGAGTGATCTACGGGGCTTTAATCCAAACAAGAACTTGCAATAATATCCCAACACACAGGAATTGTAGCAGTTTGGTCAGGGACAAGGTCGGAAAATAGCATTCCTGGCAACTTTTAGTTTTCGCTTGCTTTACTCCTTGTACATGATAGAATTAGAGACCATGGCAAGAGGCCATTTGGCCCATTGTGCTGGGGGCTAGCCTCCCTGCTCTTTTCCCATGGCTGTGCAATTTTCACTCCTTTATCCAAACCCCCTTTTGAAAGTAATCATTCAAACTGCTTCCATGGCCCTTTTCAGGCAACGCATTCCCGATTATAATCAATAAACGACGACATAATGAAACTTCATCTCCTCCCTGGCACTTTGTCTAAGTGACTAATTCGTCATTCCCCTACCAGTGGAAACAGTTTCTCCTCATTTACTCGATCAAAACATCATTATTTTGAACACTTCTGTTAAATCTCCCCTTAACCATCTCTGCTCAGAGAACAATATCAGGGATAGTTTAGTGCGATGAGTTAAAGGTCCTGACTCTATTCACCTGACGGAGGCTGAATGATATCTCACTCTCCCGAGTCTATCCGTCTGACTGTGGTATCTCAGGGTGTGTATATATACGTACATACATGTATATATTTCCCACTCCCCCTAAAAGCACTGTTTCTGTAGTGTAGTGGTTATCACATTCACCTTAACATGCATGAGGTCCCCAGTTCAAAACCAGGCTGAAGGATTGCCGGAGAGCAGGCAGTCACTGTGTGGATGGACATCTCAGACCTCTCCTCCCACAATTGTTGCAGTCACACCCTGGGGGGTATGAGGAGAATGTCAATTTGGTACAGCATAGATGGAGGCTGTTCAGCCCATCATTTCAAAGTTGGCCCTCTGAGCCAAGAGCTCTCCAATTAGCCTGCCCTGGTCTTTCTCCACAGCTCTGCTGTGTGTCCTTTTCAATTATTTATCCAGTTGCTTTTTGAAAGTTCCGATTGAATCTGCTTCCGCTGCCATTTCAGCGAGTTCCAGATCACAGCAACTTGCTGTGTAAAAAATAAATCTCTTCATTTCACCATTTTTTGGCAATGACCTTAAATCTGTGTCCTTTATATCCTCCTTTCCGTGAAACAGTTTCTCCATATTTACTCTATCATGATCCCTCATGATTTTGAACATCTCTATGAAATCCCCCTTAACCCTCTCTGCTCTATGGAGAACAATCCCGGCTTCTCCAGTCTCTCCGCATTAACTGAAGTCCCTCATCACTGGTATTGCTCTGGTCAATCTGCACCCTCTCCAAGGTCTGTGTGTTGCACAGAAAACACCAGCTTAAAGAGTCAGATCTTAAAGGGGCTCTTAGGTTGGCAGGAATGAGAGAGTATCATGAATGCAAACAGTGCATCCTTACTGCTTAATGTGGCACATCATGTGTAGGAAATGCCGGGGAAGGTAGTAGGCAATGGGTGGGGGAAGAAATGTGTCACATGCTCCTCAAAGTGAAACACTGCTGGGTTTCATTGCAGGTACAAAACCTGCTGGTACCTTTCCTGGCCACAGAGTCCTGGGCTGGTACTCAATCCCAGAGCTTCTGGTTCAGAAGCAGAGACATTACCCATTGCTGCACAAGACCTCCTCGGTGTCAAGGACAAGTGTCAATAACTGTCCCACACGCTGTCTCACGCACACTGACCGGCACACTGACACAGGTACTGTCACAACCACTGACCCACACACAGTCCCACGCATTGTCTCACGCACACTGACCGGCACACTGACACAGGCACTGTCACAACCACTGACCCACACACAGTCCCACGCATTGTCTCACACACACTGAATGGCACACTGACACAGGCACTGTCACAACCACTGACCCACACACAGTCCCACGCATTGTCTCACACACACTGACCTGCACACTGACACAGGCACTGTCACAAGCACTGATCCAGGCACTGACCCACGCAATGACCTGCAACTGACCCAAGCACTGATCCAGGCACTGACCCACACACTGGCACACACACTGACCCACAGACCAACCTACAACTGACCCATGCACTGACCCACACAATGATCCACTTAGGGAACCACACACTGACCCATGCACAGACCCAAGCACTAACAATCTCCCCTGACATTCAGTGGCATTACCACCACTGAATCCCCCACTATCAACATGCTAGAGTTTACCGTTGACCCGAAACTGAGCTGAACCAGCCATATAAACACCGTAGCTACAAGAGCAGGTCAGAGGCTGGGAATTTTGCAGAGAATAACTCACCTTCTTATTCCCCAAAGCCTGTTCACCATCTACAAGGAACAAGTCAGGAGTGTGAAGGGAATACTTGCTTGAGCAAGTGCAGCTCAAACATTAATCATGGAGCTCGACACCATCCAGGACAAAGCAGCCGCCTAATTGTCACCCCAACCACATTCACTCCCTCCACCACCGACGCACAGTAGCAGCAGTGTGTACCATCTACAAGATGCAATGCAGGAACTCACCAAGGCCCCTTTGACAGCACCTTCCGAACCCACAACCTCTACCATCCAGAAGGACAAGGGCAGCAGATGCATGGGAACACCCCCACCTGCAAGTTCCCCTCCAAGCAACACACTGTCCTGACTTGGAAATATATCGGCCGTTCCTTCACTGTCGCTGGGTCAAAATCTTGGAACTCCCTCCCTAACAGCACGGTGGGTGTACCTACACCACAGGGACAGCAGCGGCTCAAGAAGGCAGCTCACCCCCACCTTCTCAAGCGGCAATAAATGTTGGCCAAGCCAGTGATGAAAGAGAAAAAAAAACTCTTGTGAATCATTTCTGCACTTTTTCTAAAACCTTCATAACTCCCTGAAGTGCGGTGCCCAAAACTGGAGACAATACTCCAGTTGCAACCGAAGCAGTTTCATAAAGATTCACCACAACCTGCTTGCTTTTGTAATTTATTTATAAGGATCCTGAATGCTTTATTAACCGTGGTCTGAACATGCCCAGTCACCTTCAATGATTTATGCACATAAACCCCCAGGTTCCTCTGCTCCTGCACCCCCCCCACTTAGAATTGTACCTTTTTTACTGTCTCTCCAAGTTCTTCTTACCAAAATAAATTGCTTTACCCTCTCTGTATTAAATTACATCTGCCACTTGTCTGCCCTTTCCACCAGCCTGTCTATGTCCTCTTGAAGTCTATCTCTATCCGCCTCATAGTTCACAATACTCCCAAGTTTTGTGTCATCTGCAAATTTTGAAATTGTGACCTGCACACCCAAGTCTATGCATTAATATAGATCAAGAAAGGCAGTGGACCTAATACAGACCCCTGGGGAATTCCTGCACATCTTCAAGTCAGGTAAACAACGGTTCACCATGATTCTCTGTTTCAGCTCACTGAACCAACTTCATAACCATAGATAAAAACAAAAAACTGCGGATGCTGGAAATCCAAAACAAAAACAGAATTACCTGGAAAAACTCAGCAGGTCTGGCAGCATCGGCGGAGAAGAAAAGAGTCGACGTTTCGAGTCCTCATGACCCTTTGACAGAACTAAGTAGAAATAGGAAAGGGGTGAAATATAAGCTGGTTTAAGGTGTGTGTGTGTGTGGGGGGGGGGCGGGGTGGATTGGATGGGGGGAGAGAAGTGGAGGGGGTGGTGTGGTTGTAGGGACAAGCAAGCAGTGATAGAAGCAGATCATCAAAAATGTCACAGACAACAGAACAAAAGAACACATAGGTGTTAAAGTTGGTGATATTATCTAAACGAATGTGCTAATTAAGAATGGATGGTAGGGGACTCAAGGTATAGCTCTAGTGGGGGTGGGGGAAGCATAAAAGATTTAAAAATATTTAGAAATAATGGAAATAGGTGGGAAAAAGAAAAATCTATATAATTTATTGGAAAAAAACAAAAGGAAGGGGGAAGAAACAGAAAGGGGGTGGGGATGGAGGAGGGAGTTCAGGACCTAAAGTTGTTGAATTCAATATTCAGTCCAGAAGGCTGCAAAGTGCCTAGTTGGAAGATGAGGTGTTGTTCCTCCAGTTTGCGTTGGGCTTCACTGGAACAATGCAGCAAGCCAAGGACAGACATGTGGGCAAGAGAGCAGGGTGGAGTGTTGAAATGGCAAGCGACAGGGAGGTTTGGGTCATTCTTGTGGACAGACCGCAGGTGTTCTGCAAAGCGGTCGCCCAGTTTACGTTTGGTCTCTCCAAGGTAGAGGAGACCACATTGGGAGCAACGAATGCAGTAGACTAAGTTGGGGGAAATGCAAATGAATAACCAACTGTCAGAGCTCTCTCACCCCCACTCCCTCCCCCAAAGTTCTCTCACCCACACCCCCTCCCCCACAGCTCTCTCACCCCACCCCCTCCCCCACAGCTCTCTCACCCCCAACCCCCACCCCCACCCCCACAGCTCTCTCACCCCACCCCCTCCCCCACAGCTCTCTCAAACCCAACCCCCACCCCCACAGCTCTCTCACTCCACCCCCACCCCCACAGCTCTCTCACTCCACCCCCACCCCCACAGCTCTCTCACCCCACCTCCTCCCCCACAGCTCTCTCACTCCACCCCCACCCCCACAGCTCTCTCACCCCCACCCCCTCTCCCACAGCTCTCCCACCCCCACCCCCTCCCCCACAGCTCTCTCACCCCACCTCCTCCCCCACAGCTCTCTCACTCCACCCCCACCCCCACAGCTCTCTCACCCCACCTCCTCCCCCACAGCTCTCTCACTCCACCCCCACCCCCACAGCTCTCTCAACCCCACCCCTCACCCCCACAGCTCTCTCACCCCCACTCCCCACCCCCTCTCCCACAGCTCACCCCCCCCCACCCCCTCTCCCACAGCTCTCCCACCCCCACCCCCTCCCCCACAGCTCTCTCACCCCCCCCCCACCTCTCCCACAGCTCTCCCACCCCCACCCCCTCCCCCACAGCTCTCCCACCCCCACCCCCTCCCCCACAGCTCTCTCAGCCCCACCCCCTCCCCCACAGCTCTCCCACCCCCACCCCCTCCCCACAGCTCTCTCAGCCCCACCCCCTCTCCCACAGCTCTCCCACCCCCACCCCCTCTCCCACAGCTCTCTCAGCCCCACCCCCTCCCCCACAGCTCTCTCACCCCCACCCCCTCCCCCACAGCTCTCTCACCCCCAACCCCCACCCCCACAGCTCTCTCACCCCCACCCCCTCCCCCACAGCTCTCTCACCCCCACCCCCCCTCCCACAGCTCTCTCACCCCCACCCCTCACCCCCACAGCTCTCTCACCCCCACCCCCTCCTCCACAGCTCTCCAAACCCCCCACCCCCACCCCCACAGCTCTCTCACCCCACCCCCTCTCCCACAGCTCTCTCACCCCCACCCCCACCCCCACAGCTCTCCCACCCCCACCCCCTCACCCACAGCTCTCCCACCCCCACCCCCTCCCCCACAGCTCTCTCACCCCCACCCCCTCTCCCACAGCTCTCCGACCCCCACCCCCTCCCCCACAGCTCTCCGACCCCCACCCCCCCTCCCACAGCTCTCTCACCCCCACCCCCTCCCCCACAGCTCTCTCACCCCCACCCCCTCCCCCACAGCTCTCCAACACCCACCCCCTCCCCCACAGCTCTCTCACTCCACCCCCACCCCCACAGCTCTCCCACCTCCACCCCCTCTCCCACAGCTCTCCCACCCCCACCCCCTCCCCCACAGCTCTCTCACCCCCACCCCCTCTCCCACAGCTCTCTCACTCCACCCCCTCCCCCACAGCTCTCTCACCCCCACCCCCTCTCCCACAGCTCTCCCACCCCCACCCCCTCCCCCACAGCTCTCTCACCCCCACCCCCTCTCCCACAGCTCTCTCACCCCCACCCCCTCTCCCACAGCTCTCTCACCCCCACCCCCTCTCCCACAGCTCTCTCACCCCCACCCCCTCTCCCACAGCTCTCTCACCCCACCCCCTCCCCCACAGCTCTCTCACCCCCACCCCCTCCCCCACAGCTCTCTCACCCCCACCCCCTCTCCCACAGCTCTCTCACCCCCACCCCCTCCTCCACAGCTCTCCCACCCCCAACCCCCAACCCCACAGCTCTCCCACCCCCACCCCCTCCCCCACAGCTCTCTCACCCCCACCCCCTCTCCCACAGCTCTCCCACCTCCACCCCCTCTCCCACAGCTCTCCCACCCCCACCCCCTCTCCCACAGCTCTCTCAGCCCCACCCCCTCTCCCACAGCTCTCCCACCCCCACCCCCTCCCCCACAGCTCTCTCACCCCCAACCCCCACCCCCACAGCTCTCTCACCCCCACCCCCTCTCCCACAGCTCTCCAACACCCACCCCCCCTCCCACAGCTCTCCCACCCCCACCCCCTCCCCCACAGCTCTCCCACCCTCACCCCCTCTCCCACAGCTCTCCCACCCCCACCCCCTCTCCCACAGCTCTCCAACATCCACACCCCCTCCTGCAGCTCTCCGACCCCCACCCCTCCCCCACAGCTCTCTCACCCCCACCCCCTCTCCCACAGCTCTCTCACCCCCACCCCCTCTCCCACAGCTCTCCAACATCCACACCCCCTCTCCCACAGCTCTCCACCATAATATGATAGAATTTACCCTGCAATTTGAGAGGAAAAAGCTGGAATCAGATGTAACGGTATTACATTTGAATAAAAGCAACTACAGAGGCATGAGGGAGGAGCTGGCCAGAATTGACTGGGAGATGAGCCTAGCAGGAAAGACAGTGGAACAGGAGGAGTTTCTGGGAGTAATTTGGGAGAGACAGCAAAAATTCATCCCTAGGAATAAGAAGCATCCTAAAGGGAGGATGAGGCAACCATGGCTGTCAAGAGAAGTCAGGAACAGCATAAAAGCTAAAGAGAAAGCAGACAATGCGGCGAAGAGCAGTGGGAAACCAGGGGATTGGGAAGCCTGCAAAGACCAACAGAGGACAACTAAAAAAGAAATAAGGGGGGAGAAGATTAAATATGAGGGTAAACTAGCCAGTAATATTAAAGAAAGCAAGAGTTTTTTTAGATAAAAAAACGGTAAGAGAGAGGCAAAATTGGACATTGGGCCACTGGAAAATGACGTTGGAGAAGTAGTAGTGGGAAACAAAGAAATGGCGGAGGAACTGAATAGGTACTTTGCGTCAGTCTTCACGGTGGAAGACACGAGTAACATCCCCAAAGTTCAAGAGAGTCGGGTGGCAGAGGTGAGTATGGTGGCCATTACCAAGGAGAAGGTGCTAGTAAAACTGCAAGGTCTGAAGGTGGATAAATCACCTGGACCAGATGGATTACACCCCAGAGTTCTGAAGGAGATAGCTGAAGAGATAGTGGAGGGGTTAGTGGTGATCTTTCAGGAATCACTGGAGTCAGGGAGGGGCCCAGAGGACTGGAAAATCGCTGTTTAAGAAGGGAGTGAGGCAAAAGATGGGAAATTACAGGCCGATTAGCCTGACCTCGGTCATTGGTAAGATTTTAGAGTCCATTATTAAGGATGAGATTTCAGAATACTTGGAAGTGCATGGTAAAATAGGGCAAAGTCAGCATGATTTCATCAAGGGGTGGTCATGCCTGACAAATCTGTTAGAATTCTTTGAGGAGGTAACGAGTAGGTTAGACAAAGGAGAGCCAATGGATGTTATCTACTTGGACTTCCAGAAGGCCTTTGACAAGGTGCCACACAGGAGACTGCTCAGTAAGATAAGAGCCCATGGTGTTAGAGGCAAGGTACTAGCATGGATAGAAGATTGGCTGTCTGGCAGGAGGCAGAGAGTGGGGATTAGGGGGTCCTTCTCAGGATGCCGGCCGGTGACTAGTGGAGTTCCGCAGGGGTCAGTGTTGGGTCATTTCACTTTATACATTAATGATCTAGATAAAGGAACTGAGGGCACTCTGGCTAAGTTTGCAGATGACACAAAGATAGGTGGAGGGGCAGGTAATATTGAGGCAGCGGGGAGGCTGCAGAAGGATTTGGACAGGTTTGGAGAATGGGCAAAGAAGTGGCAGATGGAATACAATGTGGGGAAGTGTGAGGTCATGCACTTTGGTAGGAAGAATAGAGGCGTAGACTATTTTCTAAATGGGGGGAGAATTCAGAAATCTGGAGTGCAAAGGGACTTGGGAGTCCTAGTCCAGGATTCTCTTAAGGTTAACTTGCAGGTTGAGTCAGTAGTTAGGAAGGCAAATGCAATGTTGGCATTTATTTCGAGTGGAATAGAATATAAAAGCAGGGATGTGCTGCTGAGGCTTTATAAGGCTCTGGTCAGACCAAATTTAGAATATTGTGAGCAATTTTGGGCCCCGTATCTCAGGAAGATGTGCTGGCCCTGGAGAGGGTCCAGAGGAGGTTCACGAGAACGATCCCAGGAATGAAAGGCTTAACATATGAGGAACGTTTGAGGACTCTGGGTCTATACTTGATGGAGTTTAGAAGGATGAGGGGGGATCTGATTGAAACTTACAGAATACTGAAAGGCCTGGATAGAGTGGATGTGGGGAAGATGTTTCCATTAGTAGGAGAGACTAGGACCCGAGGGCACAGCCTCAGAGTAAAGGGAAGACCTTTTAGAACAGAGATGAGGAGAAACTTCTTTAGCCAGAGACTGGTGAATCTATGGAATTCATTGCCACAGAAGGCTGTGGAGGCCAGGTCATTGAGTGTATTTAAGACCGAGATAGATAGGTTCTTGATTGGTAAGGGGATCAAAGGTTACGGGGAGAAGGCGGGAGAATGGGGTTGAGAAACTTATCAGCCATGATTGAATGACGGAGCAGGCGCGATGGGCCGAATGGCCTAATTTCTGCTCCTATGTCTGTCTTATGTCTAACCACCCACCCCCTCTCCCACAGCTCTCTGACCCCCACCTCCTCACCCACAGTTCTCCAAAGCCCCACCCCCACTTCCACAGCTCTCCATACCCCCACCCTCTCTCCCACAGCTCTCTGACCCCCATCCCCTCACCCACAGCTCTCCAAACCCCCACCCCTTCTCCTGCAGCTCTCCCACCCCCACCCCCTCTTCCACAGTTCTCCAAAGCCCCACCCCCTCTCCCACTGCTCTCCAACCCCCCTACCCCCTCTCCCACAGCTCTCCGACCCCCACCCCCTCTGGCCTCAAGTCCTGAAGCCAGACTTGAACCCAGAGATGGTGGTCTGGAGGTAGGGACTCTGGTAGCAACACAAGAGCTCCCTGCAACGTGACCCTTTTCAAGCTCCTTTGGAAGTCCATGTACACCACATCAACCAAAAAAACCTCAGTGCTGAAGGCAAGTGATATCTTCCAGGACATCAGTGTTAGGACAGTGTTACTTTTGATATAGTTAATGATCTGGAGTTGAGTAAACAGCTCGAGGATCCATTATCCGAAATCCTCAGGGCCAATTGAGTTTCTGATTTCAGATAATTTCAGTTTTCAGATACCGCATATAGGACTAGACCTACTTACATTAAAATAACCTAGGCCTAGGCTAGCTGTAGCCTAAAGTCAATAAAATGTTCGAAAAGTAAAGAGGTATCACTGAATAATAAGGACAAGGTACCTGTAATAAGTTCCCATCCGGGGTGCCATTTGCGCTTGTGCTTGTAGGGGAGAGTTCAGAGTGTCGATGTGCAGACAAATAACTAGACTACCCACACGAAAGGTGAGATCCAGTCGGTTCAGGTCGTGTCGGCTTGGGTCAGGGACTTCCCACGCTTTAAGGTCAATGAGGTTCAAAAAAATTGCGGCTTTTGGATACATAGGAAATCGGAGCAGGAGTAGGCCATTCAGCCCCTCGAGGCTGCTCCACCATTCAATAAGATCGTGGCTGATCCTCTTGTGTTTTGAATTCCACACTCCCATCTACCCCCTGGTTACCTTTGATTCCCTTGCCTAACAAGGATCTATCTACCTCCGCTTTAAAAATATTCAGTGACTCCGCCTCCACCGCCTTCTGAGGCCGAGAGTTCCCAAGTCACACGACCCTCTGAGAGAAAAAAAATTCTCCTCATCTCTGTCCTAAAAGGGTGACCCTTGATTTTAAAACAGTGTCACCCAGTTCTGGACTCACCCACAAGAGGAAACATCCTTTCCATGTCCACCTTGTCAAGACCGTTCAGGAGCTTATGCACTTCAATCAAATCACCCCCCACTCTTCTAAACTCCAGCGGAAACAAGCCCAGTCTGTCCAATGTATCCTCATAAGATAACCCGCCCATTCCAGGTAGCAATCTAGTAAAGGCAAAATATACTGCGGAGTTTTTCCAGCATTCTTTGTTTTTGTTACCAATCTAGTAAATCTCCTCTGAACCATCTACAAAACATATACATCCTTCCTTAAAAATGATCAAAACAGCACCCAGTATTCGCGATGCAGTCTCACCTATGCCATTTGAAAGTTTGTAGAGGTATGAAACTCGGAAATATAAGTAAACAGTAGGGAAGAGAGTAAGAGACTTCAGGAGGACATTGACAGACCAGTTAAATGGGTGGACACACGACGGATTAAATTTAACCCGCAGAAACGTGAGGTGAAGCTTTTTACTTGAAAGAATGAGGAGAGGCAAGATGAACAAAATTGTACAATTTTAAAAGGGAGGCACAGGGACCCGAACGGTGGAGGCTTCGTTAGGTGGAAGTTTGAAGTTCTGAAAGCTGTTCTAAAAAATTTCATGCTGACCTTGGCTTTCTTATTAGAGGCCCAGAGAACAAAAGCAAGAAAGTTCTGCCAAACGTTTGCAAAACACTGATTAAGAGTCAGCTGCAGCAATTGGGTTCTATTCTGGGCGCAGCACTTTAGGAAGGATGTCAAGGCCTTGGAGAGAGGGCGGACGAGTTTGACCAGAATGGGACCAGGGATGAGAGGGGAAGCTAGAATAGTTCTACAGAGAGCAGTGAAGGTTCACAGTGGATATAACAGAGGTGCGTAACATTATTAAACATTTTGACAGAGTGACTGAGGAGATACTGTTTCCTGTGGCTGATGGTTGATAACCAAAGGGCACAGATTTAACATGATCGACAAAGGAAGGAGAGGTGACAGTTAAAGAAAACATTACTATACACAGCTAATTATCTTAAAAGCTCTACCTGAAAGGCTGGTGAGAGCAGATTCAATAGTAACTTTCAAAAGGGAATTGGCTACATCATTGAGTGAACAACATAAACTGGGCTACAGGACAAGAGCAGGACAATGATTAATTGCATAGCTCTATGCAAGGAGGTGAAACAGGAACGATGGGCTGAATGGGCTCCTTCAGTACCTTATCATTCTATGATTGACCCTCATTTCTGCTCCCTTCCTCGTCCTTCACCAGATGCAGCAAGCCAATCAGGAAGGCCAATGGAGTGTTGGCCTTCATCACAAGCAAGTTGAAGTACAAGAGTAAGGAAGTCCTACAGGTGAAACATGGAGGACTGTGTAGGGTTTTGGTCTCCATACCTAAAGATTGGGGAGTGGGATGGGGGTGAGCAGCCCTTGTAGAGAGCCAACACAGATATGATGTGCCAAATGGCCTCCTCTGTGCTCTGCCCCTTGACATTCAATGGCATTACCATCGCTGAATCCCCCACTAACAACATCCTGGGGGTTACCATTGACCAGAAACTGAACTGGACCAGCCATATAAATACTGAGGCTCCCAAGAGCTGGTCAGAGGCTGGGAATCCTGCAGCGAGTAACTCACCTCCTGACTCCCCAAAGCCTAACCACCATCTACAAGGCACGTGTCAGGAGTGTGATAGAATACTCTCCATTTGCCCGGGTGAGTGCAGCTCCCACAATACTCAAGAAGCTTGACACCATCCAGGACAAAGCAGCCCCGCTTGATTGGCACCCCAATCACAAGTATTCACTCCCTCCACCACCAATGCACAGTGGCAGCAGTGTGTACCGTCCACAAGGGAGGCGGTGATGTAGTGGTATTGTCACTGAACTAGTATCCCAGAGATCCAGGGTAATGCTCTGGGGACTCGGGTTCGAATCCCACCACGGCAGATGGCGAAATTTGAATTCAATAAAAATCTGGAATTAAAAGTCTAATGATGACAATGAAACCATTGCTGATTGCTGAAAAAACTAATGCCCTTTAGGGAAGGAAATCTGTCATCCTTACCTGGTCTAGCCTATTTGTGACTCCGGACCCACAGCAATGTGGTTGATGCTTAAAAAAATGCACATTGAACAAGGGCAATTAGGGATGGGCAATATATGATGGCCTAGCCAGCGATACCCACCTCCCATGAATGAATAAACAAAAGGATGCAATGCAGGAATTCACCAAGTTTCCTGAGGCAGCACCTTCCAAACTGCTACCATCTAGAAGGACTAGGACAGCAGACACACAGGAACACCACCACCTGGAAGTTCCCCTCCAAGTCCCTCGCCATCCTGACTTGGAAATATATCAGCCGTTCCTTCACTGTCGCTGGGACAAAATTCTGGAACTCCCTCCCTAACAGCGCTTTGTGTGTACCTGCACCACAGGGACTGCAGTGGCTCAAGAAGGCAGCTCACCACCACCTCCTCAAGGGGCAACTAGGGATGGGCAATAAATGCTGGCCCAGCCAGCGAAGCCCACATCCCATGAATGATTAAAAAGAAATACTCTATGATTCTACGGATGGAAAGGCCTGCGACAGACCGAAGGCAATGAATGTTCGCCAGACTGGTTCCTGGAAAGAGGATATTATCCTATGAGGAGAGATGAATAAACTAGGTCTACATTGCACACGCACCAATAGGGTTTGGAAGGTGCTGTCTAAGGAGCCTTGGTGAATTGTTGCAGTGCATCTTGTGGATGGTACACACTGCTGCTACTGTGGAAGGAGTGAATGTTGTGGATGTGGTGCCGAACAAGCAGGGCTGCTTTGTCCTGGATGGTGTCGAGCTTCTTGAGTGTTGTGGGAGCTGCACTCATCCAGGCAAGCAGGGAGTATTCCATCACACTCCTGACTTGTGCCTTGTAGATGGTGGTTAGGCTTTGGGGAGTCAGAGCACTACCAAATGCAGGGCTTAGGCCCAACCCGCAGTGTGGTGGCCAGGCCTTTCAAGGGCAATTGAAGACATGATATCGAACTGCTAGGTGTGTGCATCATAGGCAGGACCACGGAGAAACCCTTACGCCCACATAGTCCCCGACCAAGTCATGGAAGCAGCTGGGCAGTGAATTACCCATCTTCATTGGCAGACCCTTCCTCACTGTGGTGGCCAACATCTCCCGATGGGTTGAGGTGAAACAATTGTACACGACAACCAGAGAGAGCGTGGCGAGAGCATTGAAGGAGATGATCTTGAGCTACTGCATCCTGGGCCAGATAGTGGTCCTCAATTTGCAAATTAATAGTTCACCCAATTTTCCATCACTTACAGTTTCCACCACCTCACCAGCTCCCCACGATACCCACAGTCGAGTGGGGAGGCAGAAAGATGGGTCTGCACCATAAAAGCTCTCCTGAGGAAAAACACTGACTTCCCAACACATAAACGAACAGACGAATTAGGAGCAGGAGTAGGCCCCTCGAGCCTGCTCCGCCATTCAATAAGATCATGGCCTCAACTCCACATTCCCGCCTACCCCGATAACCTTTCACCCCCCTTGCTTATCGATCTGTCTACCTCTGTCTTAAAAATATTCAAAGATTCTGCTTCCACCACCTTTTGAGGGAAAAGTTCCAAAGACTTACCACCCACTGAGAGAAAAAAATTCTCCTCCTCTCCGGCTTAAATAAGTGACCCCTTATTTTTAAACAGTGACCACCAGTTCTAGATTCTCCCACTAGAGGAAACATCCTCTCCACATCCACCCTGTCAAGACCCCTCAGGACCTTTTATGTTTCAATCAAGATGCCTCTTACTCTTCTAAACTCCAGCGGATACAAGCCTAGCCAACATTGTTAACCGACAGGTCCATCCCACTACAATGCAACTGAGCCCCATCTGAACTCTTGATGGGCAGAAAACTCTGCACAAATCTCCCAATCCTGAAGAAACTAATCCCAGGGCTGGCAGCCAAGGATTACTAAAACACCCAAGATAGAGGGCAGTCCTGAAGACAGAAGCAGTCTTCCATCTGTACCGCACCAGACACTAGCCACGTTTACATAAGGACAACAGAGCGTGGATTAAGGACCCTGATAGAGAGGGCGTTATTGTCTGGAGAGTCAGTGACCAGCCACGGTCATACCTTGTTAGGGCTCCAACAGGTACGGTCAGGGAGGGACAGGAAGAGGCTTCTCATTCCTCAAGGTGGTCCTCCCACTGTACATTAGTGGGAAATGGAAGAAGATGACCAAACACCAGAACGACCACATCCAAAACGACCTCCTATTCATCAACAGGATCTACGACTCCCCCAACTGTCGTCAAGACAAGATCTGGAAGAATTATAAAGCCCTCAGATGGCCTGAACCTGTAAACACAGAGACGTGAAGAGGGGAGAAGGGGTAATATAAGTAATGTAGAAATGTTGAATCAACAGGAATGCATTGTAAATACATTGGATAAATGCTTTGGGGGAGGTGTGCCTTAAGGTTCTGTTATAGAAAGGGACTGGGTAGAGCACCACCCACACTGTGATGTAAAGGAGCACATGTCCTGAGTCCAGGGGGCGGTCCTGTACTGGACAGAGACGTGTGTAGAGGCAAGCAGGGAGACAGCTGCTAGTTTAAACCTTAGCCTCTGTATATTGTACATATGTATATAGTTACAAGTACTTAATAAACACTTACTGTTAAACTATACAAGACTCAGGACCTGTTCATGAGACCTAGTGAACTACACACCTTACAACAAGAGGGTCAGAACTGAGGGAGTGCTATTTTCTCTGAGGGTCAGTACTGAGGGAGTGCTGCACTGTCAGAGGGTCAGGGCTGCAGGCCTGCTGCACTGTTGGCGGGTCAGTACTGAGGGAGTGCTGTATTGTAGGAGGGTCATTATTGAGGGAGCGCTGCACTGTCAGAGGGTCAGTACTGAGGCAGTGCTGTACTGTCGGAGGGTCAGTACTGAGAGAATGCTGCACTGTCAGAGGGTCAGTACTGAGGGGCTGCATTATCAGAGGATCAGTACTGAGGAAACGCTGAACTGTGGGAGGGTCAGTACTGAGGGTGTGCTGAACCGTTGGAGGGTCAGTATTGAGGGAGTGCTGCACTGTTGGAGGGTCAGTATTGAGGGAGTGCTGCACTGTGGGAGGGCCAGTACTGAGGGAGCGCTGCACTGTCAGAGGGTCAGTATTGAGAGAATGCTGCACTGTCAGAGGGTCAGTACTGAGGGAGTGCTGCACTGTCGGAGGGTCAGTACTGAGGGAGTGCTGTATTGTAGGAGGGTCATTATTGAGGGAGCGCTGCACTGTCAGAGGGTCAGTACTGAGGCAGTGCTGTACTGTCGGAGGGTCAGTACTGAGAGAATGCTGCACTGTCAGAGGGTCAGTACTGAGGGGCTGCATTATCAGAGGATCAGTACTGAGGAAGCGCTGAACTGTGGGAGGGTCAGTACTGAGGGTGTGCTGAACCGTTGGAGGGTCAGTATTGAGGGAGTGCTGCACTGTTGGAGGGTCAGTATTGAGGGAGTGCTGCACTGTGGGAGGGCCAGTACTGAGGGAGCGCTGCACTGTCAGAGGGTCAGTATTGAGAGAGTGCTGTACTGTCGAAGGGTCAGTACTGAGGTAGTGCTGCACTGTCGGAGGGTCAATACTGAGGAAGTGCTGCACTGTTGGAAGTGCCGTGTTTTGGGTGAAACATTAAACTGAAGCCCCCTCCAGTTGCTGGGCTGACTGTAAAAGATACAATAGTCACTAGTGGAGGATGAATGGGGAAGTTCCCTCAACCAACATCACAAAAAATAGATGACCTTGGTCATTATCAGCTTACAGGTTGTGGGGTCTTGCCGTGCACAATTTGTCTGGAGAGCTTCCCACATAGGTCCTGAGACAGTCAGAGAGAAATAGAAGAGCTGATATGTAGGCAAATTTCAGAGAAGTGTAAAAATAATAAGGTAGTAATAGTGGGGGCTTTCAACTTCCCCAACATTAGCCGGGTTAGTCATAGTGTGATAGGTTTTGAGGGAATGGAATTCTTAAAATGCATCCAGGAGAGCTTTTTAAACCAGTACGTAGAAGGCCCTACAAGAGAGGGGATGGTCCTGGACTTAATTTTAGGGAATGAAGCCGGGCAATTGGTAGAGGTATCAATGGGGGAGCATTTTGCAGATAGTGATCATAACTCTGTTAGATTCAAGGTTGTTATGGAAAAGGACAAGGATGGGCCAGAAATCAGAGCTCTAAATTGGGGGAAGGCCGATTTTAATAAGATCAGATATGATTTGGCCAGAGTGGACTCGGAGCAGCTACTTTTAGGTAAATCTGTGTCAGGGTAGTGGTACATTCAAGAAGGAAATAGGGAGATTACAGGGCCAACATATTCCAGTAAAGATAAAGGATGGGACCAACAAATCCAAGGAACCCTGGATGTTGAGGGATATAGAGTGTTGAATGAATACTTCACATCCATCTTCACCCAAGAGAATGAGGATGAAAGTATCGAACTTGGGGAGAGAGATTGTGAGGTTCTTCAACAAATTGATATAGGGAGTGACAAGGTATTGGAGGTGTTGGCAGGATTAAAAGTGGACAAATCTCCAGGTCTGGATGATTAGTGTCCCAGACTGCTGAGGGAGGCAAGGGAGGAGATCGCAGGGGCTCTGACCCAAATTTTTTATTCCTCTCTGGCCACGGGGGAGGTGTCAGAGGACTGGAGAACAATTAATGTGGTTCCGCTATTTAAGAAGGGTTGTAGAGATAAGCCAGGGAACTACAGGCCAGTGAGTCTCACGTCAGTGGTAGGGAAACTATTGGAGAAAGTTCTGAAGGAGAGAATCTATCTCCACTTGGAGAGGCAAGGTTTGATCAGGGATAGTCAGCATGGCTTTGTCAGAGGGAGGTCATGCCTAACAAATTTGATTGAATTTATTGAGGAGGTGACCAGGTGTGTAGATGAGGGTAGTGTAGTTGATGTAGTTTATATGGATTTCAGCAAAGCCTTTGACATGAGACTTATAAAGAAGACAAATGCACATGGGATACAGGGTAATTTAATAAGGTGGATTCAAAATTGGTTTGGTTGTAGAAGGCAGAGGGTGATGACAGAAGGATGCTTTAGTGACTGGAAGCCAGTGTCCAGTGGTGTACCACAGGGACCTGTGCTGGGTCCCCTATTATTTGTCATTTATATAAACGGCATAGATCAATATGCGGGGGTAGGATTAGTAAGTTTGCGGATGACACAAAGATTGGCCGGATGGTTAACAGTGAGGTTAAGTGTCTTGGGCTACAGGAAGATATGGACGGGATGGTCAAATGGGCAGATAAGTGGCAGATGGAATTTAACCCTGAAAAATGTGAGGTGATAAACTTTGGAAGGAGTAATTTGACAAGGAAGTATTCAATAAATGGCATGACACTAGGAAGTGCTAAGGAATGAAGGGACCTTGACGTGTGTGTCCATAGATCTCTGAAGGCAGAGGGGCATGTTGGTGGGGTGGTGAAAAAGGTATATGGGACACTTGCCTTTATCAATCGAGGCATAGATTACAAAAGTAGGGAGGTCATGTTGGAGTTGTATAGAACCTTGGTGAGGCCACAGCTGGAGTATTGTGTGCAGTTCTGGTCACCATATTATAGGAAGGATGTGATTGCACTGGAGGGGGTGCAGAGGAGATTCACCAGGATGTTGCCTGGGATGAAACATTTAAGTTGTGAAGAGAGGTTGGATAGACTTGGGTTGTTTTCGTTGGAGCAGAGAAGACTGAGGGTCGACCTGATTGAGGTGTACAAGATTATGAGGGGCATGGACAGGGTGGATATGGAGCAGCTGTTCCCCTTAGTTGAAGGGTTAGTCACAGGGGGGCATAAGTTCAAGGTGAGGGGCAGGAGGTTTAGGGGGGATGTGAGGAAAAACTTTTTTACCCAGAGGGTGGTGATGGTCTGGAATGCGCTGCCTGGGAGGGTGGTGGAGGCGGGTTGCCTCACATCCTTTAAAAAGTACCTGGATGAGCACTTGGCAGGTCATAACATTCAAGGCCATGGGCCAAGTGCTGGTAAATGGGGTTAAGTAGGTAGGTCAGCTGTTTCTCACGTGTTGGTGCAGACTTGATGGGCCGAAGGGCCTCTTCTGCACTGCGATTCTGTCATATACAGGGTTGGATAAAGAGAAAAAAGGAGGTTTATGGCAGATACCGAGGTCTCAAAAGAACGAAAGCCCTAGAGGTGTATAGAATGTGTAGGGGGGAAACTTAAAAAGGAAATTAGGAGAGCAAAAAGGGGGCATGAAAAAACATTGGCAGGTAAAATAAAGGAAAATCTAAAGTTATTTTACAAGTACCTTAAGAGTAAGAGGATAACTAGGCAAACAGTAGGGCCTATTAAGGATACATAGTGGTAGTTTGTGTGTGGAGCCGGAAGACGTAGGTAGGGTTCTAAATGAATACTTTGTGTCAGTGTTCACAAGTGAGAGAGACGGTGTGGGTATGGAAATCAGGCAGAAGGACTGTGACATAATGAAAGAAATTAGCATAGCAAGGGAGGAGGTTCTAAGTGGTTTGGCAAACTTAAAAGTAGATAAATCTCCAGGCCTGGATGAAATGTATCCCAGGCTGTTGAGTGAGGCAAGGGAGGAGATAGCAGGGGTGCTGGCAATAATTTTCAATACCTCTCTGGTCACAGGAGAGATGCCAGAGGACTGGACGACAGCCAATTTGATACCGTAATTCAAGAAGGTAGGAAGAGATAAACCAGGGAACTACAGGCCAGTCAGTCTAACCTCAGTGGTGGGGAAACTATTAGAAGCAATTCTGAGGGACAGAATTAATCTACACTTGGAGTGGCAGGGATTAATCAAGGACAGTCAATATGGTTTTGTTAAGGGGAGGTCATGTCTGACCAATTTGATTGAATTTTTCAAAGAGGTGACCAGGTGTGTAGACGAGGGCAATGCATTTGATGTAGTCTACTTGGACTTCAGCAAGGCTTTTGATAAGATCCTGCATGGGAGACTAATAACGAAGGTAAGAGCCCTTGGGATCCAAGGCAACTTGGCAAATTGATTCAAAATTGGCTGAGTTCTAGGAAGCAGGTGATGGATGAGTGTGTCCAGTGGGGCTCCACAGGGATCGGTGTTGGGTCCCTTGCTGTTTTTCTGGTATATATAAACGATTTAAACTTGAATGTAGGAAGGTTGATCAGTAAGTCCGTGGATGGCACGAAAATTGGTGGGGTGATAAATAGAGGAGGATAACTTTAGATTGCGGGAGGACATAGATGGGCTGATCAATGGCAAATGGAATTTAACCCAGATAAGTGTGAGGTGATGCACTTGAGCAGGACAAACAAGGCACGGGAATACATGATGAATGGTAGGATCCTGGGAAGTACCGAGGATCAGAGGGACCTTGGTGTGTATGTCTATTGGTCCCTGAAAGTAGCGGGACAGATAGATAAGGTGGTTAAGGCATATGGGATACTTGCTTTTATTAGCCGAGGCATAGAATAAAAGAGCAGGGAGGTTATGCCGGTACTGTATGAAATGCTGGTTAGGCCACAGCTAGAGTATTGCGTCCAGTTCTGGAATCCGCATCTTTGGAAGGATGTGATTGTAGTAGAGAGAGTGCAGAGGAGATTTACCAGGATGTTGCCTGGACTGGAGAGTTTTAGTTATGAGGAGAGATTGGATAGACTGGGGTTATTTTCCTTGGAGCAGAGGAGATTGAGGGGGGACATGATTAAGGTGTATTAAATTATGAGGGGCATAGATAGGGTAGACAGGAAGAAACTTTTCCCCTTGGTGGAGGGATCAATAACCAGGGGGGATAGATTTAAGGTAAGGGGCAGGAGGTTTAGAGGGGATGTGAGGAAGAATTTTTTCACCCAGAGGGTGGTGGGAATCTGGAACTCACTGCCTGAAAGGGTGGTAGAGGCAGAAACCCTCATAACATTGAAGAAGTACTTGGATGTGCACTTGTGATGCCATGGCATACAAAGCTATGGGCCTAGTGCTGGAAAATGGGATTAGAATAGTTAGGTACTTGTTTGATCAGCGCAGACTCAATGGGCCGAAGGGCCTTTATCTCTGCTGTAGACCTCTATGGAGCTTTGTCATAACAAAAATGATTACAGTTGAAAAGTACTTCACTGATTGTGAAGTACTTTGGCACATCCTGATGTGGTTGTGAGATGTGATATCCCTTTCCTGCTTTCCCAGTCCTTCCAGTCCCAATTCTCCCAGTCCTTCTAATTTCAGTGCACCACAGGCCTCCCAATATCAATCCTCCTCTTCCCCACAGCTCCCCACCCGCCCCCAACTACTCCCAATACAAGTCTTCCTGATTCCCACAATCTTTCTCTATCTGACAACACTCCCAAAATCAGACCTGACATCCCACAATCCTCCCAATATCAGTCAACCCTCCCTGCCTGCCCTCAGTCCTCCACTTCCCACAGTCCTCCCAATATCAGTCCTCCTCCATCCCAGTCCTCCCAATATCAGTCCTC
Source organism: Carcharodon carcharias (assembly GCF_017639515.1). NCBI lineage: Eukaryota > Metazoa > Chordata > Chondrichthyes > Lamniformes > Lamnidae > Carcharodon > Carcharodon carcharias. Next base: position 4,704,108 of record NW_024470758.1, read on the forward strand.
CTCCATCCCACAGTCCTCCCAATATCAGTACTCCTCCAAGCCACAGTCCTCCCACTAACAGTCCTCCTCCATCCCACAGTCCTCCCAATATCAGTACTCCTCCAAGCCACAGTCCTCCCAATATCAGTCCTCCTCCATCCCACAGTCCTCCCAATATCAGTCCTCCTGCTTCCCACAGTCCTCCCAATAACAGTCCTCCTCCACATCCGACAGTCCTCCCAATATCAGTCCTCCACATCCGACAGTCCTCCCAATATCAGTCCTCCTCCATCCCACAGTCCTCCCAATATCAGTCCTCCTCCATCCCACAGTCCTCCCAATATCAGTCCTCCTCCACCCCACAGTCCTCCCAATATCAGTCCTCCTCTTTCCCACAGTCCTCCTCCACCCCACAGTCCTCCCAATATCAGTCCTCCTCCATCCCACAGTCCTCCTCCATCCCACAGTCCTCCCAATATCAGTCCTCCTCCATCCCACAGTCCTCCCAATATCAGTCCTCCTCCATCCCACAGTCCTCCTCCACCCACGCCCTTCTAATAAGTCCTGTTTCCCACAGTCCTTCTCTACCTCACAGTCATCAAAATCTCAGTCCTCCTGTATCCCTCAATCCTGCACGAGACTAGCCGAGTCGGTGACGCAAGGGTGACTGTGCTACCGTGTCACTCACCCGGAAGTAGAATCCGGAAACCCAGCCGGTACGCGCCACGTCCGTGAGCGGAAGCGGAAGTGCAGGCCACTCGGACAGCCTGACTCAAAGTGCCGGCAATGATCCCTCTGCGGACCAGCGCTCTACTTCTCACCGCCCTCAGCATCATCTCACAGGCCCGGGCCATCTCCTTTCAGCTACCGGCCAACGCCAGGAAATGTCTTCGAGAGGAAATCCACAAAGATGTCCTGGTGACAGGGGAGTATGAACTGAGTGAGCAACCCGGAGGGAGAACAGACCTGAAGGTGAGAGAAAGACCCGGAGGGGGCTGGCTGGGTGGAGAGAGACCCCCGATTGGGGGGGACCCGGGGCGCGCGGACTGGTGGGGGGTGTTGGGGAGGCAGAGGGACCATTTGGGGGGAGGGAGAGAGAAGCGGTGGGAGGGGGAGAGAGACCTGGTCGGGGAGGAGGAGGAGAGAGACCTGATTTGGAGGGGGGGGAGAGACCCGGTGGGGGTGGTGGGAGGGAGACCGGGGTGGGGGGGTGGTGCGGGTGTGGGGGGGCTAGTGGGGTGGAGAGACCCGGTGGGGAGGGGGGGAGAGAGAGACGGTGGGGAGGGGGGTCAGGGGAAGTGAGAGACGGTGGGGGGGTGGTGGGGTGGAGAGACCTGGTGAGTGCGTGGATGTTGGGGGGAGATCTGGGGTCTGCGGAGATGAGGGGGAGGGGAGAGAGAGAGGGAGACCCGGTGGGGGAGGGAGCAAGAGAGACTTGCGGGGTTCAAGAGGCCATGGGGGAGGCTGAAGAGGGGGGTGGGGAGGGAGTTACCCGGCGGGGAAGATGGGGTGAAAGCTGGGAGAGGGGCGTGGGAGGCTGGGTGGAGAGAGAGAGCGAGATGGGTGACAGCTGGGAATGCATCGTGGAGAGGGACCCCTGGGGTTGGGGGGGTGGTTTTGGAGAGAGAGAAACATGGTGGGGTGACAGTGTGTCTTGGGGCAGGGATTGGAGAGGGTGAGAGAGAGGGAGAACCTGCGGGGGGTTGGGGGGGGGGATTGGTGGGATTGGGAGTGGATACCGGGGTGGGGGGAGAGATCTGAGTTGGGAGGGAGGTGGAAGAGAGAGACCTGGGAGAGGGGTTTTTGCAATTCAGTCAGCCCGTCTTTTTCTGAATTGAAGAGTGTGCTAATCCACTATGTATGTCAGTTTATTATTTATATCACATTGCATCTTTAACACTCTTGAAGGCATTTGACAGGAGTTTATAAAACTCAGTTTGACATCAAGCCACATGCATTTACATAGACAGGTGAGCTAAAGCTAGTCGATTTAATAACCATCTTCGAGGAGGAGAGAGATGGCGAGGTTTAGGGAGGGAATTCCAGAGTTCAAGGCCCAGGCAGCTGAAGGCACGGCTGCCAGTGGTGGAGCAGTGAAAATGGGGATGTGCAGAAGGGCAAATGAGAGGAGTGCAGAGATCTTGGGGAATTGTAGGCCTGGAGGAGATTAGAGAGCGAGTAAGGCCATGGAGGGACTGGTACCGAAGGATGGGAAGTTTAAAATCAAGACGGTGTGGGAGCAAGAGCTCATGCATGTCAGTAAACATAACTTAATGTGAGCTGGGTTTAGGGTGATCGCGGGTTTACAGAGAATTGGATGTAGGGTGCCAAGCAGGAGCACCTGGGAATTTGTCTGACCTAGGCTTAAGAGGGATCCTTGGTGGATTCAAGAGGCAATGGCACAGGAATGGGGAGAGCAACCATTGCCCCCCCTGGTCTGTGACTGGATAGGTAAGACTGGAAGCAGGTGACAGCAGCCCCACCCAGCTGATGGTGGAGAGGTGTTGGTGGGGGATGGTGTGGTCAACTTTGTCAGGGTCTCACAGCCTGTCACTTTAATAGTGTGACAGGGGTGGGAACCTGATGGTGTGGATTCAGACATGGGATTCCACATAGGAAAGATGTGGATAATTTGGGAGGCGTCAACCCGTTTGAGGACTTTGGAGGGGAAAATGCGGGGGTGGGGGATGAAGGGATGACGAGTGAATTTTTTGTGGAGAGAAGATGATGGCAGATTTGAAGCGTGTGGTTGCGTTGGTTGGGACAGTACCTGAGGGGGGAGAGTGATTAAAAATATTAGCTAACGGGGGTTAGGAAGAGATGTTAGATGGTCAACAGTTTAGTGTGAATAGGGTCAAGGGAGGAGGGGTTGTGTCCCACAGACAAGGTGAGCGTGAGAGAAAAACTCGGAGAATGTGTGTTTCCGCTAGGATGGAGGGATCCTTCCAGGGAGTTTGGCCTCGTTGGTAACGGGAAGAGAGGAAAGTGGTAGACACAGCTAACTGGATGTTCCCAGTATTGGTGATAAGGCAGTGAGTTTTGTGGCACTTGTTGCAGGAGGCAGGGTTTAAGAAGAACGGTTGGTTTGCAGGAAAGAAGCTGTGCGCTTATCTTTGTGTTTCAGGGTGATTAAAGCATAGCCTTGACAGAGGGGTGGATGATCCCTGACATGATGCAGCCAGATCTGACCATGACTGGCTGAACCAGCTGTCCACTGTAAACATACACAATGTGATCTGGCTTCATATATTCATCCTTTTACCGCCAGTATTGTTCTGGATAACCTGCACTGCATCCCAACCTCGATCTGAGGTGAGGTATAAAGAACTGAACACAGTTACTCCAGATATGCTCTGAGGAGAGCTCTGGGCAGCTGTTAGATACGGCCACCTCTTTGTATTCCAGCCTTTTGAGATATAGGCCATCATTGAACGAGAGGCCACTTAGGCTGACAAGTGGCAAGTAACATTCGTGCCACACAAGTGCCAGACAATGACCACCTCCAACAAGAGAGAACCTAACCATCGCACCTTGACATTCAATGGCATTACCATCGCTGAATCCCCCATTATCAACATCTTGGGGGTTACCATGACCAGAAACTGAACTGCGCTAACCATATAAATACTCTGGCCGCAAGAGCAGGTCAGAGGCTGGAAATTCTGCAGCGAGTAACTCACTTCCTGACTCCCCAAAGCCTGTCCACCATCTACAAGGCACGAGTCAGGAGTGCGATGGAATATTCTCCACTTGTCTGGATGGAGTACAGCTCCAACAACACTCAAGAAGCTGAACACCATCCAGGACAAAGCAGCGCCGTTTGATTGGCACCACATCTGCAAACATTCATTCCCTCCACCACCAACGCACAGTAGCAGCAGTGTGTGTACCATCTACAAGATGCACTGCAGCAACTCACGAAGGCTCCTTGGACAACACCTTCCACACCGACGACTGCTATCACCTAGAAGGACGAGGGCAGCAGATAGATGGGAACACCACCACCTGGAAGTTCCCCTCCAAGACACTCACCACCCTGACTTGGAAATATATCGTCGTCCCTTCACTGTCACTGGGTCAAAACCCTGGAACTCCCTTCCTAGCAGCACTGTGGGTGAACCTACACCACATGGACTTCAGCGGTTCAAGAAGGTGGCTCATCACCACCTTCTCAAGGGCAATTAGGCATGGGCAATAAATGCTGGGCCCAGCCAGCAAAGCCCACATCTCAAGAATGAATAAATAAAAATTAAATTCCATTAACCTTTTTAATAATTTTTTTGTACCTGTTCACTTGTTAATGATTCCTGCACTTGGATGCCTAAATCTCTCGACTCCTGCACAGCTCTTAGCTTCACGCCAGTTAGAAATTTCTTGAGTGATTGCTGAGGTCAGTGTTGCTGAGGCTGGACTGATTTAGGGATCTTGGACACTGTAAGGATACAGGCCGCTCTCCTGGGCCAAAGTGTGGGCGGTGAAGGTATCTCCCAGCACGGGGAGGAGGGGATGGAGGTCGGCGAGTTGGGAGCCAGGCTGGGTGTCAGGATATAAACCTCTGATTTCCCCGTCCGGCCAGGTGACAGACTCATCGGGCCACATCCTCTACTCCAAGGAGGAGGCAAGCAAGGGCAAGTTTGCTTTCACCACCGACGACTACGACATGTTTGAGATCTGCTTCGAGAGCCGCCTCCCTGCAGGTGAGAGTATGGGGGAAAGGTGGGGGCGGTGCGGAGTGGGGCAGAGTTTTTACATCGGGGTATGGGTGGGTTCCAGGGACATGGGGAGAGTGCCTGGGGCAGGGAGGCGGAGTTTAGGGCAGAAATGATAAGTGAAAGATAAGCCCGACATCAAAAGAAAGGGACGAGAGCAAATTCCAAATTTAAAAAAAAAACAACTTCACTAAGGTTAAAAAAATACAGGTAATAATAGAAATATAACATTGAAACAAAGGAGCTGTGATAAGTTTAGAAAGTAGGGAAAAACTGCGGCATTGCAAAATGCACATGGTGTAGGGAATGAAGCAAGTGCATTAGTAGCGCAAATCTCACAGTGACCAAGAATCGAAAACAAACTCGATGGCTGAGGTTCCATTTTCCAGGTTATTAACTCTTGAGAAAAGAAGGGGAACTTGGACAAGGAGGCTGTGTAATATTGATGAGGGACTTTCTTACTGCACTACCAGGAACAGATATCAGTGAAGGTGAAGAAGCAGCCAGAGTAGGATTGAGGAGTAGAAAGGACTGCATGAACTTGGTGTGAGTTGTTTCCAGACTTCCTCCTTGCAGAGATTAAAAGTAGTGAGATCTACGAAAGGGGAGATCGGAGAAGCTGGTTATAAAAACAGTTGTTAAAATGAGAGATTTCAACCTTCGACCAGCATCTACAAGTCAGGAGCATGGTGGACTGCTTTCTGTTTGCCTGGATGAGTACAGTTCCAACAACTCTCAAGACACCGAACACCATCCAGAACAAAGCAGCCTGCTTGTTCAGCACCCCGCCCACCACCTTAAAATATAAGAAGCTTGACACCATCCAGGAAAAAGCAGCTTGCTTGATTGGCACCCCATCCACCTTCAACATTCATTCTCTCCACCACCGATGTGCAGTAGCAGCAGTGTGTGTACCATCTACAAGATGCACTGCAGCAACTCACCAAGGCTTCACCGACAGCACCTTCCAAATCTGCAACTGCTACCATTTAGGGCATGGGAGCACCACCACCTTCAAGTTCCCCTCCAAGCCACTCACATAACAAAAGAAATAGGAGCAGGAGTTGGCCATTCAGCCTCTCAAGCCTGCCCCGCCATTCAGTAAGATCATGGCTGATCTGACCCAGGCCTCAACTCCTCTTTCGTGCCAGCTCCTCTCAGCCCTCAACTCCCCGATATTTCAAAAATCTGTCTACCTCCTCTTTAAATATTTTCAGTGATCTAGCCTCCACAACTCTGGGGTAGAGAATTCCAGTCATTCACTACCCTCTGAGAGAAGAAATTCCTTCGCATCTCAATTTTAAATGTGTCCCAATATTCTGTAACTATGTCCCCTAGTTCGAGATCCCCCCCACTAGTGGAAACAACTTCTAAACATCTACCCTGTCAGGCCCCCTCAGAATCTTGTACATTTCAATAAGATCACCCCTCATCCTTCTAAACTCTGTTGAATAAAGGCCTAACCTGTTTATTTTATTATTTTTCACCATCTTGACTTGGAAATATATCGGCCTTTCCTTCACTGTCGCAGGGTCAAAATCCTGGAACTCACTCCCTAACAACACTGTGGGTGTACCTACGCCACAGGGACTGCAGCGGCTCAAGAAGGCGGCTCACCCCCACCTTCTCAAGGGGCAATTTGGGATGGACAATAAATATTGGTCAAGCCAGCGATGCCCATACCCATGATTAAAAGAAAAGAGTAATGAGACTGATGTAATCAGCAATTTAAGGGTAAGGGACTGCCCAGCTAACATGATTGAATTGAATGCTAGATCTGAGAGTTTGAACTCTAGGTTTTGAAAGAATGAGGCAACAATTGATCACCATAGACAGGGCAAAGCTGTTCACGAATAAAATACAGATCAATTGTGGGTGGTGTTAAAAACGTATTTTGCAGAAGACTAAGATTTTTCCACAGCCTCAAGGCAAGAGCTGTACCTGTTTACTTCAAAAATGAAACAGAAAAAGTCCATATATAAATGTAGAGTATGGTGGAGATTCTGGACTTGGTGGGTTGGGGTTAGGAGGAGGTTTGGGCTAGGGGGGTGGGATTGGGGGAGATTCTGGGCTTGGGGGTGGGGTTGGGGGAGATTCTGGGCTCGGTGTCAGGGTTGGGGGAGATTCCGGGCTCTGTGTTTGGGTGGGGGGTGGGGGGAGATTCTGGGGTTGGGGGTCATTCGGGGCTTGGGGGTGGGAGGTAGATTCTGAGCTTGGCAGAGTGGGGAATTGTGGGGTGGGGGGAGGCGAGATTCCCGCCTCGACATTGGGAAATGAATTCTAAGCTTGGTGTCCTTGCTTGTTCTCAGGCCATTTCCGTGTTCCTGATCAACTGATTGTCCTCAACACGAAGCATGGCGTTGAAGCCAAGAACTACGAAGATGTAAGTTCCCATGCCTTATATTCTCTTTCCTGCGGGAATAACACTGAATCTACAACACAGCAACAGGTCTATCGACCATGTGGGTCTCGGCCTGTGTTTAAACTCGGAACAAGCAGCGACCCACCCTGCCCCGTCTCCATCAATTCCTTAGCCTGATATACCTAAGTTTCACCTCATATCGGTGCCATTCACCTGGGTTCTACACAGATAACGCGTTCGCCTCTGTGTTTGTTTGCAGCCCTTTGAGAGTGTGTCCATCTGTTTGTCCTCTGGCGCCCGTGCGGGCATCTGGTCCGCCCCAACCCCCTGTCTGGGCGGGGGCCACCCCATGCAGCCCCTGTGGTGTAGGTACAGCCACGCTGCTGTTGAGGAGAGCTGCGGCCGCCCTGTTTTTGCACTAGCTGGGTTGTTAGGGGGGTCCAGCGGTGTCCTCTGGTGTACTGTACAGACCATGTCTCTCGATCTCTGTCCGTGCCTAGATCGCCAAGGCAGAGAAGCTGAAGCCTCTGGAGGTGGAACTACGGCGATTAGAGGATTTGTCGGAATCGATCGTGAACGACTTTGCCTACATGAAGCAGAGAGAGGAGGAGATGAGGGACACCAACGGTAGGAACGTCTCCTGCGTCCTGCATCCTTGCTCGATGATTGTCACCCATTCTTTTAGTCTCAAGTACATGGTTTTCACACTGGGTTCCGGGATGGGGAGTAGATTCTGGGTTCGGTGGTGGGGATGGGGAGTAGATTCTGGGTCCGGTGGTGGGAATGGGGTGTAGATTCTGGGTTTGGGGATGGGGTGTAGATTCTGGGTTTGGGGATGGGGTGTAGATTCTGGGTTTGGGGATGGGGCGTAGATTCTAGGTTCGGGGCTGGGGATGGAGAGCTGATTCTGGGTTCGGTGGTGGGGAGTTGGTTCAGGTTTCGGGGATGGGGAATGGGGCGCAGATTCTGGGTTCTCGGCTGGGGATGGGGAGTAGATTCTGGGTTTGATGGTGGGGATAAGGAGTAGATTCTGGGTTCGATGGTGGGGATGGGGAGTAGATTCTGGGCTCGGGAATGGGGAGCAGATTCTGGGTTCAGGGTTGGGGACTAGATCCTGGGCTCGGTGGTGGGGATGGGGAGTAGATTTGGTGGTGGGGATGTGGAGAAGATTCTGGCCTCGGTGGTGGGGAGTAGATTCTGGGTTCGGGGTTGTGGAGCAGATTCTGGTTTTGGTGGTGAGGATGGCGAGTAGATTCTGGGCTCGGGGATGGGGAGTAGAGTCTGGGCTGGGTTGTGGGGATGGGGATTAGCTACTTGGTTTGGTGGTGGGGAGTAGATTCTGGGTTCAGTGGTGGGGTTGGGGACTAGATTCCGGGGATGGGGAGTAGACTCTGGGTTCAGTGGTGGGGATGGGGAGTAGATTCAGGGCTCGGGGGTGGGGAGTAGATTCTGTGCTCGGTGGTGGGGATGGGGTGTAGATTCTGGGTTCATTGGTGAGCATGTGGCGTAGATCTTGGGTTCGGGGACGGGGAGTAGATTCTGTGTTCGGGGACGGGGAGTGGATTCTGGGTTCGGGGACGGGGAGTAGATTCTGTGTTCGGGGACGGGGAGTAGATTCTGTGTTCGGGGACGGGGAGTAGATTCTGTGTTCGGGGACGGGGAGTAGATTCTGTGTTCGGGGACGGGGAGTAGATTCTGTGTTCGGGGACGGGGAGTAGATTCTGTGTTCGGGGACAGGGAGTAGATTCTGTGTTCGGGGACGGGGAGTAGATTCTGTGTTCGGGGACGGGGAGTAGATTCTGTGTTCGGGGACGGGGAGTAGATTCTGTGTTCGGGGACGGGAAGTAGATTCTGTGTTCGGGGACGGGAAGTAGATTCTGTGTTCGGGGACGGGGAGTGGATTCTGGGTTCGGGGACGGGGAGTGGATTCTGGGTTCGGGGACGGGGAGTGGATTCTGGGTTCGGGGACGGGGAGTGGTTTCTGGGTTCGGGGACGGGGAGTGGTTTCTGGGTTCGGGGACGGGGAGTGGATTCTGGGTTCGGGGACGGGGAGTGGATTCTGGGTTCGGGGACGGGGAGTGGATTCTGGCTTCGGGGACGGGGAGATTCTGGCTTCGGGGACGGGGAGTGGATTCTGGGTTCGGGGACGGGGAGTGGATTCTGGGTTCGGGGACGGGGAGTGGATTCTGGCTTCGGGGACGGGGAGTGGTTTCTGGGTTCGGGGACGGGGAGTGGATTCTGGGTTCGGGGACGGGGAGTGGTTTCTGGGTTCGGGGACGGGGAGTGGTTTCTGGGTTCGGGGACGGGGAGTGGTTTCTGGGTTCGGGGACGGGGAGTGGTTTCTGGGTTCGGGGACGGGGAGTGGATTCTGGGTTCGGGGACGGGGAGTGGATTCTGGGTTCGGGGACGGGGAGTGGATTCTGGGTTCGGGGACGGGGAGTGGATTCTGGTTTCGGGGACGGGGAGTGGATTCTGGTTTCGGGGACGGGGAGTGGATTCTGGTTTCGGGGACGGGGAGTGGATTCTGGTTTCGGGGACGGGGAGTGGATTCTGGTTTCGGGGACGGGGAGTGGATTCTGGTTTCGGGGACGGGGAGTGGATTCTGGTTTCGGGGACGGGGAGTGGATTCTGGTTTCGGGGACGGGGAGTGGATTCTGGTTTCGGGGACGGGGAGTGGATTCTGGGTTCGGGGACGGTGAGTGGATTCTGGGTTCGGGGACGGGGAGTGGATTCTGGGTTCGGGGACGGGGAGTGGATTCTGGGTTCGGGGACGGGGAGTGGATTCTGGGTTCGGGGACGGGGAGTGGATTCTGGGTTCGGGGACGGGGAGTGGATTCTGGGTTCGGGGACGGGGAGTGGATTCTGGGTTCGGGGACGGGGAGTGGATACTGGGTTCGATGGTGGGGATAAGGAGTAGATTCTGGGTTCGATGGTGGGGATAAGGAGTAGATTCTGGGTTCGATGGTGGGGATAAGGAGTAGATTCTGGGTTCGATGGTGGGGATGGGGAGTAGATTCTGGGCTCGGGAATGGGGAGCAGATTCTGGGTTCAGGGTTGGGGACTAGATCCTGGGCTCGGTGGTGGGGATGGGGAGTAGATTTGGTGGTGGGGATGTGGAGAAGATTCTGGCCTCGGTGGTGGGGAGTAGATTCTGGGTTCGGGGTTGTGGAGCAGATTCTGGTTTCGGTGGTGAGGATGGCGAGTAGATTCTGGGCTCGGGGATGGGGAGTAGAGTCTGGGCTGGGTTGTGGGGATGGGGATTAGCTACTTGGTTTGGTGGTGGGGACTAGATTCTGGGTTCAGTGGTGGGGTTGGGGACTAGATTCCGGGGATGGGGAGTAGATTCTGGGTTCAGTGGTGGGGATGGGGAGTAGATTCAGGGCTCGGGGGTGGGGAGTAGATTCTGTGCTCGGTGGTGGGGATGAGGTGTAGATTCTGGGTTCATTGGTGAGCATGTGGCGTAGATCTTGGGTTCGGGGACGGGGAGTAGATTCTGGGTTTGGGGACGGGGAGTAGATTCTGTGTTTGGGGACGGGGAGTAGATTCTGTGTTCGGGGACGGGGAGTAGATTCTGTGTTCGGGGACGGGGAGTAGATTCTGTGTTCGGGGACGGGGAGTAGATTCTGTGTTCGGGGACGGGGAGTAGATTCTGTGTTCGGGGACGGGGAGTAGATTCTGTGTTCGGGGACGGGGAGTGGATTCTGGGTTCGGGGACGGGGAGTGGATTTTGGGTTCGGGGACGGGGAGTAGATTCTGGGTTCGGGGACGGGGAGTAGATTCTGGGTTCGGGGACGGGGAGTGGATTCTGGGTTCGGGGACGGGGAGTGGATTCTGGGTTCGGGGACGGGGAGTGGATTCTGGGTTCAGTGACGGGGAGTGGATTCTGGGTTCGGGGACGGGGAGTGGATTCTGGGTTCGGGGACGGGGAGTGGATTCTGGGTTCGGGGACGGGGAGTGGATTCTGGGTTCGGGGACGGGGAGTGGATTCTGGGTTCGGGGACGGGGAGTGGATTCTGGGTTCGGGGACGGGGAGTGGATTCTGGGTTCGGGGACGGGGAGTGGATTCTGGGTTCGGGGACGGGGAGTGGATTCTGGGTTCGGGGACGGGGAGTGGATTCTGGGTTCGGGGACGGGGAGTGGATTCTGGGTTCGGGGACGGGGAGTGGATTCTGGGTTCGGGGACGGGGAGTGGATTCTGGGTTCGGGGACGGGGAGTGGATTCTGGGTTCGGGGACGGGGAGTGGATTCTGGGTTCGGGGACGGGGAGTGGATTCTGGGTTCGGGGACGGGGAGTGGATTCTGGGTTCGGGGACGGGGAGTGGATTCTGGGTTCGGGGACGGGGAGTGGATTCTGGGTTCGGGGACGGGGAGTGGATTCTGGGTTCGGGGACGGGGAGTGGATTCTGGGTTCGGGGACGGGGAGTGGATTCTGGGTTCGGGGACGGGGAGTGGATTCTGGGTTCGGGGACGGGGAGTGGATTCTGGGTTCGGGGACGGGGAGTGGATTCTGGGTTCGGGGACGGGGAGTGGATTCTGGGTTCGGGGACGGGGAGTGGATTCTGGGTTCGGGGACGGGGAGTGGATTCTGGGTTCGGGGACGGGGAGTGGATTCTGGGTTCGGGGACGGGGAGTGGATTCTGGGTTCGGGGACGGGGAGTGGATTCTGGGTTCGGGGACGGGGAGTGGATTCTGGGTTCGGGGACGGGGAGTGGATTCTGGGTTCGGGGACGGGGAGTGGATTCTGGGTTCGGGGACGGGGAGTGGATTCTGGGTTCGGGGACGGGGAGTGGATTCTGGGTTCGGGGACGGGGAGTGGATTCTGGGTTCGGGGACGGGGAGTGGATTCTGGGTTCGGGGACGGGGAGTGGATTCTGGGTTCGGGGACGGGGAGTGGATTCTGGGTTCGGGGACGGGGAGTGGATTCTGGGTTCGGGGACGGGGAGTGGTTTCTGGGTTCGGGGACGGGGAGTGGTTTCTGGGTTCGGGGACGGGGAGTGGATTCTGGGTTCGGGGACGGGGAGTGGATTCTGGGTTCGGGGACGGGGAGTGGATTCTGGGTTCGGGGACGGGGAGTGGATTCTGGGTTCGGGGACGGGGAGTGGATTCTGGGTTCGGGGACGGGGAGTGGATTCTGGGTTCGGGGACGGGGAGTGGATTCTGGGTTCGGGGACGGGGAGTGGATTCTGGGTTCGGGGACGGGGAGTGGATTCTGGGTTCGGGGACGGGGAGTGGATTCTGGGTTCGGGGACGGGGAGTGGATTCTGGGTTCGGGGACGGGGAGTGGATTCTGGGTTCGGGGACGGGGAGTGGATTCTGGGTTCGGGGACGGGGAGTGGATTCTGGGTTCGGGGACGGGGAGTGGATTCTGGGTTCGGGGACGGGGAGTGGATTCTGGGTTCGGGGACGGGGAGTGGATTCTGGGTTCGGGGACGGGGAGTGGATTCTGGGTTCGGGGACGGGGTGTGGATTCTGGGTTCGGGGACGGGGAGTGGATTCTGGGTTCGGGGACGGGGAGTGGATTCTGGGTTCGGGGACGGGGAGTGGATTCTGGGTTCGGGGACGGGGAGTGGATTCTGGGTTCGGGGACGGGGAGTGGATTCTGGGTTCGGGGACGGGGAGTGGATTCTGGGTTCGGGGACGGGGAGTGGATTCTGGGTTCGGGGACGAGGAGTGGATTCTGGGTTCGGTCGTGTGGAGTCGATTCTTTGTTCAGTAGTGGGGATTGGGAGTTGTGTCTGGGTTCAGTGGCGGGTGTTGGGGAGGTGTTTCTGTGTTCCGTGGTGGGGAGTAGGTTCAGGGTTCGGCGTTGGGGGATCGGGAGTAGATTCTGGGCTGGGGATTGTGGAGTACTCTCTGGGTTCGGGGTTGGGGTGTAGATTCAGGGTTTGGTGGTGTGGATGGGGTCTAGATTCTGGGGGTGGAGAGTAGATTCTGGTGGAGGTGGGGAGTAGATTCTGGCCTCGGTGGTGGGGATGGGAAGTTGATTCTGGGCTCGATGGTGGGGAGCAGATTGTGGGCTGTGTGGTGGGGATGGGGATTAGCTTCTTGGTTTGGTGGTGCGGAGTAGATTCTGGCCTCGCTGGTGCGGATGGGGAGTAGATTCTGGCCTCGCTGGTGGGGATGAGGAGTAGATTCTGGCCTCGCTGGTGGGGATGGGGAGTAGATTCTGGCCTCGCTGGTGGGATGGGGAGTAGATTCTGGCCTCGCTGGTGGGGATGGGGAGTAGATTCTGGCCTCGCTGGTGTGGATGGGGAGTAGATTCTGGCCTCGCTGTTGGGGATAGGGAGTAGATTCTGGCCTCAGTGGTGGGTATGGGGAGCAGTTTCTGGCCTCAGTGGTGGGAATGGGGAGTAGATTCTGGGTTGGGTGGTGGGGAGAAGGTACTGGGTTTAGGAATGGGGAGCAGATTCTGGGTTCGGGGATGTGCAGTAGATTCTGGGTCGGGAATCGGGAACAGATTCTGGGTTCGGGGATGGGGAGTAGATTCTGGGTTCGGGGATGGGGAGTAGATTCAGGGTTCGGGGACGGGGAGTGGATTCTGGGTTCGGGGACGGGGAGTGGATTCTGGGTTCGGGGACGGGGAGTGGATTCTGGGTTCGGGGACGGGGAGTGGATTCTGGGTTCGGGGACGGGGAGTGGATTCTGGGTTCGGGGACGGGGAGTGGATTCTGGGTTCGGGGACGGGGAGTGGATTCTGGGTTCGGGGACGGGGAGTGGATTCTGGGTTCGGGGACGGGGAGTGGATTCTGGGTTCGGGGACGGGGAGTGGATTCTGGGTTCGGGGACGGGGAGTGGATTCTGGGTTCGGGGACGGGGAGTGGATTCTGGGTTCGGGGACGGGGAGTGGATTCTGGGTTCGGGGACGGGGAGTGGATTCTGGGTTCGGGGACGGGGAGTGGATTCTGGGTTCGGGGACGGGGAGTAGATCCTGAGTTCGGTCATGTGGAGTAGTTTCTTTGTTCGGTAGTGGGGATGGGGAGTATTGTCTGGGTTCAGTGGTGGGTGTTGGAGAGCTGTTTCTGTGTTCCGTGGTGTGGAGTAGGTTCAGGGTTCGGCGTTGGGTGATCGGGAGTAGATTCTGGGCTTGGGAATGTGGAGTAGTCTCTGGGTTCGGGGTTGGGGAGTAGATTCAGGGTTTGGTGGTGTGGCTGGTGTCTAGATTCTGGGGATGGGGTCTAGATTCTGGGGGTGGAGAGTAGATTCTGGTGGAGGTGGGGAGTAGATTCTGGCCTCGGTGGTGGGGATGGGAAGTTGATTCTGGCCTCGCTGGTGGGGATGAGGAGTAGATTCTGGCCTCGCTGGTGGGGATGGGGAGTAGATTCTGGCCTCGCTGGTGTGGATGGGGAGTAGATTCTGGCCTCGCTGGTGGGGATGGGGAGTAGATTCTGGACTTGGTGGTGGGTATGGGGAGTAGTTTCTGGCCTCGGTGGTGGGGATGGGGAGTAGATTCTGGGTTGGCTGGTGGGGAGTAGGTACTGGGTTTAGGAATGGGGAGCCGATTCTGGGTTCGGGGATGGGCAGTAGGTTCTGGGTCGGGGATGGGGAACAGATTCTGGGTTCGGGGATGGGGAGTAGATTCTGGGTTCGGGGATGGGGAGTAGATTCTGGGTTCGGGATTGGGGAGTAGGTTCTGGGTTCGGGGATGGGGAGTAGATTCTGGGTTCGGGGATGGGGAGTAGATTCTGGGTTCGGGGATGGGGAGTAGATTCTGGGTTCGGGGATGGGGAGTAGATTCTGGGTTCGGGGATGGGGAGTAGATTCTGGATTCGGGGATGGGGAGTAGATTCTGGGTTCGGGGATGGGGAGTAGATTCTGGGTTCGGGGATGGGGAGTAGATTCTGGGTTCGGGGATGGGGAGTAGATTCTGGGTTCGGGGATGGGGAGTAGATTCTGGGTTCGGGGATGGGGAGTAGATTCTGAGTTCGGGGATGGGGAGTAGATTCTTTGTTCGGTGATGGGGATGGGGAGTAGATTCTTTGTTCGGTGGTGGGGATGGGGAGTAGATACTGGGGTCAGCGGTGGGGCTTGGGGAGCTGATTCTGGGTTCCGTGGTGGGGAATAGGTTCAGGGCTCGGCGTTGGGGGATCGGGAGTAGTTTCTGGGCTTGAGATTGGGGAGTAGTCTCTGGGTTCGGGGTTGGGGAGTAGATTCAGGGTTTGCTGGTGTGGATGCGGTTTAGATTCTGGGGGTGGGGACTGGATTCTTGTGGTGGGGACTGGATTCTTGTGGTGGGGATTGGATTCTTGTGGTGGGGACTGGATCCTGGGTTGGGGGACGGGGAGCGCATTCTGGGTTGGGGGACGGGGAGCGCATTCTGGGTTGGGGGACGGGGAGCGCATTCTGGGTTGGGGGACGGGCGGCGGAGTCTGGGTTGGGGGACGGGCGGCGGAGTCTGGGTTGGGGGACGGGCGGCGGAGTCTGGGTTGGGGGACGGGCGGCGGAGTCTGGGTTGGGGGACGGGCGGCGGAGTCTGGGTTGGGGGACGGGCGGCGGAGTCTGGGTTGGGGGACGGGCGGCGGAGTCTGGGTTGGGGGACGGGCGGCGGAGTCTGGGTTGGGGGACGGGCGGCGGAGTCTGGGTTGGGGGACGGGCGGCGGAGTCTGGGTTGGGGGACGGGCGGCGGAGTCTGGGTTGGGGGACGGGCGGCGGAGTCTGGGCTGGGGGACGGGCGGCGGAGTCTGGGTTGGGGGACGGGCGGCGGAGTCTGGGTTGGGGGACGGGCGGCGGAGTCTGGGTTGGGGGACGGGCGGCGGAGTCTGGGTTGGGGGACGGGCGGCGGAGTCTGGGTTGGGGGACGGGCGGCGGAGTCTGGGTTGGGGGACGGGCGGCGGAGTCTGGGTTGGGGGACGGGCGGCGGAGTCTGGGTTGGGGGACGGGCGGCGGAGTCTGGGTTGGGGGACGGGCGGCGGAGTCTGGGTTGGGGGACGGGCGGCGGAGTCTGGGTTGGGGGACGGGCGGCGGAGTCTGGGTTGGGGGACGGGCGGCGGAGTCTGGGTTGGGGGACGGGCGGCGGAGTCTGGGTTGGGGGACGGGCGGCGGAGTCTGGGTTGGGGGGCGGGCGGCGGAGTCTGGGTTGGGGGGCGGGCGGCGGAGTCTGGGTTGGGGGGCGGGCGGCGGAGTCTGGGTTGGGGGGCGGGCGGCGGAGTCTGGGTTGGGGGGCGGGCGGCGGAGTCTGGGTTGGGGGGCGGGCGGCGGAGTCTGGGTTGGGGGGCGGGCGGCGGAGTCTGGGTTGGGGGGCGGGCGGCGGAGTCTGGGTTGGGGGGCGGGCGGCGGAGTCTGGGTTGGGGGGGCGGGCGGCGGAGTCTGGGTTGGGGGGCGGGCGGCGGAGTCTGGGTTGGGGGGCGGGCGGCGGAGTCTGGGTTGGGGGGGCGGGCGGCGGAGTCTGGGTTGGGGGGCGGGCGGCGGAGTCTGGGTTGGGGGGCGGGCGGCGGAGTCTGGGTTGGGGGGGCGGGCGGCGGAGTCTGGGTTGGGGGGGCGGGCGGCGGAGTCTGGGTTGGGGGGGCGGGCGGCGGAGTCTGGGTTGGGGGGGGCGGGCGGCGGAGTCTGGGTTGGGGGGGCGGGCGGCGGAGTCTGGGTTGGGGGGGCGGGCGGCGGAGTCTGGGTTGGGGGGGCGGGCGGCGGAGTCTGGGTTGGGGGGGCGGGCGGCGGAGTCTGGGTTGGGGGGGCGGGCGGCGGAGTCTGGGTTGGGGGGGGCGGGCGGCGGAGTCTGGGTTGGGGGGGCGGGCGGCGGAGTCTGGGTTGGGGGGCGGGCGGCGGAGTCTGGGTTGGGGGGCGGGCGGCGGAGTCTGGGTTGGGGGGCGGGGGGCGGATCCTGGGTTGGGGGGCGGGGGGCGGATCCTGGGTTGGGGGGCGGGGGGCGGATCCTGGGTTGGGGGGCGGGGGGCGGATCCTGGGTTGGGGGGCGGGGGGCGGATCCTGGGTTGGGGGGCGGGGGGCGGATCCTGGGTTGGGGGGCGGGGGGCGGATCCTGGGTTGGGGGGCGGGGGGCGGATCCTGGGTTCGGGGACGCGCCGCGGATCCTGGGTTCGGGGACGCGCCGCGGATCCTGGGTTCGGGGACGCGCCGCGGATCCTGGGTTCGGGGACGCGCCGCGGATTCTGGGTTCGGTCGAGTGGAGTAGATTCTTTGTTCGGAAGTGGGGATGGGGAGTAATTTCTGGGTTCTGTGGTGGGGGTTGGGGAGCTGTTTCTGGGTTCCTTGTGGGCTGTAGGTACAGGGTTCAGCGTTGGGGGATCGAGAGTAGATTCTGGGCTGGGGAATGTGGAGTAGTCTCTGGGTTCGGGGTTGGGGAGTAGATTCACGGTTTGATGGTGTGAATGGGGTCTAGATTCTGGGGATGGGGTATAGATTCTGGGGGTCGGGACTGAATTCTGGTGGGTGTGGGGAGTAGATTCTGGTGGGTGTGGGGCGTAGATTCTGGTGGAGGTGGGGAGTCGATTCTGGCCTAGGTGGTGGGGATGGGAAGTAGATTCTGGGCTCGATGGTGGGGAGCAGATTGTGGGCTGTGTGGTGGGGATGGGGATTAGTTTCTTGGTTTGGTGGTGCGGAGTAGGTTCTGACCTCGCTGGTGCGGATGGGGAGTAGATTCTGGCCTCGCTGGTGTGGATGGAGAGTAGATTCTGGCCTCGCTGGTGAGGATGGGGTGTAGATTCTGGCCTCGCTGGTTGGGATGGGGAGTAGATTCTGGCCTCGGTGGTGGGGAGTAGATTCTGGCCTCGGTGGTGGGGAGTAGATTCTGGCCTCGGTGGTGGGGAGTGGATTCTGGCCTCGGTGGTGGGGAGTGGATTCTGGGTTCGGTGGTGGGGAGTAGATTCTGGGTTTGGTGGTGGGGAGTAGATTCTGGGTTCGGTGGTGGGGAGTAGGTACTGGGTTTGGGAATGGGGAGTAGATTCTGGGCTTGAGAATGGGGAGTAGTCTCTGGGTTCGGGGTTGGGGAGTAGATTCAGCATTCTATGGTGTGGATGGGGTCTAGATTCTTGGGATAGGGACTACATTCTGGGGGGAGTGTCTAGATTCTGGGGGTGGGGACTGGATTCTAGGTGTGGGGACTGGATTCTAGGTGTGGGGACTGGATTCTAGGTGTGGGGACTGGATTCTGGGGATGGGGACTGGATTCTGGGGATGGGGACTGGATTCTGGGGATGGGGACTGGATTCTGGGGATGGGGACTGGATTCTGGGGATGGGGTCTGGATTCTGGGGATGGGGTCTGGATTCTGGGGATGGGGACTGGATTCTGGGTTCGGGGGTGGGAAGGGGGAGTGGATTCTGGGTTCGGGGGTGGGGAGGGGGAGTGGATTCTGTGTTTGGGGGTGGGGAGGGGGAGTGGATTCTGGGTTTTGGGGGTGGGGAAGGGGAGTGGATTCGTGGGTCGGGGGTGGGGAGGGGGAGTGGATTCTTGCATCGGGGGTGGGGAGGGGGAGTGGATTCTTGGTTCTGTGCTGAGTAGAAACTGGCTTCGGGGTTGGGGAGCTGATTCTGGGCTCGGTGGTGGGCAACAGATTCTGGGTTCGGTGGTGGGGGATGGGAGTAGGTTCTGGGGTGGGGAGGGGGAGTGGATTCTAGGTTCGGGGGTGGGGAGGGGGAGTGGATTCTGGGTACGGGGGTGGGGAGGTGGAGTGGATTCTGGGTTCGGGGTGGGGAGGGGGAGTGCATTCTGGATTCATGGGTGGGGAGGGGGAGCAGATTCTGGGTTCAGGGGTGGGGAGGGGGAGTAGATTCTAGGGTCGGGGGTGGGGAGGGGGAGTGGATTCTTGGTTCGGTGCTGAGTAGATTCTGGCTTCGGGGTTGGGGAGCCGATTCTGGGCTTGGGGGTGGGCAACAGATTCTGGGTTCGGTGGTGGTAGATGGGGAGTAGATTCCAGGTTGGGGGATGGGGAGTAGATTCTGGATTGGGGGATGGGGAGTAGATTCTGGGTTGGGGGATGGGGAGTAGATTCTGGTTTGGGGGATGGGGAGTAGATTCTGGTTTGGGGGATGGGGAGTAGATTCTGGTTTGGGGGATGGGGAGTAGATTCTGGTTTGGGGGATGGGGAGTAGATTCTGGTTTGGGGGATGGGGAGTAGATTCTGGTTTGGGGGATGGGGAGTAGATTCCAGGTTGGGGGATGGGGAGTAGATTCTTGATTGGGGGATGGGGAGTAGATTCTGGATTGGGGGATGGGGAGTAGATTCTGGTTGGGGGATGGGGAGTAGATTCTGGTTTGGGGATGGGGAGTAGATTCTGGTTTGGGGGATGGGGAGTAGATTCTGGTTTGGGGGATGGGGAGTAGATTCTGGGTTGGGGGATGGGGAGTAGATTCTGGTTTGGGGGATGGGGAGTAGA
Organism: Carcharodon carcharias; assembly: GCF_017639515.1. Taxonomy (NCBI): domain Eukaryota; kingdom Metazoa; phylum Chordata; class Chondrichthyes; order Lamniformes; family Lamnidae; genus Carcharodon; species Carcharodon carcharias. Next base: position 4,723,481 of record NW_024470758.1, read on the forward strand.
TTCTGGTTTGGGGGATTGGGAGTAGATTCTGGTTTGGGGGATGGGGAGTAGATTCTGGGTTGGGGGATGGGGAGTAGATTCTGGTTTGGGGGATGGGGAGTAGATTCTGGTTTGGGGGATGGGGAGTAGATTCTGGTTTGGGGGATGGGGAGTAGATTCTGGTTTGGGGGATGGGGAGTAGATTCTGGTTTGGGGGATGGGGAGTAGATTCTGGTTTGGGGGATGGGGAGTAGATTCTGGTTTGGGGGATGGGGAGTAGATTCTGGTTTGGGGGATGGGGAGTAGATTCTGGTTTGGGGGATGGGGAGTAGATTCTGGTTTGGGGGATGGGGAGTAGATTCTGGTTTGGGGGATGGGGAGTAGATTCTGGTTTGGGGGATGGGGAGTAGATTCTGGTTTGGGGGATGGGGAGTAGATTCTGGTTTGGGGGATGGGGAGTAGATTCTGGTTTGGGGGATGGGGAGTAGATTCTGGTTTGGGGGATGGGGAGTAGATTCTGGTTTGGGGGATGGGGAGTAGATTCTGGTTTGGGGGATGGGGAGTAGATTCTGGTTTGGGGGATGGGGAGTAGATTCTGGTTTGGGGGATGGGGAGTAGATTCTGGTTTGGGGGATGGGGAGTAGATTCTGGTTTGGGGGATGGGGAGTAGATTCTGGTTTGGGGGATGGGGAGTAGATTCTGGTTTGGGGGATGGGGAGTAGATTCTGGTTTGGGGGATGGGGAGTAGATTCTGGTTTGGGGGATGGGGAGTAGATTCTGGTTTGGGGGATGGGGAGTAGATTCTGGTTTGGGGGATGGGGAGTAGATTCTGGTTTGGGGGATGGGGAGTAGATTCTGGTTTGGGGGATGGGGAGTAGATTCTGGTTTGGGGGATGGGGAGTAGATTCTGGTTTGGGGGATGGGGAGTAGATTCTGGTTTGGGGGATGGGGAGTAGATTCTGGTTTGGGGGATGGGGAGTAGATTCTGGTTTGGGGGATGGGGAGTAGATTCTGGTTTGGGGGATGGGGAGTAGATTCTGGTTTGGGGGATGGGGAGTAGATTCTGGTTTGGGGGATGGGGAGTAGATTCTGGTTTGGGGGATGGGGAGTAGATTCTGGTTTGGGGGATGGGGAGTAGATTCTGGTTTGGGGGATGGGGAGTAGATTCTGGTTTGGGGGATGGGGAGTAGATTCTGGTTTGGGGGATGGGGAGTAGATTCTGGTTTGGGGGATGGGGAGTAGATTCTGGTTTGGGGGATGGGGAGTAGATTCTGGTTTGGGGGATGGGGAGTAGATTCTGGTTTGGGGGATGGGGAGTAGATTCTGGTTTGGGGGATGGGGAGTAGATTCTGGTTTGGGGGATGGGGAGTAGATTCTGGATTCGGGGATGGGGAGTAGATTCTGGTTTGGGGGATGGGGAGTAGATTCTGGGTTTGGGGGATGGGGAGTAGATTCTGGGTTCGGTGGTGGGGAGTGGATTCTGGGTTTGGGGGATGGGGAGTAGATTCTGGGTTCGGTGGTGGGGAGTGGATTCTGGGTTCGGTGGTGGGGAGTGGATTCTGGGTTCGGTGGTGGGGAGTGGATTCTGGGTTCGGTGGTGGGGAGTGGATTCTGGGTTCGGTGGTGGGGAGTGGATTCTGGGTTCGGTGGTGGGGAGTGGATTCTGGGTTCGGTGGTGGGGAGTGGATTCTGGGTTCGGTGGTGGGGAGTGGATTCTGGGTTCGGTGGTGGGGAGTGGATTCTGGGTTCGGTGGTGGGGAGTGGATTCTGGGTTCGGTGGTGGGGAGTGGATTCTGGGTTCGGTGGTGGGGAGTGGATTCTGGGTTCGGTGGTGGGGAGTGGATTCTGGGTTCGGTGGTGGGGAGTGGATTCTGGGTTCGGTGGTGGGGAGTGGATTCTGGGTTCGGTGGTGGGGAGTGGATTCTGGGTTCGGTGGTGGGGAGTGGATTCTGGGTTCGGTGGTGGGGAGTGGATTCTGGGTTCGGTGGTGGGGAGTGGATTCTGGGTTCGGTGGTGGGGAGTGGATTCTGGGTTCGGTGGTGGGGAGTGGATTCTGGGTTCGGTGGTGGGGAGTGGATTCTGGGTTCGGTGGTGGGGAGTGGATTCTGGGTTCGGTGGTGGGGAGTGGATTCTGGGTTCGGTGGTGGGGAGTGGATTCTGGGTTCGGTGGTGGGGAGTGGATTCTGGGTTCGGTGGTGGGGAGTGGATTCTGGGTTCGGTGGTGGGGAGTGGATTCTGGGTTCGGTGGTGGGGAGTGGATTCTGGGTTCGGTGGTGGGGAGTGGATTCTGGGTTCGGTGGTGGGGAGTGGATTCTGGGTTCGGTGGTGGGGAGTGGATTCTGGGTTCGGTGGTGGGGAGTGGATTCTGGGTTCGGTGGTGGGGAGTGGATTCTGGGTTCGGTGGTGGGGAGTGGATTCTGGGTTCGGTGGTGGGGAGTGGATTCTGGGTTCGGTGGTGGGGAGTGGATTCTGGGTTCGGTGGTGGGGAGTGGATTCTGGGTTCGGTGGTGGGGAGTGGATTCTGGGTTCGGTGGTGGGGAGTGGATTCTGGGTTCGGTGGTGGGGAGTGGATTCTGGGTTCGGTGGTGGGGAGTGGATTCTGGGTTCGGTGGTGGGGAGTGGATTCTGGGTTCGGTGGTGGGGAGTGGATTCTGGGTTCGGTGGTGGGGAGTGGATTCTGGGTTCGGTGGTGGGGAGTGGATTCTGGGTTCGGTGGTGGGGAGTGGATTCTGGGTTCGGTGGTGGGGAGTGGATTCTGGGTTCGGTGGTGGGGAGTGGATTCTGGGTTCGGTGGTGGGGAGTGGATTCTGGGTTCGGTGGTGGGGAGTGGATTCTGGGTTCGGTGGTGGGGAGTGGATTCTGGGTTCGGTGGTGGGGAGTGGATTCTGGGTTCGGTGGTGGGGAGTGGATTCTGGGTTCGGTGGTGGGGAGTGGATTCTGGGTTCGGTGGTGGGGAGTGGATTCTGGGTTCGGTGGTGGGGAGTGGATTCTGGGTTCGGTGGTGGGGAGTGGATTCTGGGTTCGGTGGTGGGGAGTGGATTCTGGGTTCGGTGGTGGGGAGTGGATTCTGGGTTCGGTGGTGGGGAGTGGATTCTGGGTTCGGTGGTGGGGAGTGGATTCTGGGTTCGGTGGTGGGGAGTGGATTCTGGGTTCGGTGGTGGGGAGTGGATTCTGGGTTCGGTGGTGGGGAGTGGATTCTGGGTTCGGTGGTGGGGAGTGGATTCTGGGTTCGGTGGTGGGGAGTGGATTCTGGGTTCGGTGGTGGGGAGTGGATTCTGGGTTCGGTGGTGGGGAGTGGATTCTGGGTTCGGTGGTGGGGAGTGGATTCTGGGTTCGGTGGTGGGGAGTGGATTCTGGGTTCGGTGGTGGGGAGTGGATTCTGGGTTCGGTGGTGGGGAGTGGATTCTGGGTTCGGTGGTGGGGAGTGGATTCTGGGTTCGGTGGTGGGGAGTGGATTCTGGGTTCGGTGGTGGGGAGTGGATTCTGGGTTCGGTGGTGGGGAGTGGATTCTGGGTTCGGTGGTGGGGAGTGGATTCTGGGTTCGGTGGTGGGGAGTGGATTCTGGGTTCGGTGGTGGGGAGTGGATTCTGGGTTCGGTGGTGGGGAGTGGATTCTGGGTTCGGTGGTGGGGAGTGGATTCTGGGTTCGGTGGTGGGGAGTGGATTCTGGGTTCGGTGGTGGGGAGTGGATTCTGGGTTCGGTGGTGGGGAGTGGATTCTGGGTTCGGTGGTGGGGAGTGGATTCTGGGTTCGGTGGTGGGGAGTGGATTCTGGGTTCGGTGGTGGGGAGTGGATTCTGGGTTCGGTGGTGGGGAGTGGATTCTGGGCTCGGTGGTGGGGAGTGGATTCTGGGCTCGGGGGTGGGGAGTGGATTCTGGGCTCGGGGGTGGGGAGTGGATTCTGGGCTCGGGGGTGGGGAGTGGATTCTGGGCTCGGGGGTGGGGAGTGGATTCTGGGCTCGGGGGTGGGGAGTGGATTCTGGGCTCGGGGGTGGGGAGTGGATTCTGGGCTCGGTGGTGGGGAGTGGATTCTGGGCTCGGGGGTGGGGGGTGGATTCTGGGCTCGGGGGTGGGGGGTGGATTCTGGGCTCGGGGGTGGGGGGTGGATTCTGGGCTCGGGGGTGGGGGGTGGATTCTGGGCTCGGGAATGGGGGGTGGATTCTGGGCTCGGGGATGGGGGGTGGATTCTGGGCTCGGGGATGGGGAGTGGATTCTGGGTTCGGGGAGTGGATTCTGGGTTCGGGGAGTGGATTCTGGGTTCGGGGGTGGGGAGTAGATTCTGGGCTCGGGGGTTGGGGAGTAGATTCTGAGCCTGGTGGGGGTGGTCAATGGGTCTGCAGGCGACTTTCCCGCCTCGACATTCTGGAAAGAATCCTAAGCTTGACGCCTTTTCCCTCTCTCAGTCTATTTCCAAGTCGCGCAATAGGTTTTGGGTGGACCCGGGACAAGTAGAGTGAGGTGTTCCGTTGCCCAGTTTGGAATGGTTTCATTCTTTGCTGATGGTGGGTGGACAGACAGCTTGAGATGTTAGCGAGGGAAAATCCCGGCATTGGCTGAGGGCCAGACTCCGTGCAATGGTGACCTCGAAACAGGGGAACTGAGTTTAATGCAGTAATGTCACAGCAGGCGCATACCTGTTAATCCTGTTTGATGTGCTTCTCTTTCTCTCTCTGCAGAGTCTACCAGCGCCCGCGTCCTGTACTTCAGCATCTTCTCAATGTGCTGCCTCGTCGGCTTGGCGACCTGGCAGGTCTTTTATTTGCGTCGTTTCTTCAAAGCCAAGAAACTCATCGAGTGATGCTGATGGGAAGGGACGTGTGTATGTGTAACGTTGGCCTGTGAGGGGAGGGCTGTCCGGAGGGGGTGGGTGTTAATTTACAATAACATTTCTTTGTATTAAACGCGGTGCTTTAAATATTTGAACTTGAGGATTGTGTTTTAATTTGTAGCGTTTGCAGCCTGTTGTTGACCCATCGTTCAGAGTTTCAGACCTCTGCGAGTCCCGTGAACGATTGTATTGTCAGGCAGCAGATGGGACCTGCACCGTTTGCCGTCCTGAGCTCTCATTTGCTTTCTACCTGGTCAGGTCGCTTCCCAAGAGAGAGAGACAGAAGTGCAAATTTATTTCCCTTGTAAAGATTGGTGTCACTTAAACCGGTTCCCCTCATCTGCCGGTGAGAGGTTGTGATTGACAGGGGCAATGCTGTGGGGAGGGCGGGCTGGGGTAGTTGGGGTGGCGGTGAGGGCTGCCTCTCAGTTACTGGCTGGGAATTGAACCTCCGATATCACCAGCCAGGGCTGGTGGCAGCCTCTTGAACCCTGCAGTTGGACCCTGCCCTGGAAACGCATGGGGCTTTGATATTAGTATTGTCACCCCTTCAGTTAAAATGATTTTTGTTGCTTATCCTGCCTCCTGTAACTATAGGGGCTGGGAGTGGTTTTCCCAGATATCAGCCACTTCCCCTGTAACCGTCTACCAAGATGGTTTGCACTGTTTCTGCTCTTGAATTTTGATATACTGTTGCTGTCATATCTGCTGAAATAATGTCTGTGAATTGTTCGGAAAGGCCTGTCCAGGCCCAGCACCTGTATGTTTTATTGCCTCCTTCTCATAGATGCTGCACATGTGTCCGCAGACCTTGTCAGGGCGAGACTTCCTGATGTTTCTATATCATTGAGGAGGGGTTTGAAGAAAATGGAATTATTTCTTCCTTAAAAAAATTGTTCCACTTTCCCACCGCCCCACCCCAAAGTCAGGCTTTTGGAGGAAGTTAGCCAGAACTGAGGGAGGGGCTGGACTCTAAGCAGGTGATGCCCTCTTCAGATCTGTGAGCTTACCACCTACGTGGGATGTTTTGGCTGCCCCTCTAACTTTCAAATCCCCACCTGGTCACTCCCATATCTCAAATCTTGACCAGTCCCCCCTTGTCTCTCGAACCCTGACCAGCACCCCTCTGTCTCTCGAACGCTGACCGGCACTCCCTCTGGCTCTCCAACCCTGACCGGTGCCCCCTCTGGCTCTTGTACGCTGACCAGTCCCCCCTCTGGCTCTCAAACCCTGACTGGCCCCCCCTCTGGCTCTCGAACCCTGACTGGCCCCCCCGTGGCTCTCGAGCCCTGTCCGGTCCCCCCTCTGGCGCTCGAGCCCTGTCTGGTCCCCCCTCTGGCTCTCGAGCCCTGTCCAGTCCCCCCTCTGGCTCTCGAGCCCTGACCGGCCCCCCATCTGGCTCTCGAACCTTGACCGGCCCCCCCTCTGGCTCTCGAGCCCTGTCCGGTCCCCCCTCTGGCTCTCGAGCCCTGTCCGGTCCCCCCTCTGGCGCTCGAGCCCTGTCCAGTCCCCCCTGTGGCTCTCGAGCCCTGTCCGGTCCCCCCTCTGGCTCTCGAACCCTGACCGGCCCCACCTCTGCCTCTCGAACCCTGACCGGCCCCACCTCTGCCTCTCGAACCCTGACCAGTCCCCCCTCTGGCTCTCGAGCCCTGTCCGGTCCCCCCTCTGGCTCTCGAGCCCTGTCCGGTCCCCCCTCTGGCTCTCGAACGCTGACCGTGTCAGAGGAGTTTCAGCTTTAATATGATTGCACAAAACTATTATGGAAACATAAAAGCGAGAACAGAATGTGCAGCTTTGAAATCAGCTCCATCTTACAGTTCAGTTATCTTCCCAACTAACAACCTCTCTCCCTTTCTCATCTCGATTTACCATCATAGCCCTCTATTCCCTTCTCCCTCAAACACTTGTTTCAATGAGAAGCAGTGACAGGTGAATCTGGTTGTGCTATTTAATGCCTGTATCTGATATTAGTGACAATGGGTTCATTAGGGACTGTGCTACTCATGGGCCCATTCAGTCTACAACAATGCTCGAACAGGCTGATGTAAATGTGCTGCCTGGGTAAAAGTTTTGTTTTAAAGTGCACCATTTGGGTGCTCAAACGTTTCCAATTTCCTTTTCCTGCTGTTATTGTGTATTTCCTCAGCTTTTCATCCTCCTTGCTCACTGTGGGATTGACCAATGTCTGCTTCCTTTCACTGTGGGAGTGACCAATGTCTGCTTCCTTTCACTGTGGGAGTGACCAATGTCTGCTTCCTTTCACTGTGGGAGTGACCAATGTCTGCTTCCTTTCACTGTGGGAGTGACCAATGACTGCTTCCTTTCGCTGTGGGAGTGACCAGAGTCGGGTCCTTTCGCTGTGGGAGTGACCAGAATCGGGGCCCTTTCGCTGTGGGAGTGACCAGAGTCGGGGCCCTTTCACTGTGGGAGTGACCAGAGTCGGGCCCTTTCACTGTGGGAGTGACCGATGTCTGCTTCCTTTCACTGTGGGAGTGACCAATGTCTGCTTCCTTTCACTGCGGGAGTGACCAGAGTCGGGGTCCTTTCACTGCGGGAGTGACCAGAGTCGGGATCCTTTCACTGCGGAAGTGACCAGAGTCGGGGTCCTTTCACTGCGGGAGTGACCAGAGTCGGGGTCCTTTCACTGCGGGAGTGACCAGAGTCGGGGTCCTTTCACTGCGGGAGTGACCAGAGTCGGGATCCTTTCACTGCGGGAGTGACCAGAGTCGGGGTCCTTTCACTGCGGGAGTGACCAGAGTCGGGGTCCTTTCACTGCGGGAGTGACCAGAGTCGGGGTCCTTTCACTGCGGGAGTGACCAGAGTCGGGGTCCTTTCACTGCGGGAGTGACCAGAGTCGGGGTCCTTTCACTGCGGGAGTGACCAGAGTCGGGGTCCTTTCACTGCGGGAGTGACCAGAGTCGGGGCCCTTTCACTGCGGGAGTGACCAGAGTCGGGGCCCTTTCACTGCGGGAGTGACCAGAGTCGGGGCCCTTTCACTGCGGGAGTGACCAGAGTCGGGGCCCTTTCACTGCGGGAGTGACCAGAGTCGGGGCCCTTTCACTGCGGGAGTGACCAGAGTCGGGGCCCTTTCACTGTGGGAGTGACCAGAGTCGGGGCCCTTTCACTGCGGGAGTGACCAGAGTCGGGGCCCTTTCACTGCGGGAGTGACCAGAGTCGGGGCCCTTTCGCTGCGGGAGTGACCAGAGTCGGGGCCCTTTCGCTGCGGGAGTGACCAGAGTCGGGGCCCTTTCGCTGCGGGAGTGACCAGAGTCGGGGCCCTTTCGCTGCGGGAGTGACCAGAGTCGGGGTCCTTTCACTGCGGGAGTGACCAGAGTCGGGGCCCTTTCGCTGCGGGAGTGATCGGTGTCTGCATCCTTTGTGTTGCGAGTGACCGGGGTCTGCGTCCTTTGCTGTGGGAGTGACCGGGGTCTGCGTCCTTTGCTGTGGGAGTGACCGGGGTCTGCGTCCTTTGCTGTGGGAGTGACCGGGGTCTGCGTCCTTTGCTGTGGGAGTGACCGGGGTCTGCGTCCTTTGCTGTGGGAGTGACCGGGGTCTGCGTCCTTTGCTGTGGGAGTGACCGGGGTCTGCGTCCTTTGCTGTGGGAGTGACCGGGGTCTGCGTCCTTTGCTGTGGGAGTGACCGGGGTCTGCGTCCTTTGCTGTGGGAGTGACCGGGGTCTGCGTCCTTTGCTGTGGGAGTGACCGGGGTCTGCGTCCTTTGCTGTGGGAGTGACCGGGGTCTGCGTCCTTTGCTGTGGGAGTGACCGGGGTCTGCGTCCTGTCGCTGTGGGAGTGACCGGGGTCTGCGTCCTGTCGCTGTGGGAGTGACCGGGGTCTGCGTCCTGTCGCTGTGGGAGTGACCGGGGTCTGCGTCCTGTCGCTGTGGGAGTGACCGGGGTCTGCGTCCTGTCGCTGTGGGAGTGACCGGGGTCTGCGTCCTGTCGCTGTGGGAGTGACCGGGGTCTGCGTCCTGTCGCTGTGGGAGTGACCGGGGTCTGCGTCCTGTCGCTGTGGGAGTGACCGGGGTCTGCGTCCTGTCGCTGTGGGAGTGACCGGGGTCTGCGTCCTGTCGCTGTGGGAGTGACCGGGGTCTGCGTCCTGTCGCTGTGGGAGTGACCGGGGTCTGCGTCCTGTCGCTGTGGGAGTGACCGGGGTCTGCGTCCTGTCGCTGTGGGAGTGACCGGGGTCTGCGTCCTGTCGCTGTGGGAGTGACCGGGGTCTGCGTCCTGTCGCTGTGGGAGTGACCGGGGTCTGCGTCCTGTCGCTGTGGGAGTGACCGGGGTCTGCGTCCTGTCGCTGTGGGAGTGACCGGGGTCTGCGTCCTGTCGCTGTGGGAGTGACCGGGGTCTGCGTCCTGTCGCTGTGGGAGTGACCGGGGTCTGCGTCCTGTCGCTGTGGGAGTGACCGGGGTCTGCGTCCTGTCGCTGTGGGAGTGACCGGGGTCTGCGTCCTGTCGCTGTGGGAGTGACCGGGGTCTGCGTCCTGTCGCTGTGGGAGTGACCAGTATCTGTGTCCTTTCTGTTGGGAGTGACCGGGGTCTGGGTCCTTTTATGTAAAAGAAAATAAATCAATTAATTCTTTGGAAATCTTTGTGCATAAGATCTAAGAATAAAATGAATTTGTAATTGAAAGCTGGAGTTGGGCCTGTTTACTCTCAGAACGGGGCCTATAACAGCTTGGCTCTGGGTTTGGGGGAGAGACGAATCCTATCAGCCTGCTCTCAATCACCGGCAAAATAATGGACAGTGTTGTCGACAGGACTGGCAAGCAGCACCAAATACCTTCTCACCGATGCTCCGCTTGGGTTCCACCAGGTCATCTCGGCTGCAGAGCTCATTGTTGCCATGGCCCAAACATTGATTAAACATCTCTGTTCCAGCGGTGAAGTGGGAGTGATTTCCCTTGGCATCAAGGCAGCATCTGACCAAACGTGACATCAAAGAGCCCTGACAAAATTTGAGCCATTGGGAATCGGGCGTAAAGATCTCACGGGGCTGGAATGCTACCTAGCACAAAGATAGTGTCTCAGTTCGAGCTCAGCTTTTGACTGAAGTCTCTCATCTCTGGAGCCATTCTAGTAAATCTCCTCTCCAAAGACTTCACCACCTTCCCAAAGCGTGGTGCCTAGAATTGGTCACAATACTGCATCTGGGGCTGAACTTGTGTTTCAGAAAAGGTTCAGCCCAACTTTCTGGCTTTTACTGTATCTGTAACTCCATATATTATAGACAATTACAACAGATGAGTGGCTAAAGAGGGAGCATTACGGGAGAAGAATTCTTAAGTGCCCCAGTTTGTGGCACGGGGTCGTGTAGTATCTTGATACTAAGGTATTTGGGGAAAACCTCGGTTCACTTTAACTTTGTGCCGTTCACTTCTTGTGTGGACTTTGTTTTAATTGAATAGCGTATCTGGAGGAAATTGGTGGTTTGGAATAATCAGCAAGAGGGGGTCTAAAGCTGAAAGCTTTCAGGAAAATAGGGGCGAGCGGAAATAAAAGAGGGAATTATTTATTTTTAAAATGGGATCGGGGGGGCAAGTGAAATTTGTTTTAAAAAAGCCAAATCACTTCTCTGAGGGAGAGCCGGATATTTTGTATTTGTCTTGAGCGACTGGAGCACTGGTTAAACTCTCCAAACCCTGCCAGCAGCCTCAGTCTGCACATGCTTTGCCTCGTGTCATCGCCTCTGCCCCTCCAGTTGGCGAAATTCTTGGTTTTGTTCCTGGTTCTGGGTTGGATTTTTGTGTGGGGGTGGTGGTGGACAAAGGGGGCAGATGGAACCGGCCAGCTGAGGCTGACTGCCCTAGCCCCCTGAATGCTGCTGGATGACACCTAGGTTACTGGCACACATTTCCGTTTATTCTGGGTACCCGGGTCCCAGAGGAAGCTGAGGGGTGGAGGCAGTTGGCAGGGGCGGGGCGGGGGGGGGGCGGGGGGGGGGGAGCAGGGTGGTTCCAGGGAGGTTGTGTGCTGGGTGGCTCTGGGGGAAGGGGGTGGGGCGAGACCCATGCTCAGAACAGGCTTTATCTCTTTCGGTCACTGACTTGCAGAGGGCCCTTTAACGGATGCTACAGCGACTGCTTTTCTGCATGGCCAATGGGATCCTGCTTGCTGCTGGGCTTTGCGTCAGGGACGAGGGGAGAGGGGGTGTATGCAGGGGAGGAGAGGGGGTGTGCGCCAAGGGATAGAGGGAGGGGAGAGAGGATGTGTGCCAAGGGGAAAGAGGAAGGGGAGATGGGGTGTGCTGAGGTTAATAGTGGGGGAGGGGGTGTGTGCAGGGGAGTAGCGGGGGAGGGGGGAGAGGGTGTGTGCCAAGGGAAAGAGTGGCAGAGGAGGGGAAGAGAGGATGTGTGCCAAGGGACAGTGCGAGGGGTGTGCGGGGAAGAGTGAGGTGAGGGCAGAGAGCATGGTATGTGAGGGGGAAGAGTGGGGGTAGGGGAGAGAGGTGTGCGAGGGATGGAGAACAAGGGTAATGGCGGGAGTATGGGGGGAGTGAGAGGGGTGGGGAGAGTGGGGGATTTTCAGTAGGGGAATGGGAGTGTTAGTGGGATTGGAGAGAGTGAGTAGAGTGACCAAGCGGTGGGGTGGGGTGGGGAGTGTGTGACAGGCCGGAGGACAGAGATACCAGCGGATGAAGGGTGAGAGGCTGGTGGGCATCACATCTTGATGCCAGGTTCGGACTGCAGGTTATAAAATCCTTCCCCAAAATACAGACACAATTAATTTTGCTTCCAGACTTTAACTTGTAAAAGAATTATATTCTGAGAATGAACATTTATCTCAATAATTTTCATAGATGGTCACTGATACCATTCCCCCCACCCCCAATCTCTCCCCTACATCAACCCCACCCCCCACATCAGCCCACCCTCACTCCCCCCACATCAACCCAACCCCACCCACAGTTAGAGCAAACTTCATTCCCATCACCAACTTTCCCTCCTCCCTAGAATTTGCACATTCCTCATTCACTTGGGACACACACTGCCAGAAAACTACAGGAAAATATTTTTTCTCAATGTCCATGTATGGTCCTGTGGATCAGAATTCAGATATTTGCAGCAGATTTTGTTAATTTGAAGAGGAGAGGCAGTCCCCAGCAGGGATCTCACGACTGTTTCCTGCATCTACCAGCCACATTCTTCAGTCAGGGGAATGTTGCTTGTGACCAAGGAGAGATCTTCATCCACATAGACAATTGGGATCCACACTGTCTTCACCGCCTTACAGCAGCTCGCCTGTGGAAGGAGAACAGCATTCAGATAAGATCTAGGCACGTGTTCGAATCTCACCTTGTTACAGAAACTCTGCTTACCTCTTCCGAGAGCTGCGTTCAGTTCTGGGAACTGCACCTCAGGAAGGTGCGCAATGCACAGACTCAACAATGATGTCGGGGTTAAGAGGGTTAAATTGCGAGGACAGGTTGCACTGGCTAGGCTTGCATTCCCTTGAGAATAGAAGATTAAGGAGTGATCTAATCTGGGTGTTTGAGCTGATTAAAGGATTTGATGCAGCGAATCTATTTCCTCTGGTGAGATGGGTGGCGGAGTCCAGAACAAGGGGGTGGAACCTTAAAATAAGAGCCAGGCTGTTCAGGGGTGATGTCAGGAAGCATTTCTTCACACAAAGGGGAGGGGAAATCTGGAACTCTGTTCCCCCCCCGAAAAGCTGTTGAGGCTGTGAGTTAATTGAAAATTTGAAAACAGAAGCATGCGTTTTTGTTAAGCGAAGGTATTAAGGGTAATGGAACTATGACTGTGTCCCCTGGTCTAATTGAATGGTAGAAAAGGCTTAAGGGGTTGAATGGCCTCTTCCTGTTCCAACATAAATAATCCTTCAGACAGAACAACCAATCAAAGCGGCATTCAGACAAATTTTACTTTCACAGTTTTTGTCAAATTTTCTACACTGTCCTGTCACACTCAGGGCAGGTACAGCACAGAGTTAGATACAGAATAAAGCTCCCTCTGTTCTGTTGCCTTCAAACACTCCCTAAGCAGGTACAACAAGGGGTTAGATACAGATTAAAGCTCCCTCTACACTGTACCCCGGACTCCATGAAGTCTCATGGCATCAGGTCAAACATGGGCATGGAAACCTCCTGCTGGTTACCATGTACCACCTCCCTCAGCTGATGAATCAGTGCTCCTCCATGTTGAACACTTGGAGGAAGCACTGAGGGTGGCAAGGGCACAGAATGTACTCTGGGTGGGGGACTCAATGTCCATCACCGAGAGTGGCTGGTTGCACCATTACTGACCGAGCTGGCCGAGTCCTAAAGGATATAGCTACGAGACTGGGTCTGCGGCAGGTGGTGAGGGAACCAACAAGAGAGAAAAACAGACTTGACCTCATCCTCACCAACCTGCCTGCTGCAGATGCATCTGTCCATGACAGTATCAGTAGGAGTGACCCCTGCACAGACAAAGCCCCGCCTTCACATTGAGGATACTCTCCATCGTGTTATGTGGCACTACCGCTGTGCTAAATGGGATAGATTTCAAACAGATCTGGCAATTCAAGACATGAGGCGCTGTGGGCCATCAGCAGCAGCAGAATTGTACTCAAACACAATCTGTAACCTCATGGCCTGGCATATCCCCCACTCTACCATTACCATCAAGCCAGGGGATCAACCCTGGTTCAATGAAGAGTGCAGGAGGGCATGCCAGGAGCAGCACCAGGCATACCTAAAAAAAATGGTGTTAAAACTGGTAAAGCTATAACACAGGACTACTTGTGTGCCAAACAGCATAAGCAGCAAGTGATAGAGCTAAGCAATCTCACAACCAATGGCTCAGAACTAAACTCTGCAGTCCTGCCACATCCAGTCGTGAATGGTGGTGGACAGTTAAACAATTCACTAGAGGAGGAGGCTCCACAAATATCCCCATCCACAATGATGGAGGAACCCAGTACATCAGTGCAAAAGATAAGGCTGAAGCATTTGCTATAATCTTCAGCCAGAAGTGCTGAGTAGATGATCCATCTTGGCCTCCTCCGGAGGTCCCCAGCATCACAGACACCAGTCTTCAGCCAATTTGATTCACGCCATGTGATATCAAGAAATGGCTGAAGGCGCTGGATACTGCAAAATCTATGGGTCCTGACAATATTCTGGCAATAGTGCTCCAGAGCTTACCGTGCCCCTAGCCAAGCTGTTCCAGTACAGCTACAACATTGGCATCTACCTGGCTTTGTGGAAAATTACCCAGGTATGTCCTGTACACAAAAAGCAGGACAAATCCAACCTGGCCAATTACCGCCCCATCTGTCTACTCTCCATCATCAGTAAAGTAATGGAAGGGGTCATCAACAGTGCTATCAAGTGGCACTTGCTTAGCAATAACCTGCTCACTGAAGTCCAGTTTGTGTTCCACCAGGGCCACTCAGCTCCTGACCTCATTACAGCCTTGGTTCAAACAAGGACAAAAGAGCTGAACTCCTGAAGTGAGTTAGAGTGATTGCCCTTGACATCAAGGCCGTATTTGACCGAGTCTGGCATCGCAAAACTGGAGTCAATGAGAATCAGGGGGAAAACTCACCACTGGTTGGAGTCATACCTAGCACAAATGAAGATAGTTGTGGTTGTTGGAGGTCAGTCATCTCAGCTCCAGGATGTCACTGCAGGAGTTCTTCAGGCTAGTATCCTTGGCCTAACCATCTTCAGCTGCTTCATTAATGAATCTCCTTCCATTATAAGGTCAGAAGTGGGGATGTTCATTGATGATTGCACAATGCTCAGTGCCATTCGTGACTCCTCAGATACTGAAGCAGTCCATGTCCAAATGCAGCAAGACCTGGACAATATCCAGGCTTGGGCTGACAAGTGGCAAGTAGCATTCGAACCACATGATCGCCAAGCAATGACCATCTCCAACAAGAGAGAATCTAACCATCACCCCTTGACGTTCAATTGAATTAACGTCACTGAATCCCCCACAATCAACATCCTGGGGGTTATCATTGACCAGAAACTGAACTGGACTAGCCATTTAATACTTAGGCTACAAGAGCAGGTCAGAGGCTAGGAATCCTGTGATGAGTAACTCACCTCATGACTCCCCAAAGCCTGTCCACCATCTACAAGGCACAAGTCAGGAGTGTGATGGAACACTCCCCACTTGTCTGAATGAGTGCAGCTCCCACAACACTCAAGAAGTTTGACACTGACCAAGACAAAGCAGCCCGCTTGATTGGCACCACATCCACAAACATTCACTCCTCCCACCACCGACGCACAATAGTAGCAGTGTGTACCATTTACAAGATGCACTGCAGGAATTAACCAATGCTCCTTAGTCAGCACCTTCCAAACCCACGACTACTATCATCTAGAAGGGCGAGGGCAGCAGACACATGGGGAACACCACCACCTGGAAATTCCGTTCCAAGTCACTCATCATTCTGACTTGGAAATATATCGCCATTGCTTCACTGTCGCTGGATCAAAATCCTGGAACTCCCTCCCTAACAGCACTGTGGGTGTACCTACACCACAGGGACTGCAGCGGTTCAAGAAGGCAGTTCACCATCAACTTCTCAAGGGCATCTAGGGATGGGCAATAAATGCTGGCCCAGCCTCGACACCCACATCCTGTGGATGAATAAAAAATACTGTCCCGTCAAATGCTCCCAGAACAGGTACAACTTGGATTAGATGCAGAGTAAAGCTCTCTCTATGCTCTCCCCATCAAACACTTCCAGGACAGATATAGCACAGGGTTAGATACAGAATAAAGCTCCCTTTATTCTGTCCAACCACTCCTCGGGCAGGCACAGCATGGGTTTAGTTACAGATCAAAGAGCCTGGTACTCATCGCCATCAAACAGTTTTAAGGTAGGTACAAAGTAAATTTCCACTTCTGCTATTGCATCAAACATTCTCGGGGCATGTGCAGAGCATGATAAAAAGAGAGTAAAGCCTCCTGATTCATATATTTGGGAAGATTCGTACATAGATTAATATTTGTGTTCATCTCTACACAGACAGAGCCGCACATCTGTGGTTGAACAGTAACGCACAGCTGGGAATGTTAGTGCATTGTGAGAGTCACACAGAGGAGCAAATTAGTGCACAGACAAAATGACGCATTGGGAACTATTAAGGAAAATACAGGATAAATCTGAGGTGCGATGCATTATTCAGAGGTAGAACCACATAGCTAGGAGAACTAGTGTACAGACACCATGGCACAACTGGGAGCATTAATCCACAGGCAGAGATGTGTTAAACCGAGGGTGTGACTGCCCCATCAGGTGGAGGTAAAAGATCGCATGGTGGCTATTGGAAGAAAAGGGAAGAAGTGTCCTTAACCAACATCACTTAAACAAATGATCTGGTGGTTATTGCATTGCTGTTTGCGGGATCTTGCTGTGCACAAATTGGCTGCCGCGTTTTCTACATTACAGCATTACACTTCCAAAAGCACTTCATTGGCTATCAAGCACTTTGGGACATGCTGCGGTCATGAGAGGCGCTACAGAAATGTAAGCCTTTCTTTACACGTCCTGGAGCATTAGGGCAAGAGCTTGTCTTTGTTCATTCATTCACGGGATGTGGGCTTCGCTGGCTGGGCCCAGCATTTATTGCCCATCCCTAGTTGCCCTGGAGAAGGCGCTGGTGAGCTGCCTCCAGCAGGAGCCCACAAAAAGATTTCAGAGGGTCATCCAGAGCATTGTCAGAAGGACAAAGATTACAGCCAATTAAAAAAAAACAAATGAAGGAAGTAAACCGAACGAGGATGTTCTGAGTGCGAGGCTCCTTCAGTGGGATTTCACCTCTGTAAACCCCACCCTCCAGCGCTGTTGACTGGCCACTTCCTGAGCAATTGAACGGCTCCCTGGTTTGCTTGACGCTCCGGAGTCTCCAGCTCTCACTGAGAAAAAGCAGCAATTAATCCGAGATCTCAGAGGGAAAGACTTTAAAAAAAAACAACAGCGGAGGAAAAGCTTTGAGAAATTCGAGAGAAATTCGGCAGCCTTGCCGAGAAGGGTCCAAAGCTGCAGACTCTGATGGAGAGAAAAAGACAGGCTGACATTTCTGCAGGTGAGGGGTGGTGTTGCGGGTCAGTTCACAGAGTCACAAAATAACTGTTGACATCCAAATAATGCACAATTGACGCAGACCGATTGTGTTGCCTGATCCAAGGGGGTTTCTGCTATTGTCACCGAAGTAACTTTCGTTAACTCTGTCTTCCTCTCCACAGATGCTGTCAGACCTACAGAGTTTTTCCAGCAATTTTTGTTTCTGTAACCTTCTCCCACGCTTGCCCACAGAATCCCGGGAATGCTCGCAACCTCAACAACAATAACTCGCATTTCTGTAGCGCCTTTCGATGCGGTTAAACGTGCCAAAGTGCTTGGCAGGAGGGTGAATCAAGCAAAATTTGACACTGGGCCACATAAGGGAGGGACATCAGTACTAGTTACCA
The DNA here is from genome assembly GCF_017639515.1 of Carcharodon carcharias. Classification (NCBI taxonomy): domain Eukaryota; kingdom Metazoa; phylum Chordata; class Chondrichthyes; order Lamniformes; family Lamnidae; genus Carcharodon; species Carcharodon carcharias. Next base: position 4,740,720 of record NW_024470758.1, read on the forward strand.
AACTTAAGGAAAGAGCATCTCAGAGCAGAGAGAGAGAGAGGTGGAGAGGTTCAGGGAGGGGATTCCAGAGCTCAGGGACCCCAGGCACCTGGAGGCATGGCTGCCAATGGTGGAATGATTAAAATCAGGGGACACTCAAAAGGGTAGAATTGGAGGAGTGCAGAAACCTCGGAGAGTTGTGGGTGCTGGAGGGAGCGGAATTGAAAATCAGCTTCAGCAACAAGTTTTGCATATTTATATCTGTGTAATTGTATTGCCTTTTCTTATACATGGCGAACGTGGAGTAGTTAGAACACGGGGGAGTGGGTGGTGTTGGGGAACTCGGAAGCAAAAGTCTTGCGAACCCTGCATTAAAGCAGACGTGAGAGACAATTGGGAGCATCGACAGAATCGCACATCTGGGTGTGTCAGTGACCAGATATCGGAACATTCTTGGGAGTATTATAAGACAGACTGAATAACTCACACCCAGGGCCATCTCTACATGGACCTTATCTGTGTGTTATTGCACAGGCAGAATCACATCCGGAAGACTGGAGCGGAGATACAGCCAAACATCTGGGGCATGGTGCACAGGAAGAGTCCCAACACAATTAGTGTCTCCTTACAAAGCTTAAACTGTGTTGCAATTCCTTCCAGAATTGTCATGTTTCATTCAACCTCTGTGACTGGCAGTGACCGTTATGCCTGTGAGGGTTCATGTTCAGGCAAACACCATGCGGTTCGAAGTATCAGCCTCAGTTCTCCTCCCTCCCCGTCGTGGATGCTCTCCCCACTTTCACCTCTTAAAGTTCAATGGCATTACCATCGCTGAATCACCCACTATCAACATCCTGGGGGTTACCACTGACCAGAAACTGAACTGGACTAGACACATAACTACTGTGAATACTAGGAATCCTGCAGTGAGTAACTCACCTCCTGACTCCCCAAAGCCTGTGCACCATCTACAAGGCACAAGTCAGGAGTGTGATGGAATACTTTCCTCTTGCCTGGATGAGTGCAGCTCCCACAACACTCAAGAAGCTTGACACTGTCCAGGACAAAGCAGCCCCATTTGATTGGCACCCCATCCTCAAACATCCTCTCCCATCCACCACAGACGCATAGCGGCAGCAGTGTGTGTACCATCTACAAGATGCACTGCAGAAACTTACTAAGGCTCCTCAGGCAGTGCCTTCCAAACCCATGACCACTGCCATCTAGAAGGACAAGGGCAGCAGATAAACGGGAACACCACCACCTGGAAGTTCCCCTTCAAGCCACTCTGCATCCTGACTTGGAAATATATCAGCCGTTCCTTCCCTGTCACTGGGTCAAAATCCTGAAACTCCCTCCTTAACAGCACTGTGGGTGTACCTACACCACAGGGACTGCAGCGGTTTGAGAAGGCAGCTCACCACCACCTTCTAAAGGGGCAATTAGGGAAGGGCAACAAATGCTGGCCCAGCCAGCGAAGCCCACATCCCATGAATGAATAAATAAAAAATCACGCTGAGCTGATACCTACAGGTACAGTTCAGGGAACGCCACATGAAGCCAGCACTTACCCTCTGGGCCTTCGATCTTGAGGAGGGTTGGCCCTGGTGACAGCGAGGGGACATCACATCCCGCGCGTGCCTGCAGCTAGCACAGGCCACGTAAGTAATTTGCTCTGGGTACAGAATCCAATGGTCCCAGCCCAGATCTAAGGAAAAGCACAAGCCAAACACAGTGAATGTTACAATTGACATTGTCCTTTGGTAGTACAGACACTGAATATTTTGCTGAAATAAATGGAGACATTTTTGTTGAAAAGCTTCAACAAAAAATGCCTTTTCTTTTTTAGCAATAATCTACAGTGTGTCGACCAAGGCAGGTTAACAAAACTGAGGCTCCTGGAATAGGACAGTCAGTGTTAGCGTGGAGCAAAAATTACCTGAATGACAGAAAACAGCAAGTCACGGTGAATGGTTGCTTTTCAGGGTGGAGCATGGTAGGCAGTATTCCCCAGGGGTCAGTGCTAGGACCGCTGCTTTTTATATGACTGACTTAAACACACACGAGGAGAATAAACACACAGGGCCACAGGGATAGAGTGGGGGAACGGGATTGACTGAACAGCTCCAAAGAGAGCTGGCATGGATTTGATGGGCTGAATGTTGTAATGACTGTATGAGTCTATTGGAATTCAGGGTAAAATTTCAAAACTTGCTGATCATACCAAACTTGGAGGGAGGTGTGACAGGCAGTGAGGATGACACTAATGGACTGCAACTGGCTAGTAAAACAGCCATACAAATGACAGATGGAATTTAATACAGAGAAGTGGGATGGCACCTGGAGTACTGTGTACAGTCTTGGTTTCTTTTATGTCTTGGGTCAGTGAGTTCACTTGTCAATCGAACTCTAACTGCATGCCTTCCTATGTACTCATCAACTGCTGCTTGCAATCAATAACTGGGAGAGACTGATGTAAGAATAAACAGTGATGGTTTATTGACACATCAGGCAGGGCACCAGGTCATACTTGCTCACTCAGAAACCTCCAGAACTTGACTTACAGTTCCCAGTTTCCCGTGCTGTACAGTGATTTGTCAGTGCTGTCACATGATCAGTACACTTGCATTCTCTTAAAGGTGCAGGGTACCTCACTTTACCACAGTCTCCTTTTCTTAAGGAGGGATCTACTTGCATTGGAGGCAGTCCAGAGAAGGTTCACTAGGCTGATCCCTGGGATGGAGGGATTGTCTTATGAGGAAAGGTTGAGCAGGTTGGACCTGTGCTCATTGGAGTTTAGAAGAATGAGAGGTGATCTTATTGAAACAGATAAGATTGTGAGGGGGCTTGACAGGGCGAATACTGAGAGGATGTTTCCCCTGGTGGGGGAATCTAGAATTAGGGGGGCACAGTTTCAAGATAAGGGCTCTCCCATTTAAGATGGAGAAGAGGAGACACTTCTCCTTTCAGAGGGTCGTTAAGCTTTGGAATTCTCTTCCCTAGAGAGCAGTGGAGACTGGATCATTGAATACATTGAAGGCTGAGTTAGACAGATTTTTGATCGACAAGGAAGTTGAGTGTTATTGAGGGGGAGTGGGGGGGGACAGGTAGGAAAGTGGAGCTGAGGCCACAATCAGATCAGTCATGATCTTATTGAGTACGGGGCAGGCTTGAGGGGCCGAAAGGCCTACTCCTGTTCCTATTTCTTATATTCTAATGTGATGCATTTTGGCAGAAGGGATAGGGAGAGGCAATACTAACATTTTGTGATTCATGTACTAAGACACCCAGATCCCTCTGAATCTCAGAGCTCTGCAATCTCTCACCATTTAGATAATATGCCTCTCTTTTAGTCTTCCTGAATGGCACAGCTCTAAAGAGTGTACATGGACAGAGGGACCTATGGGGTTCATGTGCATACATCCTTGGAGGTGGATTGCTCTGCAGAGAGCCAGCATGGGTTGATGGACTGAATGGCCTCCTGTGCTGTAATGGCTCTATTGGGCATACTGAGAATGTATTTAGCAAGGCAGATGGGATCTTGGGCTTCATAAATAGAGGCATTGAGTACAAAAGCAGGGAAGTTATGTTGAAACTTTATAAAGCTCTGGTTAGGCCACAGCTTTACCACAGCAGTATAGTGTCCAGTTTTTGTCACCATAATTAGGAAGGATGTGAGGATCTTTGAGAGGGTGCGGAGGAGGTTTCTCAGGATGGTTCCAGGGATGAGGGGATTTTAGCTAGGTTATGTTGGAGAAGCTGGTCTTGTTCTCCTTGGAGCAAAGGAGATTGAGGGGAGATTTGATAGAGGTGGACAAGATGATGACAGGTTTGGAAAAGGTAGAAAAGATTATAGATTTGTTGAAGGGCATCTTGTAGATGATAGACACTGCAGACAGTGCCCTTTTCTGGTGGGGGTATTGAATGTTTAAGATGGTGGATGGGTTCCAATCAAGTGGGCTGCAGTGTGGGACACATTTGAGTTCTTATGGAGGAGTGGCACATTGGAGAATGTCTGACAAGTCCAAGACAAGAGGTGTGAGCAGAAATGTAACATTAGAGATTGCAGGTTTATATCAGTCATAGAGAAAATGTTAGAAGCTATTATTAAAGAAGCTATAGCAGGGCACTTGGATGAGTTCAAGGTAATCAGGCAGAGTCAACATGGTTTTGTGAAAGGGGAATCATGTTTAACCAACCTATTGGAGTTATTTGAGGAAGTAACATATGCTGTGGATAAAGGGGATGTGCTGTATTTGGATTTCCAGAAGGCATTTGATAAAGTGCTGCATCAACGGTTATTGTGGAAAATAAAAGCTCATGGTATAGTGGGTAACATATTGGCATGGATAGAAGATTGGCTGGCTAACAGGAAGCAGAGAGTAGGCATAAATGGACCTTTATCAGGTTGGCAAGATGTAAAGAGTGGTGTGCCACAGGGATCAGTGCTGGGACCGCAACTGTTTACAATTTATATAAATGACTTGAATGAGGGGACTGAAGGAATGGTTGCCAAATTTGCTGATGACACAAATATAGGAAAGTAATTTGTGAAGAGGACATAAGGAGGCTACAAAAAGATAAAGATAGATTAAGTGAGTGGGCAAAGATCTGGCAAATGGAGTATAATGTGGGGAAATGTGAAATTGTCCATTTTGTCAGGAAAAATAAAAGAGAGGCATGTTACCTAAATGGTGAGAGATTGCAGAGCTCTGAGATTCAGAGGGATCAGGGTGTCTTAGTGCATGAATTGCAAAAGGCTAGTATGCAGGTAGAGCAAGTCATTAGGAAAGCTAAACTGTTTATTGCGAGGGGAATTGATTACAAAAGTAGAAAGGTTATGCTCCAGTTGTACAGGGTACGAGTGAGACCACATCTGGAGTGCTGTGCACAGTAATTGTCACCTTTGTTAAGGAAGGATGTGAATGCATTGGAAGAAGTTCAGAGAAGGTTTACCAGGCTGGTACCTGGAATGGACAGGTTGTCTTATGAGGAAAGGTTGGACAAGCTAGCCTTGTATCTGCTGGAATTTAAAAGAGTAAGAGGCCACTTGATTGAAACATATAAGATCCTGAGGGGACTTGGGAGGGAGGGTGTGGAGAGGATGTTTCCTCTTGTGGGTGAATCCAGAACTAGGGGTCGCTGTTTAAAATAAGAGCCGCCCATTTAAAATGGAGATGAGGTGAAATTTTTACTCAGAGGGTGGAGAGTCTTTGGAAGCAGAGTGGTGGAAGCAGAGTCTTTGAGTTTTTTTCAGGCAGAAGTGGACAGGTTCTTGGTAAGCAAGTGGGTAACATGTTATCTGGGATAGGTGGGATGCAGATTTCAGGTTAATACCAGATCAGCCATGATCTTATTGAATGGTGGAGCAGGCTCGGGGGACTGAATGACCTACTCCTGCTCCTTGTTCATATATTCTTAAGCTCTGAATCAATCATGAACTAATCCCACTGCCTCACTCTCTTCCCATAGACCTGCACCAGTCCCAAACTAATCCCACTGCCCCATTCTCACTCCATATCCCCATATCAATCCCAAACTAATCCCACTGCCCCACTCTCTCCCCATAGCCCTGTATCAATCCCAAACTAATCCCACTGCCCCATTCTCACTCCATATCCCCATATCAATCCCAAACTAATCCCACTGCCCTGCTCTCTCCCAATAGCCCTGTATCAATCCCAAACTAACCGCACTGCCCCGCTCTCTCCCAATAGCCCTGAATCAATCCAAAACTAATCCCACAGACCCACACTCTCCCCATAGCCCTGAATCAATCCAAAACTAATCCCACAGACCTGCTCTCTCCCCATAGCCCTGTATCAATCCCAAACTAATCCCACTGACCCGCTGTCTCCCTATAGCCCTGTATCAATCATAAACTAATCCCACTGCCCCACTTTCTCCCCATACCCTGTATCAATCCTAAACTAATTCCACTACCCCTGTCTCTCCACATAGCCGTGTATCAATCCCAAACTAATTTCACTGCCCCACTCTCTCCACATAGCCCTGTATTGATCCAAAACTAATCCCACTGCCCCGCTCTCTCCCTATAATGCTGTATTAATCCCAGACTCGATGCAGCAAAATTAACCAAAGAACAATATCATTAATGAATGAAATATTTGCACTAAAGAGTGACAAAACCACAAGATCAGAATGGTCCAGGGGTTTAAAGGATGGAGGTGAGAACACTGTGGACACCCTAAATATTGTTGTTGAGAATTTACAAATGTAAATAATTAAGGATAGGAGAAAGTAAGAAAACATATTGCTGATCAAGGGGTGCCAGTATGGATTTGCACAGGGTAGATCATGTCTGGTGAAGTAAATGGGCACTTTTGAAATGGTGGATAAAGGAATGGACAGAGGAATGTCTGTGGATGTTTTTTATATGGACTTCCAGAAGGCATTTGATAAAGTCCCTCAGGAGACTGATCTTTAAAATTTATGTTCTTGGGACTGAAGGCAAATTCTTAACCTGGTTTGGTAATTTTTAAAAATTCATTCATGGGATGTGGGCATTGCTGGTTAGGCCAGCATTTATTGCCCTTGTTCAGAGGGCATTTAAGAGTCAACCACATTGCTCTGGCATCAGATGTAGGCCAGACCAGGTAAGGATGGCAGATTTCCTTCCCTAAAGGGCATTAGTGAGTTTTTACAACAATCATTTCATTGTTGCCATTAGACTTTTAATTCTAGATCTTTGTTGAATTCAAATTCCACCATCTGCCATGGTAGGATTTGAACCCAGGTCCCAGAGTATTATGATGGGTTTTGGGATTACTAGTCCACTAGACAATACCACTACATCATCATCTCCCCCTGGATCAATTGGCTGATTGCCAGGAGACAGAGAGTAATGATAATAGGCAAATACTCCAGTTGGCAGTAAGATGTCCCACAAGGATCTGTGTTGGAGCCACGAGTATTCATTGTATTTATTAATGGCCCAAATGATGGGATAGAAAGCCACAGATCCAAGTTAGCTGATCATACAAAGATAGACAGCAAAGTAGAATTACACAGAAAATTTAATAAATTAATTGATTTTATATCACTTGGGATTATATTAGTCCCACAATAACCCCGCTGCTCCGTGTTCTCTCTGTATCAATGTAAACCTAATTGTACGATCCCGTTCTCTGTCCTTAGCCCTATCCCAATGTTAACCCGACTCCTGATGTTAATCCCGGCCCTAACCTGGATGATAAAGTTAACCCGAGTTCCCGTGTTAGTCCCACCGATGACCGGAATCCCAGTGTTCAATCCAAGATGTTAGCCTGCACGTTTACCTGTCAGGGAAATTTGGGCTGCAGTTTGACAGCAGATTTTCGGTGAGTTTGGTGTTGTGGTTTCGTTGGCTCCTGTGACCAGCACCCCATTCTTTGACTGCGTGGTGTTCGCAGCTGAAAGAGAATACCATCAGAGAATTATATTAAAATACGGTCGGATAATCACTATAGTGGGAAAATTGCTGCCTGGGTTCCTTTGACCTCTTGATGAAAGATCGGCAAATAACCCACGGAGGCAGTGCAAGAACTCTTTGGGCCGGAGACCTCTGGAAAATTAAGTGTTCAAAAAGCACAGCTCCGCTTGCAATATCTGTCAAACCAGTAGGTGGTACTCTAATGGAGGCTTTCAATGTTCAACCTCTTTTTCCTTTAGTGCTTCTTGGGACGTGGGTATCGCTGGCAAGGCCGGTGGGTATTGCTGGCAAGGCCAGCATTTGTTGCCCATCCCTTATTGCCCTTGAACTGAGTGGCTAGCTAGGGCAGTTAAGAATCAACCACACTGCTGTGGATCTGGAGTCACATGTAGGCCAGTACTACAGGTGGCACCATATAGTGGGGAGGTGATGTAGTAGTGGTATTGTTGCTGGCCTTATAATCCAGGAGCCTAGAGTAATGCTCTGGGGACATAGGTTCAAAGCCTGCCATAGTAGAAAATGGAATTTGAATTTTAAATAAAAAACTGGAATTAAAAGTCTAATAATTATGAAACCATTGTTGTAAAAACCGACCTGGTTCATTGATGCCCTTTAGGGGAGGAGATCTGCCTCTAGCTGTGGTTGATTCTTAACTGCCCTCTGAACAAGGGCAATTAGGGATGGGTATTAAATGCTAACTTAGCCAGGATACCCACATCTCATAAATGAATAAAGACAAAGTCCAGGTAAGGGGATAGTGCATTTCCTTTCTTAAAGGACATTAACAAATCAGATGTTTTTTTACAACAATCAATGATAGTTGTCATTACTGAGACTAGCTTTCTAACTCCAGATTTTATTGATTGAATTTAAATTCTGCCATGGTGGATTTGAACCCATGTCCCCTGGGCATCTGCCTGGGCCGCTGGGCATCAGCCTGGGTCACTGTTACTAGTCCAGTGACATTACCACTACTTCGCTCCAACTTTGTGGCCATTGGCAACACCAAAATAAGGAAACACGCAAAATCTTACACTGTAAGATCTCACGGTGCAACACAACAGCTACTTGCATTTACATAGCGCCTTTAACACGGCAAAATATCCTAAAGAGCTTCACAGGAGTGTTATCAAAACAAAATTTGATACCAAGCTGCATAAAGAGGTATTAGGGCAGGTGACTAAAAGTTCAATCTAAGAGGTAGGTATTTAAGGAGCCTCTTTAAAGAGGAAAGAGAGACGGAGAGGTTTAGGGAGGGAATTCCAGAGCTTAGGGCTGAAGGAACAGTTGCCAATGGTGGCAAGATTAAAACCAGGGAATGCTCAAGAGGCCAGAGTTGGAGGAGTGCAGAGAGCCTGAAAGGTTTTAAGGCTGGAGTAGGTTACAGAACAAGGGAGAGGCGAGGCCAAGGAAGGATTTGAAAATAAGGATGAGAATTATAACATTGAGTTGCCGGACCCGAGCCAATGTGGGTCAGCGAGCACAGAGGGGCGTGAACAGAATTTGGACATGAGGCAGCAGAGTTTTGGGTGGGCTGCAGTTTACAGAGATTGCAAGGTGAGAGGTCAGTCAGGAGGGCTTTGGAATAGTCAAAGCCCAGAGGTAACAAAGGCATGGGTGAGGGTTTCAACAGCCGAAGAGCTGAGCCATGGTGGAGACGGCCAATTGTATGGTGATGGAGCGGCCATGGGATCAGCAGCTCAGCTCAGAGTCAAATAGGGTGGAAAGGTTAAGGATGATCTGGCTCAGCCTCAGACAGTGGCCAGGGAGAGGGAGGTGGAGTCAGTGGTAAAGGATTGGGGTTTGTGGTGGAGAACAACCAGGATAGCTTAAGTCTTCCCAATATTTAACTTGAGGTTTCTGCTTGTCCAATGTAAGAAGTCGGACAAGTAACCTGGCAAGTCCAAAGTGGTGGAGGGGACAAGAGCGATGGTGCTGAGGTAGATCTTACACTATAACAGCACACACTGAAACACAACAACGGCTTGCGTTAATGGGCTGGGATTTCCCCATCATGGGTGAGGTGGTGCCCCAGCCAGAAGCCCATTGGCTTGCAGTGGGAGTGGAAGATCCCACTCAACTCTTTGTAAGCCCCTCCCCTCCAGCCCTACAACACTGCAAGATCTCCGCACTTCTCCAATTCTGGCCTCTTGCACTCAGTGAGTCTGAGGGGAAGCAGTAGATTCAGATTTGCAGACGCCACTTCTTGTGGTTTCAGTTAAATGTTTTTTATTATTTGCGTAACAGAGTCTGAGATGGCAGCGTCTTAGACTTTAAGGTGTGGACTGGTGTTTTAGCGCCCATGCTCTGTGTTATAGAGGTCAGTGGATAGCAGTGGATATGATGAAAGGCCAGAGGGAGTCTGTTCTATATGGGAATTTGTGGAGGGAGTGTCAGCCATAAGACCATAAGACATAGGAGTAGAAATTAGGCCATTCTGCCCATCGAGTCTGCTCCGCTATCCAATCATGGCTGATAAGTTTCTCAACCCCATTCTCCTGCTTTCTCCCCGTAACCTTTGATCCCCTTACCAATCAAGAACCTATCTATCTCGGTCTTAAATACACTCAATGACCTGGCCTCCACAGCCTTCTGTGGCAATGAATTCCATAGATTCACCATTCTCTGGCTAAAGAAGTTTCTCCTCATCTCTGTTCTAAAAGGTCTTCCCTTTACTCTGAGGCTGTGCCCTCGGGTCCTAGTCTCTCCTACTAAATGGAAACATCTTCCCCACGTCCACTCTATCCAGGCCTTTCAGTATTCTGTAAGTTTCAATCAGATCCCCCCTTCATCCTTCTAAACTCCATCGAGTATAGACCCAGAGTCCTCAAACATTCTTGAGCCCTTACTCAAGCTCGGAGTTCCTTCCTTAAGAAAGGACATAACTGCATCAGAAGCTGTTCAGAGAAGGTTCGCTTGACCAATCCTGGGATGAAGGTGTTATCTCCTGAGGAAAGGTTGGACAGGTTGGGCCTGTGTCCATTGGCAGTTACAAAAATAAGAGGGGATCTTATTGAAACATATAAGATCCTGAGGGGACTTGAAAGGGTGGATGCAGAGAGGATGTTCCCCTTCTTGGGGGAGACTAGAACTAGGGGGACACAGTTTAAAAATAAGGGGCCTCCCATTTAAGACGGAGATGAGGAGAAATGTTTTTCTCTCAAAGGGCCATGAGTCTGTTGAATTCTCTTCCCCTGTGCGCAGTAGAGGCCAGGTCATTGAATATTTTAAAAGATGAGTTCGATAGACCTTGATTGACAAGGGGGGCTAAAGGTTTTGGGGGGGGTGGGGAACAGGTGGGGATGTGTATGAGGCCACAGTCAAATCAGCCACGATCTTAGCGAATGGCAAAGCATGCTCGAGAGGCCGAATGGCCTACTCCTGCTCCTAATTCGCACGTCCTTACTCATGTGCGTTCAGATGAGTTTCAAAGTTTTGAGGAATAGCAGAGTCACTGGGAGTCTGAGAGTGCGCTTGAACCTACCTTTGAGGAGGTGGGCATCCAGGTAGTGAGGGGGTGTGTGAGCGTTAGACAGGGTAAGGGGAAGGCGCAGATAGTTCAGGAATCCCCCAAATCAGCGACACACTCTAACAGGTTTTAGTTTGGAATAGCGTGCTGGGAGCAGGCAGGGGAGGGTTTTGCCTCCATGGAGAAATCCAGTCAGAATCTAACCCGAGCACTGCCAGATCCACAAGGAAATAAAAGTCAAAACGCAGAAGTCATAGAGTCATTACGAGACAGAAGGAGGCCATTCAGCCCATCGAGTCCATGCCTGCTCTCTGTACACTAATTCAGTCAGCCGCATTCCCTCCCTGCACTATCCCCGTATCCCTGCAAGTTTATTTCTCTCGAGTGCCCATCCAATTTCCTTTTGAAATAATTTGTCTTGGCTTCCACCCCACCCCCTTGTAAGCCATGAGTTTCAGGTGGTTACCACATCGCCCACCTCCCAATTACCCAAAATCTTAAATCTGTGTACTCTTAGTCCTTGTACCATCAGCTTTTCTTTACCTATCTTATTCAAACCCGTCACCATCTTGTCCACCCCTATTGGATCCTCCCCTCAATCTCCTTCGCTCCAAGGAGAACAAGCCCAGCTTCTCCAACCTTAACCCTGTCGCTAAAATTTCCTCATCCCTGGAACCGTTCTGGTCAGTCTCCACCGCAACCCACTCGAGGACCCTCCCATCCTGCCTAAAGTGTGATGGCCAGAACTGGACAGAATACTCTAGTTGTGGCCTAACTGGCGCCTTATACAGGTCATAGGCGATTCAATAGTTAGGGTTGTAGACAAGGCATCTCTGTATTTATAGAAGTTTTCGCAAATGGTATGTTGGCTCCTTGGTGCTGGGGTAAAGGATGTAAGATCCTGAGGCGTCTTGACAGGGAAGTGGATAGGATGTTTCCTCTTGTGGGAGAATCTAGAACTGGGGTCACTATTTAAAAATAAGGGGTCACCTATTTAAGACGGAGATGAGGTGAATTTGTTTTCTCTCAGAGGGTTGAGAGTCTTTGGGACTCTGTTCCTCTAAAGGCAGTGGAAGCAGAGTCTTTGAATATTTTTAAGGCAGAGGTAGGTGGATTGATGAGCAAGGCGGGGTGAAAGGTTATTAGGGGTAGGTGGGAATGTGGAGTTGAGGTGAGAATCAGATCAGCCATCAACTTATTGAATGGTGGGGCAGGCTGGAGGGCCTACTCCTGCTCCCAATTCGTATGCCTGTATCCATCGAGTGGAGACAAAACATTGTGTGAGAGAAAGAGGAACAGCCAGATGTCATGGTCCAATTTGGAAATGTTAACTGAAGTGGAAAAAGTAGTTGAAGTTGCTCTGGCCAAGCATCAAGAGTGCGGGTGGGTGGGGAGTGGGGGAGGGGAGAAGATTTTCAAAAAAAGGCCTCAAAAGAGGTAACACTTAATTTTTTTTTCATGGAATGGGGGCATCACTGACAAGGCCAACACTTGTTGCCCATCCCTAATTGCCCTTGAATTGAGTGGCTTGTGAGGCTATTTCAGAGTCAACCACGTTGCTGTGGGTCTCGAGTCACATGTAGGCCAGACCGGGTTAAGGACGGCAGATTTCCTTCCCTAAAGGACACCAGTGAAGCAGATGGGTTTTTAAAACAATCAGGGATAGTTGTCATGGTCACCATTACTGAGACTGGCTCTCAATTCCAGGTTTATTAATCGAATTTAAATTCCATCAGCTGCCGTGGTGGGATTTGAACCTGTCTCCAGCACGTTCGCCTGCGACTTGGGATTACTAGTCCATAAGACCATAAGACATAGGAGCAGAAATTAGTCCAATCAGCCCATCGAGTCTGCTCCGCCATTCAATCATATGTTTCTCAACCCCATTCTCCCACCTTCTCCCCGTTATCTTTGATCCCCTTACCAATCAAGAACCTATCTCACTCTTAAATACACTCAATGACCTGGCCTCCACAGCCTTCTGTGGCAATGAATTCCATAGATTCACCACTCTCTGGCTAAAGAAGTTTCTCCTCATCTCTGTTCTAAAAGGTCTTCCCTTTACTCTGAGGCTGTGCCCTCGGGTCCTAGTCTCTCCTACTAATGGAAACATCTTCCCCACGTCCAATCTATCCAGGCCTTTCAGTATTCTGTAAGTTTCAATCAGATCCCCCCTCATCCTTCTAAACTCCATTGAAACCCAGAATCCTCAAACGTTCCTCAAATGTTAAGCCTTTCATTCCTGGGATCATTGTCGTGAACCTCCTCTGGACCCTCTCCAGGGCCAGCACATCCTTGCTGAGATCCAGGGCCCAAAATTGCTCACAATATTCTAAATATGGTCTGACCAGAGCCTTATAAAGCCTCAGCAGCACATCCCTGCTTTTATATTCTAGTCCTCTCGAAATAAATGCCAACATTGCATTTGCCTTCCTAACTATCAACTCAACCTGCAAGTTAACCTTAAGAGAATCCTGGACTAGGACTCCCAAGTCCCTTTGCACTCCAGATTTCTGAATTCTCTCCTTGTTTAGAAAATAGTCTATTTCTCTATTCTTCCTACCAAAGTGCATGACCTCACACTTCCCCATGTTGTATTCCATCTGCCACTTCTTTGCCCATTCTCCTAACCTGTCTGATGATGTTACCACATCTTGTCCAGTGACATTACCAGTGTACCATCATTTCCCTGTGATCACAGGGCTCCCCCTAGTGCCACGTGCTAGTGAGTGCAAACACAGGCTGATAGTGCAGCTGCAATGTGTTGCTGGAGAGGTGGAGCACAAGGGGAAGGGTTCAGATTCCTGGGGCATTGGGACTGGTCCTGGGAGGGAGGAGGGCCAACCTGTACAGGATGGGCAGGTTGGAACCTGGACAAAATCGAGAGCAGCGTTCCTGCTGAGAGATTAACTCGAGCTTGGTGGGTGAGGGTTTAAACTAATTCAGTGGGGCGGGATGGGGAACAGCAGAGACAAGCAGCGATAAGATCAGACAGATATAGAGCAAGTGAATGAGACTATATCCCCAAAATATCCGCAGCAGCCAGTTTGAGGAAGATAATGAAAGTGGCGGTTAAAGTATTCAGTTGTAAGCTGTGTATCGAAAAAAGTTTGCAAGCACAAAGGGTGCATGGGAACATGACTTAGATGCATTAACGGAGACAAGGCTCATGCAAGTCCAGGAATATACCTGGTTCCCAAGCAGAGAGAGAGGAGAAGGGGAAATAAATAAGGGGCAGGGCAGTGTTGAATCAGGATGATAATTACGTGTCTAAACAGGATTTACTGGCTGGTTCTCAGATGGAGTCTGAGATGGACGGGGATGAGGAGCATTTTCTTCCCTCAGAGGATCGTGAGTCTTTGGATCTCCCTTCCTCAAAAGGCGGTGGAAGCAGAACGTTTTTAAGGCAGAGTGAGATAGACTCTCGATTAGCAAGGGGATGACAGGTTATTGGGGGTAGGCGGGAATGTGGGGCTGAGGTTACAATCAGATCAGCCTTGATCTTATTGAATGATGGAGCAGGTTCGAGGGGCCGAGTGGCCTCACTCCTGCTCCTAATTTGTATGTAGGTGATGCACGTACAGGTGATATACATACCGGTAATATACTAATGGGTGATGTACAGAAGAATGGGAGGCGATCTCATCGAAACCTACAAGATTCTGAAGGGGTTGTGACAGGGTGGATGCTGAAAGATTGTTCCCACTGACCGGGGAATCTATAACACGGGGGCCCAGTCTCAGGATAAGGGGCCGATCATTTAGGACTGAGATGAGGAGAAATTTCCTCACTCAAATGGTTATGGATCTTTGGAATTCTCTACCCCAGAGGGTTGTGGATGCTCCATCGTTGAACACATTTAAGGCTGTGGGATAGACAGAGTTTTGTTCCCTCTGGGAATTAAGGGATCTGGGGAGAGGGTGGGAAAATGGAGTCGAAGCCCAAGATCAGCCATGATCCTATTGAATGGCAGACCAGGCTCAATGGGCTGAATGGCCTACTCCTGCTTTTAATCCTTGTGCTCTTATACCTGGCTGGTCATCTCCTCCAGACTCCCTGAGATCCTGGGATGTAGCCTGGAATCTTGCCCTCCAGATGAGTCGGAGCTGGTTAACCGTTTCCAGGTGGATTCTGGGAGTATGTTGCAGGTTTAAGGCATGAAGTAGAATGTTTTTTACCTCCTGGACTGCCCTCTCATTCCCCCTATAACAAAAAAAGAATTCCATAGTGTTAAACCTTGAAGGATACAAACTTGGTGAAACAAATCCCTCAGGAAAACATGAAGTAACAGTGGAGGGCTGCCAATCCTCCAGGAATGTCCCCGGGTCACCAGGAATTGAAGTATCATCTCCGGACAGTGTGGGGACAAACCAATGTGAGATTGTGGGGACCTGAGAGTCCATCAGCAGCTGGGGGAAGGTGTGAGAGGGGCAGGCGTGTAAGAGTACGGGTAAGGATAACGGGAGAGTGGGCCTGGGTGTGGGCAAAGGCTTGCGTCTGAGTTTGAGACACAAAACGTGGGGAATGCTCAGCAGGTCAGGCAGTAACTGTGCAGAGAGAGCTGGAGCTCGCATTTCAGGTGTGGGTCATGGTGTCAAGGAGAGAGCAATGGGTGCAAGTGACGGTCAGAGTGTGAGACAGAGTGTGGGTCAGACCTGGGGCTGGAAGGCAGGGGAGAGAACGCAGAGGAGAGTGTGGATCGGGGTCTGGGAGAGGGTTTTGGGGGGTAATGGGTGGGAGTGTGGATCAGATCTCTGAGAGAGTTTTGGGGGGGTGCGAGAGAGCGTTGGGGGGCTGGGGGGAGGGTGAAAGAGTGTGAGAGAATGTTGGGGGGGGCGAGAGAGTGTGGGCGGAGGGGGGAGGGTGTGAGAGAATGTGGGGGGAGGGTGAGAGATTGGGGGGGTGAGAGAGCGTGGGGGGAGGCGAGACAGCGTGGGGGAGAGAGAGCGTGGTGGGGCGAGAGTGTGTGGGGGAGGGTGAGAGAGTGTGGGGGGGAGGTGAGACCGTATGGGGGGAGGGAGGAGGGTGAGAGAGTGGGGGGGATGGGTGAGAGCATGTGGGGGGAGGGGGAGGGTGAGAGAGTGTGGGATGAGGGGGAGGGTGAGAGTGTGTGGGGTGAAGGGGAGGGTGAGAGAGTGTGGGGGAGGGTGAGAGAGTGTGGGGGAGGGTGAGAGGGTGTGGGGCGAGGGGGAGGGTGAGAGAGTGTGGGGGGAGGGGGAGGGTGAGAGAGTGTGGGATGAGGGGGAGGGTGAGAGAGTGTGGGGGAGGGTGAGAGAGTGTGGGGGAGGGTGAGAGGGTGTGGGGCGAGGGGGAGGGTGAGAGAGTGTGGGGTGAGGGTGAGAGAGTGTGGGGGAGGGTGAGAGGGTGTGGGGGGAGGGGGAGGGTGAGAGAGTGTGGGGGGAGGGGGAGGGTGAGAGAGTGTGGGGGGAGGGGGAGGGTGAGAGTGTGTGGGGGGAGGGGGAGGGTGAGAGTGTGTGGGGGGTGGGTGAGAGTGTGTGGGGGGAGGGGGAGGGTGAGAGAGTGTGGGGGGAGGGGGAGGGGTGAGAGAGTGTGGGGGGAGGGGGAGGGTGAGAGTGTGTGGGGGGAGGGGGAGGGTGAGAGTGTGTGGGGGGAGGGGGAGTGTGAGAGTGTGGGGGGAGGGGGAGGGTGAGAGAGTGTGGGGGGGAGGGGGAGGGTGAGAGAGTGTGGGGGGAGGGGGAGGGTGAGAGTGTGTGGGGGGAGGGGGAGGGTGAGAGTGTGTGGGGGGTGGGTGAGAGTGTGTGGGGGGAGGGGGAGGGTGAGAGAGTGTGGGGGGAGGGTGAGAGAGTGTGGGGGAGGGGGAGGGTGAGAGTGTGTGGGGTGAAGGGGAGGGTGAGAGAGTGTGGGGGGAGGGGGAGGGTGAGAGAGTCTGGGGGAGGGTGAGAGTGTGTGGGGGAGGGGGAGGGTGAGAGAGTGTGGGGGAGGGTGAGAGAGTGTGGGGGTGGGGAGGGTGTGGGGGAGGGTGAGAGAGTGTGGGGTGAGGGTGAGAGAGTGTGGGGGAGGGTGAGAGAGTGTGGGGTGAGGGTGAGAGAGTGTGGGGGAGGGTGAGAGAGTGTGGGGGAGGGGGAGGGTGAGAGTGTGTGGGGTGAAGGGGAGGGTGAGAGAGTGTGGGGGGAGGGGGAGGGTGAGAGAGTCTGGGGGAGGGTGAGAGTGTGTGGGGGGAGGGGGAGGGTGAGAGAGTGTGGGGGAGGGTGAGAGAGTGTGGGGGTGGGGAGGGTGTGGGGGAGGGTGAGAGAGTGTGGGGGTGGGGAGGGTGTGGGGGAGGGTGAGAGAGTGTGGGGTGAGGGTGAGAGAGTGTGGGGGAGGGTGAGAGAGTGTGGGGTGAGGGTGAGAGAGTGTGGGGTGAGGGTGAGAGAGTGTGGGGGAGGGTGAGAGAGTGTGGGGGTGGGGAGGGTGAGAGAGTGTGGGGGAGGGTGAGAGAGTGTGGGGTGAGGGTGAGAGAGTGTGGGGGAGGGTGAGAGCGTGTGGGGGGAGGGGGAGGGTGAGAGAGTGTGGGGGTGGGGAGGGTGAGAGAGTGTGGGGGAGGTGAGAGGGTGTGGGGGGAGGTGTGAGAGTGTGGGGGAGGGTGAGAGGGTGTGGGGGAGGGTGAGAGAGTGTGGGGGTGGCGAGGGTGAGAGAGTGTGGGGGAGGGGAGGGTGAGAGAGTGTGGGGGTGGCGAGGGTGAGAGAGTGTGGGGGAGGATGAGAGGGTGTGGGGCGAGGGGGAGGGTGAGAGAGTGTGGGGGAGGGGTGGGTGAGAGAGTGTGGGGGTGGGTGAGAGAGTGTGGGGTGAGGGTGAGAGGGTGTGGGGGAGGGTGAGAGGGTGTGGGGGAGGGTGAGAGAGTGTGGGGTGAGGGTGAGAGAGTGTGGGGGAGGGTGAGAGAGTGTGGGGGGAGGGGGAGGGTGAGAGAGTGTGGGGGGATGGGGAGGGTGAGAGAGTGTGGGGGGAGGGTGAGAGAGTGTGGGGGGAGGGGTGAGAGGGTGTGGGGGAGGGTGAGAGAGTGTGGGGGAGGGTGAGAGAGTGTGGGGGAGGGTGAGAGAGTGTGGGGTGAGGGTGAGAGTGTGTGGGGGGAGGGGGAGGGTGAGAGAGTGTGGGGGGAGGGGGAGGGTGAGAGAGTGTGGGGGGAGGGGGAGGGTGAGACTGTGTGGGGGGAGGGGGAGGGTGAGAGAGTGTGGGGGGAGGGGGAGGGTGAGAGAGTGTGGGGGGAGGGTGAGAGAGTGTGGGGGAGGGTGAGAGAGTGTGGGGAGGGGGAGGGTGAGAGGGTGTGGGGGGAGGGGGAGGGTGAGAGGGTGTGGGGGGAGGGGGAGGGTGAGAGGGTGTGGGGGGAGGGGGAGGGTGAGAGAGTGTGGGGGGATGGGGAGGGTGAGAGAGTGTGGGGGGAGGGTGAGAGAGTGTGGGGGGAGGGTGAGAGAGTGTGGGGGAGGGTGAGAGAGTGTGGGGGGAGGGTGAGAGAGTGTGGGGGGAGGGTGAGAGAGTGTGGGGGGAGGGTGAGAGAGTGTGGGGGAGGGTGAGAGAGTGTGGGGGGAGGGTGAGAGAGTGTGGGGTGAAGGGGAGGGTGAGAGAGTGTGGGGTGAAGGGGAGGGTGAGAGAGTGTGGGGGGAGGGGGAGGGTGAGAGAGTGTGGGGGGAGGGGGAGGGTGAGAGAGTGTGGGGGGAGGGTGAGAGAGTGTGGGGGAGGGGGAGGGTGAGAGAGTGTGGGGGAGGGGGAGGGTGAGAGAGTGTGGGGGGAGGGGAGGGTGAGAGAGTGTGGGGGGAGGGGGAGGGTGAGAGAGTGTGGGGGGAGGGGGAGGGTGAGAGAGTGTGGGGGGAGGGGGAGGGTGAGAGAGTGTGGGGGGAGGGGGAGGGTGAGAGAGTGTGGGGGGAGGGTGAGAGAGTGTGGGGGAGGGTGAGAGAGTGTGGGGGTGGGGAGGGTGAGAGAGTGTGGGGGAGGGTGAGAGAGTGTGGGGTGAGGGTGAGAGAGTGTGGGGGAGGGTGAGAGAGTGTGGGGGTGGGGAGGGTGAGAGAGTGTGGGGGAGGGTGAGAGAGTGTGGGGTGAGGGTGAGAGAGTGTGGGGGAGGGTGAGAGAGTGTGGGGGTGGGGAGGGTGAGAGAGTGTGGGGGAGGGTGAGAGAGTGTGGGGGAGGGTGAGAGAGTGTGGGGGTGGGGAGGGTGAGAGAGTGTGGGGGAGGGTGAGAGGGTGTGGGGGAGGGTGAGAGAGTGTGGGGTGAGGGTGAGAGAGTGTGGGGGAGGGTGAGAGAGTGTGGGGGTGGGGAGGGTGAGAGAGTGTGGGGGAGGGTGAGAGAGTGTGGGGGAGGGTGAGAGCGTGTGGGGGGAGGGGGAGGGTGAGAGAGTGTGGGGGTGGGGAGGGTGAGAGAGTGTGGGGGAGGGTGAGAGGGTGTGGGGGAGGGTGAGAGAGTGTGGGGGAGGGTGAGAGGGTGTGGGGGGAGGGTGAGAGAGTGTGGGGGTGGCGAGGGTGAGAGAGTGTGGGGGAGGATGAGAGGGTGTGGGGCGAGGGGGAGGGTGAGAGAGTGTGGGGGAGGGGTGGGTGAGAGAGTGTGGGGGTGGGGGGAGGCTGAGAGAGTCTGGGGGGTGGGGGAGGGTGAGAGCGTGTGGGGGAGGGGAGGGTGAGAGCGTGTGGGGGGAGGGGGAGGGTGAGAGAGTGTGGGGGAGGGGAGGGTGAGAGAGTGTGGGGGTGGGGGGAGGGTGAGAGAGTCTGGGGGAGGGTGAGAGGGTGTGGGGCGAGGGGGAGGGTGAGAGAGTGTGGGGGTGGATGAGAGAGTGTGGGTGAGGGTGAGAGAGTCTGGGGGAGGGTGAGAGGGTGTGGGGCGAGGGGGAGGGTGAGAGAGTGTGGGGGAGGGTGAGAGTGTGTGGGGGGAGGGGGAGGGTGAGAGTGTGTGGGGGTGGGGGAGGGTGAGAGAGTGTGGGGGGAGGGGAAGGATGAGAGAGTGTGGGGGTGGGGGGACGGTGAGAGAGTCTGGGGGGAGGCGGAGGGTGAGAGCGTGTGGGGGAGGGGAGGGTGAGAGAGTGTGGGGGTGGGGAGGGTGAGAGAGTGTGGGGGAGGGGTGGGTGAGAGAGTGTGGGGGTGGGGGGAGGCTGAGAGAGTCTGGGGGGTGGGGGAGGGTGAGAGAGTGTGGGGGTGGGGAGGGTGAGAGAGTGTGGGGGAGGGGTGGGTGAGAGAGTGTGGGGGTGGGGGGAGGCTGAGAGAGTCTGGGGGGTGGGGGAGGGTGAGAGCGTGTGGGGGAGGGGAGGGTGAGAGAGTGTGGGGGTGGGGGGAGGGTGAGAGAGTGTGGGGGAGGGGTGGGTGAGAGAGTGTGGGGGTGGGGGGAGGCTGAGAGAGTCTGGGGGGTGGGGGAGGGTGAGAGCGTGTGGGGGGAGGGGGAGGGTGAGAGAGTGTGGGGTGTGGCGGAGGGTGAGAACGTGTGGGGGAGGGTGAGAGCGTGTGGGGGAGGGTGAGAGCGTGTGGGGGGAGGGGGTGGGTGAGAGAGTGTGGGGGGTGGGGGAGGGTGAGTGAGTTGCGGGGGAAGGGCCAGTGTGTGTGCAGAATACAGTGTGGGCCAGGGGGTGGGTGGGTGAGACCATGGTCCAGAGTGGGGGCCAGGGCGTGTGTCCGAATGCGGGGGATGGGAGCGCCCGGGATGTGGCTGGGCAAGCGTGGGCCTGAACGCAGGGGATGCGAGTGAGACGGGGCAGTTGCAACCACCTTCATCCAGGAGCGCCGAGTGGACGATCCACCTCGGCCTTGCCCCTGAGGTCCCCAGCGTCACAGTTGCCAGTCCTGAGTCAACCCGATTCTCTCCGCGTGATACCAAGACGGGGCTGAGCGTCTTGGATACAGCCATGGCTCTGAGACGCTGACAGCCTCCATACCCAGCTGCTGAAGACTTGTGCTGCAGAATTAGCTGTGCCCCTTTAGCCGAGCTCTTCCAGCCGAGCTACAGCATGGACATTTAGCCAGCAATGTGGGAAAATGCCCAGGTAGGTCCTGGCTGACAAAGGCTGTGGGGTAAGGAGCACTTTCAGACAATATATAGAGAGGCTACAAACCCCTGACTGAAATTGGAGGAAGGCCATTGAATGATTAGCTTGACTTTGAAAAACTAAGTCTCCAGCCCATTGACTCCCAGCAGTCGCAGGCAGCGAGATAGTCCCGGTGCTGCCTCCCTGTACCTGGGCAAGTTGCAATGCGGAGCGATTTTTCTTTTCCCTCTCTCTCTCTCTCTCTCTCTCGCTCAGATTACCTGTTAAGAATGGACGCAGTGGAAGAGTTGGCAGCGTGGGCTGTGTCCCCTTCAGGGATTGGAAGGGAGTGCGACATCCTGAAAGGAGCCAGACTGACCAAGATTGCCAGGGAGATGGGGAGAGATAGCATGTTCACCGAGCGCCGTCAATTGGAAGCAATCAAAACGA
The DNA here is from genome assembly GCF_017639515.1 of Carcharodon carcharias. Classification (NCBI taxonomy): domain Eukaryota; kingdom Metazoa; phylum Chordata; class Chondrichthyes; order Lamniformes; family Lamnidae; genus Carcharodon; species Carcharodon carcharias. Next base: position 4,761,981 of record NW_024470758.1, read on the forward strand.
TTTCACAAGGTCACCCCTCTCGCCGATAACTTGCGCAAACAGATAAACGTTCAAAAACGAGAAAAAAAAAACACCCCAGAATATTGGAGATTACAAGTCACCACAAACTAATGGACCCATCTGCTGTCGTCTCACGGTCCTGTCTGTGTGAGATTGCTAGCCTGCTTCGGTGGGTGTTATTGTGTTCTGCTTGGGAACAACGCTTTATCTCCTCACATAACAGGGCGACCTTGGGATAACTGACATGTTTCTGTGCAGCTGAAGGTGGGTGGGGTGAGTGAGGTGGGGGAGAAGCTATTTCTTTCTTTGTGTCACACCATCTGGGACAGAAGAAGGCAAAGGAGGGGGGTTGTCAGCTTTGACCAGCAGCCAATAACTCCGCGCTCTGGCGGTTATTCTGCAGGCAGGTCGAATTAAACTTCGAGAGCATCGTCCTGATTAACCCGCAGCTTTCTTATCTCTCTGTGTGTGTATGTGTCTGTGACAATCTGAGAGAGAAACACACAGCTTGGCAAAAGCACTTGACACATTGTGAGCATCACCGCGCCGACTCACCCTTCCGCAGTTTAACAACGGCCAACCACAAGTTGAGTCTCCGTTCACCAGGATGATGCCCAGGGTTGGCGAACACTGCTCAGGAGGGCACTCGAGTAACTCGGACTGTTTGCGCTGACCCAGAGGAGACTCGGGCATTAAAAGAAGGGGAAAGAAATCAAAAGGGTTTGGTAGTTAATAAGGAATAACTGCCCTCTGGTTAGAGATTCAGTGACGAGGGTTTATCTATTTAAAATAATCACAGATTGAGGATATCTGAGGAGAGCAATATTTAGGGTGACCGCTTCCTTTAATTTTTAAACCACACTAAGATGTTAAGCAGCGAGGCAGTGGGATTAGTTTGGGATCGATTCAGGGCTGTGGGGAGAGAGTGGGGCAGTGAGATTAGTTTGGGATCGATTCAGGGCTGTGGGGAGAGAGTGGGGCAGTGGGATTAGTTTGGGATTGATACAGGGCTATGGAGAGAGAGTGGGGAAGTGGGATTGGCTGTCTGGCAGGAGGCAGAGAGTGGGGATAAGGGGGTCCTTCTCAGGATGGCGGCCGGTGACTAGTGGAGTTCCGCAGGGGTCAGTGTTGGGACCACAACTTTTCACTTTATACATTAATGATCTAGATGAAGGAACTGAGGGCATCCTGGCTAAGTTTGTAGATGATACAAAGATAGGTGGAGGGACAGGTAGTATTGAGGAGGTGGTGAGGCTGCAGAAGGATTTGGACAGGTTAGGAGAATGGGCAAAGAAGTGGCAGATGGAATACAACATGGGGAAGTGTGAGGTCATGCACTTTGGTATGAACAATAGAGGTACAGACTATTTTCTAAATGGGGAGAGGATTCAGAAATCTGGAGTGCAAAGGGACTTGGGAGTCCTAGTCCAGGATTCTCTTAAGGTTAACTTGCAGGTTGACGTGGTAGTTAGGAAGGCAAATGCAATGTTGGCATTTATTTTGAGAGAACTAGAATATAAAAGCAGGGATGTGCTGCTGAGGCTTTATAAGGCTCTGGTCAGACCACATTTAGAATATTGTGAGCAATTTTGGGCCCTGTATCTCAGGAAGGATGTGCTGGCTCTGGAGAAGGTCCAGAGGAGGTTCATGAGAATGATCTCAGGAATGAAAGGCTTAACATATGAGGAACGTTTGAGGACTCTGGGTCTATACTTGATGGAGTTTAGAAGGATGAGGGGGGATCTGAATGAAACTTACAGAAAACTGAAAGGCCTGGATAGAGTGGACGTGGGGAAGATGTTTCCATTAGTAGGAGAGACTAGGACCCAAGGGCACAGCCTCAGAGTAAAGGGAAGACCTTTGAGAACAGAGATGAGGAGAAACTTCTGTAGCCAGAGAGTGGTGAATCTATGGAATTCATTGTCACAGAAGGCTGTGGAGGCCAGGTCATTGAGTGTATTTAAGAGCAGGATAGATAGGTTCTTGATTGGTAAGGGGATCAAAGCTTACGGGGAGAAGGCGGGAGAATGGGGTTGAGAAACTTATCAGCCATGATTGAATGGCGGAGCAGACTCGATGGGCCGAATGGCCTAATTTCTGCTCCTATGTCTTATGGTCTTATGGGATAGGTTTGGGGTTGATACAGGGTCATGGGGATATTGCGGAAGTGGTATTAGTTTTGGGATTGATTCAGGGCTACGGGGAGAGAGCGGGACAGTGGGATTAGTTTGGGGTTGATACAGGGCTATGGGGAGAGCGGGGCAGTGGGATTAGTTTGCGATTGATACAGGGCTATGGGGAGAGCGGGGCACTGGGATTAGTTTGGGTTTGATACAGGTCAACGGGGAGAGCGGGGCAGTGGGATTAGTTTGGGATTGATACTGGGCTACAGAAACAGAATGGGACAGTGAGATTAGTTTGGGATTGACAAAGGGCTATGGGGAGAGTGCCGAGCAGTGGGATTAGTTTGGGATTAAGATGCTTCATATTCATGGTTTTTGCGTATTTAAGAATGACTGTGAAGGGGCCACTCCCACCAGGGTGATCTTGAAATCACACTGAGCATCAACATGCCCTCCATTGCTCAGCTAAGCTACCTTGCATTGAATTCTGGGATTCTTTCTGGTCTCACCTTGAATGTCACCCGGACATGACCAATCACCCTTGTTTTCCAGGGCCGAGATATGAACACATCAGAGGTACCATTCTGACTCTTCACCAGCAAAGTCGAGAGGTGAACTGTGTTCTGTATATAGAGGGGGGTGGGAGTGTCAGGGCCTTCTTAATCTTCTCCTTTGTCAATGGAGGACCTGTCACTCTCCAGCAATTTCAGGACATTCTGCCTGTTCAGTTTTTAATCCCGGACCTTATAGTTCACTGGGAAATCTTTCCCAGATTCTCTGGCCAAGGCAGTTCTGTCACTTGCCTGGCCTCATTATTCTCTGAATGATCACTTCACATCCACAGTGAGCCAAGTGGTGTGATGCTAGAAAGAATCTTAGAATGCTTACAGTACAGAAAGAGGCCATTCAGCCCTTCATGTCTGCACTAGCTCTCCAAATGAGCCATGCACCTGGTGCCACTCCCCCACCTTCCCCTTGTGGCCCTGCACCTTTTTCCTTTTCAGATAATAATCCAATTCCCTTTTGAATTGCCTCGATTGAACCTGCCTCCACCACACTCTCAGGCAGTGCATCCCAGACCCTAACCACTCGCTGCATGAAAAAGTTTCTCCTCATGTCTCTATTGCCTCTTTCTCCAATGACCTTAAATCTGTGCCCTCTGGTTCTTGATCTTTTCGCCAGTGGGAACAGTTTCTCCCAATTGACTCTGTCCAAACCCTTCATGGTGTTGCATACCTCTATCAAATCTCCTCACAACCTTCTCTTCTCCGAGAAAATACTCCCAACTTCCCCAATCTATCTCCGTGACTGAGTTTTCTCATTCCTGGAACCGTTCTCGTGAATCTTTTCTGCACTCTCTCCAATGCCTTCCCATCCTTCCTAAAGTGTGGCTCCCAGAACTGGACACAATACTTGAGCTGAGGCCAAACCAGTGTTTCTTTATACAGGTTTAATATAATACTCCTTGTTCTTGCACTCTATAGGCTCATTAAAAATCTAAAACCTCGAAATTTCCACGTGTGTACTTGTTTTCCATTTTGCCCATAAACTCTAGATCTGAAGGATGCACGGGAGTCCAGGAACCATGGGTTACTGCACTCCCTGAAGGGCTGAGTGGCCTCCACATGGCACCCAACCCAGCACCATCCAACTTGGGTGAGACCTCCTGGCATCCCCTGCGGGTGTATTGCTGGGATTCCTCCCCATCCCACCCCCTCCATCCCCGCCACCCTGTTGTGGGAGACCTCCCACCTCCTGGTGCCACTCATCTTGCCGCCCACGGATCCAGAGTTACCCGAGGCTCACCGAGAGGCACTTTCACCTCATTTTGTACACCCTTCCCCCAATCCCATCGGCCCAGTCCCATTCTTTGGACTTGGAGTTCCCCCAGGGTCTGGTAGCCTGGAGAACATCAAACAGCTGACCAACTTGGGCTGAGAGGTGGCAACATTCGTGCCACACAAGTGCCAGGCAATGACCATTGCCAACAAGAGAGAATCTAACCATCGCCTCTTGACATTCAATGGCATCACCATCACTGAATCCCCCACTATCAACATCCTGGGGGTTACCATTGACCAGAAACTGAGCTGGACTAGCCATATAAATACTGTGGCTACAAGAGCAGGTCAGAGGCTAGGAATCCTGCGGTGAGTAACTCACCTCCTGACTCCCCAAAGCCTGTCCACCATCTACAAGGCACAAGTCAGGAGTGTGATGGAATACTCCCCACTTGCCTGGATGAGTGCAGCTCCCACAACACTCGAAGCTTGGCACTGTCCAGGACAAAGCAGCCCACTTGATTGACACCACATCCACAAACATTCACTCCCTCCACCACTGACGCACAGTAGCAGCAGTGTGTCCATTTACAAGATGCAGTGCAGGAATCCACCACTAACGCACAGTAGCAGCAGTGTGTACCATCTACAAGATGCACTGCAGGAATTCACCAAGGCTCCTTCGACAGCACCTTCCAAACCCACGATCACTGCCATCTAGAAGGACAAGGGCAGCAGACACATGGGGAACACCACCACCTGGAAGTTCCCCTTCAAGCCGCTCACCATCCTGACTTGGAAATATATCGGCTGTTCCTTCACTGTCGCTGGGTCAAAACCCTGGAACCTCCTCCCTAATAGCACTGTTGGTGGACCTACACCACTTGACTGCAGTGGCTCAAGATGGCGGCTCACTACCACCTTCTCAAGGGGCAATTAGGGGTGGGCAATAAGTGCTGGTCTAGTCAGCGATGCCCACATCCAGTGAATGAATCAATAAATGAAATAAAGCTCGCCTGCGGTGTGTTGTCTATCCAGCACCAGTCGTTTTTAGGACATTGACTGGGTTCCCCCGGATCTCTCCATTTTCGGGTCTGGTAGACGGGACTCCATTACCCGCAGCCCCAGAATTGTGGCTGGAAGCTGTGTTCAGGTTGAAGTCACAGGCTGGTTCTGTGCAGCAAAGTCAAATCTCTGAGAACACGCTGCTTTGACCTTCAGCTGGGCCCGGCCTCTGAAACTCTGGGCCTGGTGAATGTCTCCACCTTCAATAGTGGGGAGGTGGCAGTCCAGTCCTGCCCCTGCCCCCACCCCCCGTGCCCCTTCCCCCCCACCCCCCACCCCCTCCCCCCCCCACCCCCCCCCACCCCCACCATCCAGCTCCTGAGCATCGCCCACTAAATGATGCCAAAATGCCAACTGATTGGCCTGTGCCCACCTCTCCTGGTTAGCGCATCTCTCAAAGATCATGAGGCCTGGCATACTGCGGGCATATCTGAAGCATTTGACTGGCTCGGATATGTTGGATGGGAGAATCCTAACTCCTCGATACCCCTGCCCTAGCCATGTCTGTGTAACTTCCTCTTGTTCATCTCCCCATATGCCCTCTCTGAGCTCATCTTGTCCATGAGCCCCATCTTCGCACTAAATGGTTAACCAATCAACTCCCCATTTTGGTCCCCCTGTTAGCCGGTATTGCCAAGGGACCCCTCTCTGCGCATTCTGCTCCCCTCTCTTATTACCTATCTTCTCAAACAAAAAACGAAGGTTAATCTCTCTGCCCTTGCAAAGTGCCACCCCATGTCCAACCTCCCTCACGTCTCCTTAACCGTGGAGTCATGATGGCACAGAAGGAGGCCATTCGGCCCATTGAGTCCATTCCAGCTCTCCGTACACCGAGCAAGTCAGTCTCATTCCCCGCATCCCCTTGCCGCCCCCAACCCCCTACCCCATGTCTCTTGTACCCAAAATCTTGAATCTGTGTCTCCAAGCATTTGTGCCATCAACTGCCTGAGGCACAGTCTGACCCCATCAGTTAAATTTAGTGAGTGATGCCAGGGAGACTGCACACAGTTGACAGGACATTATAAAAACGGAGCCTGGAACACATGAGTTTTTTTTAAGGGTTCTGCAGAGGCTGAATTGCTGAGCTGGAGTTGGCGTGTGAGCTCGCAGTTACAAAGCTTCTCTCAGAATAGATGTTTTGTATTGCGAGAATGTCTGACAGATAGTGACTTCAACAATATTTACACACCACGCCTGTGCTCCAAGGCCGAATGTGGCACATCTGGGAGCTTCTGAAGGAGTGTCAACGATTTGGAATTGTTTGGACATGGGATTGTTTTCAGAGAAAGAATCTTCCAGAAAGTTCTAACCTGTGAAACTAGGAGACTGAAGACCCGGCACACTGATCCAGACTGTCCCTCACACCCACCCTCACACTGTCCCTCACACCTAACCTCTCTGTCCCTCACACTGTCCCTCACACTGACACTCATTGTCCCTCACACTGTCCCTCACACCTACCCTCACTGTCCCTCACACTGACACTCATTGTCCCTCGCACTGTCCCTCACACCTAACCTCACTGTCCCTCACACTGTCCCTCACATTGACACTCATTGTCCCTCACACAGTCCCTCACACCTACCCTCACTGTCCCTCACACTGACACTGATTGTCCCTTGCACTGTCCCTCACACCTACCCTCACTGTCCCTCACACTGACACTTATTGTCCCGCGCACTGCCCCTCACACCTAACCTCACAGTCCCTCACACTGTCCCTTACACTGACATTCGTTGTCCCTCACTCTGTCCCTCACACCTACCCTCACTGTCCCTCACACTGACACTCATTGTCCCAATCACTGTCCCTCACACTGCCCTTCACACAATCCCAAACACTATCCCTCACATTGACCCACACACTGACACATGCAGTGTCCCTCACACTGACATATGCACTGACCCACACACTGTCCCACACACTGACACATGCAGTGTCCCTCACACTGACATAAACACTGACCCACACATTGTACCACACACTGATACATGCAGTGTCCCTCACACTGACCCACACACTGACACATACATCAAACCCTTACACAGCATCACTCACACTGTCCCTCAAACTGACACACACACGGTCCCACTCACTAATCCACACATTGACCCACAACTGACTCACACACTTACTCACACATGACCCATAACTGGCTCATGCACTTACCCACACAATGACCCGTACACTGTCTCTCACACACACCAACACGCACACCAATGCACACACCAATCGTTGTTCCAGTAGGACTGGAACAAGGTATACTTGACCTTAACAAAAACAGAATTACCTGGAAAAACTCAGCAGGTCTGGCAGCATCGGCGGAGAAGAAAAGAGTTGACGTTTCGAGTCCTCATGACCCTTCGACAGAACTTGAGTTCGAGTCCAAGAAAGAGTTGAAATATAAGCTGGTTTAAGGTGTGTGTGTGGGGGGCGGAGAGATAGAGAGAGAGAGAGGTGGGGGGGGGGGTGTGGTTGTAGGGACAAACACTATTGTTTGTCCCTACAACCACACCCCCCCACCTCTCTCTCTCTCTATCTCTCCGCCCCCCACACACACACCTTAAACCAGCTTATATTTCAACTCTTTCTTGGACTCGAACTCAAGTTCTGTCGAAGGGTCATGAGGACTCGAAACGTCAACTCTTTTCTTCTCCACCGATGCTGCCAGACCTGCTGAGTTTTTCCAGGTAATTCTGTTTTTGTTTTGGATTTCCAGCATCTGCAGTTTTTTTGTTTTTATACTTGACCTTATCCTCACCAACCTGCCTGCTGCAGATGCATCTGCCCATGACAGTATCGGTAGGAGTGACCACCGCACAGTCCTTGTGAAGACTGGAAGGAACATGTATTTTTATTTCCATTAGACTGTTGTAAAGAACATACCTTTTTATTTTCTGTTGGGACTGTGGATTAAAATTACAATGGTTGCAGTTTGAAAAACGTGTCCACTAGAACTGGATGAGAGATATATACAATATTGCAGTCCTGGAACAGAGTGTGCCATGAAAGACAAGATGGTGCTAGAAAGGAGTCCTAGACCATGGGAGCTGCCTGGCAACAATGTTTTATTTGGCTCCTGACCAGGTGGCCAGGTTTTGTGTGAGAGCAGTGCAGCAGAATAGCTCCTAGCCTGAAAGGAACAAGACCTAAAATCTCTTTCTCCTGTGTGTGGAAGATTCCAGTAATTCCACAATAACAGCTAGCTGGCTTTTCTTCTCATATGCCTATAAACTGCTCTCTCTCTGAAAACCCCTGTCAAGAGGCAAAGGGGAAAATCACTGGTACAGACATTGAAAGGCAAGTGCTCAACCAGTGAACTAAATACTGAAAGTGTTGGGAAGACCACCTCGTCTCATTAACAAAGAACTGAAAGGAATTTGGAAGACCTCAGTCAAAATCAACCCATCGAATCCTGTACTCTGGAATTGGTGTTATTGAACTGTTTTATCCCATCCTTAAAATCCATATTTTTGTGTGTCTTATGTATCTTGTATGTGTGTGTGCAGGGATTTAAGAAGGGGTAGAGTTTAGGTTATAGGTTAAAATTTAGCATTTAATATTTCTTTCTTTTGCCACTGGTTAACGACAATTTGTTCAATAAGCAGTTATTTACTTATTAAGTTTACAAACCTGGTGCTTGTATTCTGTTAACCTAAATTAAACAGTTGGGTAGAATTGGGGCAATCTGGTGGTTTAGTCAAATGTTTCACATTTATTGTGGTTTGTGGAACAGTGGGGCCTGATATTACAGCGCACTAATGCCAGTGAGTCATGACAAGATGACATCCTGTCTTTTCATTGAGGATCGTGTTGTGTGGCAGTACCACCATGTTAAATGGGATACATTTCAAACAGATCTAGCAACTCAAGACTGGGCATCCATGAGGCGCTGTGGGCGATTAGCTGAGGCAGAATTGGACTCAACCACAATCTGTAACCTCATGGCCCGGCATGTTCCCCACTCTACCATTATCAACAAGCCAGGGGATCAACCCTGGTTCAATGAACGTGCAGGAGGGCATGCCAGGAACAGCACCAGGCACACTTAAAAATAAGGTGTCAACCTGGTGAAGCTGTAACACAGGACTACTTGGGTGCCAAACAACATAAGCAGCAAGTGATAGACAGCGCCAAGCGATCCCACAACCAGCAGATCAGATCTAAGCTCTGCAGTCCTGCCACATCCAGTCGTGAATGATGGTGGACAATTAAACAACTCACTGGAGGAGGAGGCTCCACAAATATCCTCATCCTTAATGATGGGGGAGCCCAGCACATCAGTGCATAAGAAAAGGCTGAAGCATTTGCAACAATCTTCAGCCAGAAGTGCCGAGTGGATGATCCATCTTGGCCTGCTCCGGCAGTCCCCAGCATCACAGATGCCAGACTTTAGCCAATTCAATTCACTCCACATGGTATCAAGTAACAGCTGAAGGCACTGGATACTGCAAAGCCAATGGGCCCTGACAATATTCTGGCAATTGTACTGAAGACTTCTGCTTCAGAACCTGCTGTGCTCCTAGCCAAGTTATTCCAGTACAGCTACAACACTGGCATCTACCTGGCAATAGGGAAAATTGTACACACAAAGCAGGACAAATCCAACCCAGCCAATTACTGCCCCTTCAGTCTACTCTCGATCATCAGTAAAATAATGGAAGGGGTCAGCAACAGTGTTATCAAGTGGCACTTGCTTAGTAATAACCTGCTCACAGATACCCAGTTTGGGTTCTGCCAGGGCCATTCAGCTCCTGACCTCATTGCAGCCTTGGTTCAAACATGGACAGAAGAGCTGAACTCCTGAGGTGAGGTGAGAGTGACTGCCCTTGACATGAAGGCAGCATTTGACCAAGTGTGGCATCAAGGAGCCCTAGCAAAACTGGAGTCAATGGGAATCAGAGGGGAAACTTTCCGCTGGTTGGAGCCATACCTATCACAAAGGAAGATGGTTGTGGTTGTTGGAGGTCAATCATCTCAGTCCCAGGCTGTCACTGCAGGAGTTCCTCAGGGTAGTGTCCTTGGCCCAACCATCTTCAGCTGCTTCATCAACGACCTTCCTTGCATCATAAGGTCAGAAGTGGGGATGTTCGCTGATGATTGCACAATGTTCAGTACTGTTCACAACTCCTCAGATACTGAGGCAGTCCATGTCCAAATGCAGCAAGACCTGGACAATATCCAGGTTTGGGCTGACATGTGGCAAGTAACATTCACACCACACAAGTGTCAGGCAATGACCATCTCCAACAAGGGAGAATCTAACCATCTCCCCCTGACATTCAATGACATTACCATCAATCACTGAATCCCCCATTATCAACATCCTGGGGGTTACTACTGACCAGAAACTGAACTGGACCAGCCATATAAATACTATGGCTACAAGAGCAGGTTAGAGGCTGTGGTGGGTAACTCACCTCCTGACTCCCCAAAGCCTGTCCACCATCTACAAGGCACAAGTCAGGAGTGTGATGGAATACTCCCCACTTACCTGGATGAGCGCAGCTCCCACAACACTCAAGAAGCTGGACACCGTCCAGGACAAAGCAGCCCACTTGATTGGCACCCCATCCATAAACATTTACTCCCTCCACCACCGACGCACAGTAGCAGCTGTGTGTGTACCATCTACAAGATGCACTGCAGGAATTCACCAAGACTCCTTAAACAGCACATTTCAAACCTACGACCACTACCATCTAGAAGGACAAGGGCAGCAGATACATGGGAACACCACCACCTGCAAGTTCCCCTCCAAGTCACTCACCATCCTGACTTGGAAATATATCGGCGTTCCTTCACTGTCACTGGGACAAAATCCTGGAACTCCCTCCCTAGCAGCACTGTGGGCGCTTGCTGGACACTGTGGAAGGCCACCGACATGTTCTCTGCCCCCACTCTGGGCGGCATGAGGTCCACCAAAGTCACCAATCAGCCTGGGAGGTGGAGGCAGCAACGGTCAGCACCACCGGAGCACTGAGGGGGTCAGCCATCCAGTGCAGGAAAAGGACGAACGATCTCATCTGTTCCGCCAGGGTAAGTCACTCTTATCATGACTCTGAACTCTCACACTCACAAACCCATTACACATCCACAGGGATCTCACAGCTCAAGGGACAACACCACCAGCTCGCACACACACCCTCACATCTCCATCAGGCTCATACCGCCTTGAGCTCATCCTGCCCATGGCTCTGCTCACCATGCAAACATTCCACACAGTGTCATGTGTCCTGCTCACACTCTCTCCATCTGTTTCCATGCAGGAGAAGCCTGCTCGCATTAGCAGGGAGGGGTCACAGGCTGTGCGTCGAGCAGCCCATATTAGGCCCCTCACTCATTTTGAGGAGTGTGCCATCGCTCTGACTGGTGAGGACATGGACTGTGCCTGTAGCGATGGTGAGATTGGCATGAGGACCCTGCACCACATCATCCCTCTCTCAATGCACTGCAAGTGCTCCTTCTCCCTGTTTCTGACTGTTGTCATGCACTAATTATCTCTACGTTGTTTCACAGGGAGCTCTGGCAAGTGACCTATGCCCTCAGCCCTTAGCTCCATCCAGGTTCTCACCTCCAGCCAACAGGACACCTCCTCCATTGAAAAGCTGGAAATAAGCAGCCTGGAAGACCTGTCACAGCGCTGACCCACACCCTCCACCAGCGCAGAGTCATACAGCTCAGTGGGACCTAGATCAAGAGCAGGCTCGGGTTCACTATCTGGTGGTCACCACATGGTCTCATGCCCACAGCAGGAGGAGGCAGGATCAGCCGAGCTCCCCGGCACTCGGAGCGCTGCTGGGGAAGAGGCACCTGTGAGGTCCGAGTCAGATGACAAACCTCTGGATTCGCCCCTCCAACTCATTGTGGAGTCAGCAGAATGCGGGTGAACATCGCACAGAGCTGCTGGAAGCCCCTAACAGAGTGGCATGTGTGTCAGAGGAGTGCATCCGCCTGCTCTCTGATGAAGCGGTGCCCACATGTGCATGCATGGAAGATGGCAGTGTGGGAGATGGATGAGGCACCCAGTACCCCAGCTAGGTGCCCATCCATCAGTGGCAAGCAGAGAGGCCCAGAGCGACCTGCTTGTCATCTCCATGGGCTCCTCTCAGGATGCTCTGGATGAGGGCAGTAGCTCCTCTGCCCCTCTGCCAGTGACCATGGCATCTGATGAGGCTGCGATAACTGGGGAGATGCCAGCCATGGCATTGGCTGCTCCCTCCCAGGAGGGTCCAGCACAGGCTTCACTGGCCAGAGGATGACAACCAAGGTCATCAAGACCAACAGAGTCAGCAGCTGCCTCCAGTGCCGGTGCCAACGAGGGGGGCACCAAGACATGGCACTCGCAAATGTAAGTTAAAGACAACATGAGCTCAAGAGGGACTGGTCACGGGTGATCTTCTGCTCAGTTATGTTTGGTTTATATGTCTACTGGTGTGGACATTAAAACCAGTAAAGGTGATGGTATTATGCATTCAACGTGACAATAACATTAAATTTGCTTTTGTTCTGATTGCTTGAGTATGCTCCACCTTTTGTTTTGGTGCAGCGTATGCCAGGATGTAATGAGTGTCTCTAAACATTATTGCATGGGCACAGAGTGGACTTTGGGTTCACATTACAGGGGCATTTCGGGTATCTTGGATGGAGGCAGCAGCCCTGGCATGGGGTGGAAGCGGATCTTTGACAGCCTAGCTGAAGGAGCGTTGGGTCAAAGCGTCCCTGGTGTCCCTGGCTCCCTGGAGGCCACTGTGACCTTCAGAGCCACTGGCACGGGGTGTCCACCCACACAGTCGGAGCTGATCTCAGGCCCGATCCTCTGACAAATGGAGGCCACTGTCTCCCTGGAAAGATGGAGCCTCCTTTGGCATTGACCTCAGACATATTGAGGTAGCTGCATCGCTGCCTGTAAACCCTGGCAGCAGGATAGTGGCGTCTTCTGTGGCCCCTTCCACCTTGGACTTCCTGCTGGCCCTGCCCCCCTTGTGTCTGCATCTCTCCTCCCACAGGTCCCTCCCCTGGGAGCTGCATGGGGGCACCTGACCTCCTACCCGTTCTGCCCCTCTCTTCCTCCTCAGAGGAGGTGCCTCCAGCGGAGGCCACAATCCCCATTCCCAGGGTAACGGGAGGCTGTCTGATACCCGGCAGGGCCCAGACTGTCTGAATCCTCCGGGGGCCTCAGAGACACGAATGAGTCCTCACACACAGCCTGGAAATGCTAACACTGAAGCCCCAAATAGAGATGAAGCTGCCAAGTACCAACTCCGCCCCACGAGTGATTTCGGAGGGAGAGCCGTGTGTGTGTGTGGCAGGGCCTTTCACAGACTCGTGCAAGTGTCAGACTCATCTCAATGTCCCGAGCATTTTCAGTGCTGCCCTCTGGGGCTCTCTTTCAGGTGCCCATCTGAGCTGAACCGCATCTCTGCCCACCCACTGACCACTCCCCCCCCTTCCCACACCCCCCCAAGTATCACCTTCCACCTCCCCACTGTCACCTACCAACCCAAACCCTTGTCTTTCCAGGATGTCCAGGTGAACGTGCCTGAGGATCCCCCCCACCGTTCACATTGACCTCCCCGACCTCCTCCTTCCCACCCTCAGGGTCTGTGACTGCCTCTGAGTTCCCACCAACCACTCTCGCCATCCCTTCTACCGTCACATCCTCACTCTCCCACGTGACTGGCTCACTCTGCCCTCTCTCACACCCACCATTCACCACTCCTCCCATGCCCACCCTCAGTTCATTCCCAGGAGGCAGTCATTGCCTCCACAGGCCCCTCCTTTGTGCGTTCACCTGGACATCCACCCCTTCCCTCCTTAATCCCTCCTCCGCCTGGACACTTACCACTACCTGAACTCCCTTCTCCCCCTGGACACTTACCACTACCTGAACTCCCTCCTCCCCCTGGACACTTACCACTCCCTGAACTCCCTCCTCCTCCTGGACACATTCCACTCTCTGAACTCCCTCCTCCCCCTGGACACCTTCCACTCTCCAAGCTCCCTTCTCCCCCTGCACACCTTCCACTCTCTGAACTCCCTCCTCCCCCTGGACACCTCCCACTCTCCGAGCTCCCTCCTCCCCCTGGACACCTCCCATTCTCCAAGCTTCCTCCTCCCCCTGGACACCTTCCACTCGCTGAACTCCCTCCTGCCCCTGGACACCTTCCACTCACTGAACTCCCTCCTCCCCCTGGACACCTTCCACTCTCTGAACTCCCTCCTCCCCCTGGACACCTCCCACTCTCCGAGCTCCCTCCTCCCCCTGGACACGTCCCATTCTCCAAACTCCCTCCTCCCCCTGGACACCTTCCACTCTCTGAACTCCCTCCTGCCCCTGGACACCTTCCACTCTCCGAGCTCCCTCCTCCCCCTGGCACCTTCCCCTCTCGAACTCTCTCCTCCTCTGGACACCTTCCTCCCCCTGAACTCCCTCCCCCCCTTAAACCTGCCTCCCCAGTTGCCGCATTCTCTGTTAGAACCTCCTCACCCTGTACTCCCTCCCCCCTCAACCTGACCCCACCCCCACACCTTCATCCCCAGCACCCCCCTTCCAACCTCACTCCCCCGCAAAAACTTCATCCTGGCCCCCGCCCAACATCACCCACCGCGCACCCACCCCCCCCCAACCCAACCCCCTCTCCCAGTCACACCTAGACCTTCCTCTCGCGCCTACCCTCGCCCTCGCCCTCGCCGATCATCTGTAACAGCCCATGGCCAAGACTAGGTTGCTCTGAAGCAGGCCCGAACCGTCACCGGAGACCTCCGACTCTCCGAGAGATGCTTTGCGGTGGAACCATGTCTGTGAGGGTCCACCTGGCGTGTTCCTCCGGGGTGCGGTAGCTGTCGGTAGCTCCAGCATCTTCTTCCCGTCAGATGACCGCAATCTGAACGAGGCCTTAATGGCAAGGCCCGACTTCTGCCTGCCCCGGTTGTCCAGGTGTGTTCTGGGCCAGCTTGTTTTCCCGCCGGTGTAGCGGTAAACTGGGCACAGCGGGGGTGGGGGAGGGGGGCGGGGTGAGGTGGAGCGATTCCGGTCGGGCCCTACTCAGCATCCCATTAGCGGGATACAAATCGGGTTGACCCCAGCCTCCGGTGGGATTCACATTCCGCCATGACAGACACCGTCGGATGGTCCCACCGAGCTCTCGTGCTGGCGTCAAGCCGATTTCTGCCCCTTGCGCCAAATTGCCCCCTCCCGTGCCCACCACGATGCCCACTGCCAATGGGACTGGGCAATTCCGCCCACTGACGCCCATACTGACCCACGCCCTGTGCCACACGCTTATGACCCACACCGTTGTACTCCTCTCACAGTTGTCCCCTCTCGGCCAATTGCGTGCCCCCTCACCCAACACTCACCCCTCCTCACGCCACACTCATGCTTCCTAACCCAACACTACCTCCCCCACCACATCCTCGAACCCCTCTAGCCCCTCACACTGACCCACTCATTGACCAATGCAATGACCTATACACACTCCCACACTGACCCCCCACGCTGACCCTAAACCCATAAAAGCCTCCGATCGCCACAATCTTGCCCCCTCACACACACTCGACCCTTCACCCTCTCAATATCACTCCCTCACCCAACATTCATGCCCCCACACCCCACAGTCTCACCCCCTTAACCACACTCCCACCCTCTCACACCCGCACTCGTTCCCTGAGATTCCACATTCTCGCACGCTCGCCTTACACACTCACCTCAGCTCTGACTCTTGCCCCTCACCGCACATTCTGGCGAGCTCACTCCAAACACTGACCCACACACTGACCCACACACTGACCAACACACTGACCCATACACTGACCCACACACTGACGCACACAATGACCAACACACTGACCCACACACTGACCCACACACTGACCCATGCACTGACCAACACACTGACCCACATACTGACCGACACACTAACTGACACACTGACCCAAACACTGACCCACACACTGACACACACACTGACACACACTGACCCAAACACTGACCCAAACACTGACCCACACACTGACACACACTGACCCAAACACTGACCCACACACTGACACACACACTGACTAACACACTGACCCACACACTGACACACACACTGACCCAAACACTGACCCACACACTGACACACACTGACCATAACACTGACCCACACACTGACACACACACTGACTAACACACTGACCCACACACTGACACACACACTGACCCAAGCACTGACCCACACACTGACACACACACTGACCCATGCACTAACCAACACACTGACCCACATACAGACCGACACACTGACCGACACACTGACCCACATACTGACCCGCACACTGACCCACACACTGACCCATGCACTGACCAACACATTGACCCAAACACTGGCTCACACACTGACCCACACACTGATCCAAACACTGACCCACACACTGACATACAAAGACACACACACTGACCCACATACTGACCCACACACTTACCCACACAATGACCCACACACTGACCCGCAGACTGACCCATGCACTGACCCACACATTGAGCAAGCACTGACTAACACACTGACCAACACACTGACACATGCACTGACCAACACACTGACCCAAACACTGACCCACACACTGACCCACATACTGACCAACATGCTAAGCCAAACACTGATCCACACACTGACCCAAACATTGACCCAAACACTGACCCACACACTGACCAACACACTGACCAACATGCTGATTCATGCACTGACCCAGACACTGACCCAAACACTGACCCATGCACTGACCCACACACTGACCCAAACACTGATCCAAACACTGACCCACACCCTGACCCACATACTGGCCCACCCACTGACCCACACACTGACCCACACACTGACCAACATGCTGACTCACACACTGACCCAAACACTGACCCAAACAATGACCCACACACTGACCCACACGCTGACCAACACACTGACCCACATGCTAACCTGAACACTGACCAACACACTGACCCACACCCTGAACTATGTAGTGACCCACACACTGACCCACACACTGACCAACACACTGACCAAAACACTGACCCACACACTGGCCAACATGCTGACTCATGCACTGGCCCACACACTGACCAACATGCTGACTCACACACTGACACACATACTGACCCACACACTGACCCACATGCTGATCAACACGCTGACCCACACACCGACCCACACAATGACCCAAACACTGATCCACACACTGACCCACACACTGACATAAACACTGACCCAAACACTGACCCACACACTGACATAAAGACTGACCCAAACACTGATCCACACACTGACCCACACACTGACATAAACACTGACCCAAACACTGACCCACACACTGACCCAAACACTGACCAACACACTGACACAAACACTGACCCAAACACTGACCCACACAGTGACCCAAACACTGACCCACACACTGACCAACATGCTGACCCATGCACTGACACACTCACTGACCAACATGCTGACCCATGCACCAACCCACACACTGACCCAAACACTGACCCATACACTGAGCCATGCACTGACCCACACACAGACCCATACACTGACCCACACACAGACCCATACACTGACCCACACACTGACCCACACACTGGCCCACCCACTGACCCACACACTGACCCACACGCTGACCAACACACTGACTGACACGTTAACCCAAACACTGACCAACACAATGACCCACACACTGAACCTTCCAGTAAACCACACACTGGCCCACACACTGACCAACACACTGACCGAAACACTGACCCACACACTGACCCACACACTGGCCAACATGCTGACCCACGCACTGGCCCACACACTGACCAACATGATGACTCACACACTGACCTACACATTGACCTACACATTGACCCACACACTGACCCATGCACTGACCCACACGCTGACCCACACACTGACCCACACCCTGACCCAAACACTGACCTACACACTGACCTACACACTGACCCACACACAGACCCACATGCTGACCAATGCGCTGACCCATGCACTGTCCCACACACTGACCCAAACACTGACCCACACATTGGCCCAAACACTGACCCACACACTGACCCAAACACTGACCCAAACACTGACCCACACACTGACCCACACACTGACCCACACACACTGTCACACACACTGACTCACATATTGTCACACACACAGACCCACACACAGACCCACACACAGATCCACACACTGGCACACACTGACCCACACACTGACACAAGTGCCAGTCGGCTCGCAGAGTGGTGCATTTGCTTGTATTGGAAGCTACATATATTAATAAACAGGGCCTTAATCTTTGCAGACAGAAAGAACATGTACACACATTGTGACTGTTTCAGCTAAGCAGAATAAGTGACAGCCATTTGCTGGTTCACTCCCCAGGGTAATATCTTGACTAATCTGACTCAAGCTGCCTGGTTTAAATTTCAAACAATGCTTGGCAGTTAACTGTCAGTCACCATCCACAGCTGCAACCCCTCTACCAATGAGCATCCACTTGCTAACTAATCAGCACTCTCTTCACATACAGTATAAAATGCTTTCCCCCCCGATATTGGTATTTTCTTATGCATTTTCCTGATAAGTGCAAGACAAAAAGCTTTGACAAAAATGTCTTTTTTCATCTGTTGTAAGAATGGAATTATAACTCAGACTTTCTATCCATGTAGGCCTGACATCTTCTTGGTTGAGTTGATATTTTAGTTGGAATGAAGGTCTTTTAGAAACAAAGGATTCTCATGAAGCTGTGAAGCCTCTGGCAGATGAATAGCCAGGAGGTTTGCTCTCAGATGGACTTGGAAGCTAGAACAAGCTCAGTACTTCAGCTGCATTAGAAGACCTCCAGCTGTTTTTGGATGTTTTCTGGTGCTTCAGAGGTTTCTCATTGTTATGATGTAGCAGGTGATGTGTGACAGGCACACCAAATCCACAAGGGAAACTTGGCAACACAATCACAATGGTTTTGCAATTTGTATTTATTACGAGAAGAA
The DNA here is from genome assembly GCF_017639515.1 of Carcharodon carcharias. Lineage (NCBI taxonomy): Eukaryota > Metazoa > Chordata > Chondrichthyes > Lamniformes > Lamnidae > Carcharodon > Carcharodon carcharias. Next base: position 4,780,967 of record NW_024470758.1, read on the forward strand.
TTGTGCACTGAATTCAGAAATAATGATCCACTAAACACCTTTAGAGATTTTAAAAACTAAATTAAAACATTTATTTAAAAAAGAAAAGATTTCAAGCATATACATAAGATTACGGTTACTTAATGCTGTGACAAATCCCAAAATTCCTAATTAACCTGACTCCCAACTGCACACCCACCTTTAAGGCAACAGTCCAAAATAGATTTTAAATTTAAATAGCAACTCAGCAAGTTTACCATAGGACCCACTTGACAGTGGAATTACAAAGGCTTTCCTCCACCTTTGTTTACTGGACACAGCAGACTCCTGCTAAAGTGGCTGGAGGCTTGCCCAAGGCTGTTTTACACACTCCTCTTAGATCTTACATGGCCCTTCAACATAGCCTTCCATTCTCTTTCTATATGTTCCTCTCTCTTTAATCTGTAAATTCCATTGTTCTATATGTCTTTGGAAATTTACTTTTCCCATAATATAAAAATCTTTCATGTTGCCAATATGGTCAGTACCTTTGGGAAAAATAAATACACTGCTTGGCCTTGCTTATCTTGTTAGTTTTAAACATCCTATCATTCCTTTGAAACCTAAACAACCCCTTCACTTAACTAAAAATGCAAATGTCCTTCACACCCTACATGCTAATCCCTCATCCCTGTTTACTCATTAGCATTTCAAATGCCTTTCCCCCTAACTTCTTTTAACAATTTCAAGCTTGCAGTCTATCTGACTCTAATTCAATTAAATCACACAGTCAGAACCACCTACATTCACAGCCATAAAACTACTTTGGAATAAACTGCAATAATATAATGAAAAAATATGTTAGTTGCACGACACTCGTAAGCAGATTTGCTCTGTTCATAATTTTTATTTTATTCTTTCATGGGACATAGGCATTGCTGGCTGGGCCAGCATTTATTTCCCATCCCTAGTTGCCCTGAGAAGGTGGTGGTGAGCTGCATTCTTGAACCGCTGCAGTCCATGTGGTGTAGGTACAGTGCCGTTAGGAAGGGAGGTCCAGGATTTTGACCCAGCGACAATGAAGGAGCTGCGGCATAGTTCCAGATCAGAACAGTATGTGGCTTGAAGGGGAACTTCCAGATGGTGGCGTTCCTCATGAGTCTGCTGACCTTGTCCTTCTAGGTGATAAGAGGCCATGGGTTTGGAAGGTGCTGTTGAAGGAGCCTTAGTGAGTTGTTGCAACACAAGTTGTATTATACTGCAGTCCTTGGCAGCTAGTTTCAGTCACTTGGCTGCAGGGTTAACACTTCTGGGGTACAGACCACCATGATACAATAACAGTTGACAGTGGTTATTCACTCTTATCTCTGTCTCAACTTGGCTTAAATGTTTTCCTTTGTTCAATATGGCACTTAGGGGGTCAACAGTCTAGCGATTTTATATTCCTTAAATACGGGTTTATCCTGAGACAATGAGATGTATAAACTTCACAGTTGACCTTGACATTTGCTTCTTCAGGTCCATGTTTAACTAAATATTGGCCACAGAATCAAATACCATGCGATTCCTCGCACACTCCTTTCTCACTCTACCTCTACTGCATGCATTTTCCACATGCATTTCTTACACTTCTCACAGTTTTGAAACTTCCTCAGGTACTCTGTCTTTTCTGCACTTTTAAACCATTTTACACAAGTTTTGTAATGTTTTCAAACTTGCACATTTTAACCATTCATTTTGTCAACATTTTTCTCACATTTTTCACCACGTCGAAATTTTCACATATTTCACGTCATTTTGCTCTTTGGAAGCATTTTACGCATGTTTTGCACTATTTTCCATCTTGCGTGCATTGATACTTTGGACATTTTTTTTCACTATTGTCACCTTTCCGGCGCATTGACATATTCTCAAGACTTTAATGTTGCTACTTGGAAGTTTTACACATGTATGCGTTTTAATACCTTTTATGGTCTAGTGACTCCTCTACCACCTGGATCCCTCTGAGGGCCAGTGTAAGAGCCGGTTGCTGCTGCAGGTTTCTGCTGTGAATTCTTGTAGATTTCACGCATTTTTTTTACACTTGGAAACATTTAGGCGTCTTCCTGACTCTATTTCGCCGCGGCAGCTACTTTAGACACACTTAGCGCTTTTTGCACCCTTGCGCGCTAGCAAGCGTTTAGGCACAAATTCATAGCATTTTGCTTACCGTACATTTTCCTTACACCCTTCAAACTTTAGAACGTTTTCAGGGTTTTTTTTCCCTGAGGTTTGTAGGTGCACATTTCACACTTTGTGCAGCGTTACAGGCACATTTTTGGCACGTTGACTTTGAGGATTTTGTTGCTCGTCGGACACGTGGTACAGATGTGCACGTTTGGATCTTTTTCACCCACACTTTTCACCTCATTACGCTTTCTGCACATTATTCTCAAACATTATTTTCAAATGTTTTAAGCATTTTACCCAAATATTGCACTATTTTCACTGTTGCGCGTTTTCACGCGTTCGCACTAATTCTTCAGCTTTTTTTGACACTCTTGTCGTCACATTGATATTTTCCACATATTTGAGTCTATTTTATTCTTCAGAAGCATTTTACACAACTTTGCGCTATTTTCATTCATGCAGACTTTGCCACTTTTCCACTAACTTTACACATTTCCCAACTTTTTCAGCAAATTGAAATGTTTACATGCTCTGAGTTTATTTTGCTATTTGGAAGAATCTGTACATATTGTTGTTCTTCTCGCATGTTTTAATACCGTTTCACAGTCTAGTGAACACTCTACCGCCTGGCCCTGGCTAATGCTCAGTGTATTAGTTAGTTACTGGTGCAGATCAACACACCTCTTGGTTCCTGGAGTGCTGTGCACAGTTTTGGTCCCCTTACTTGAGGAAGGATGTAGTTGCATTGGAGGCAGTTCAGAGGGGGTTCACTAGATTGATTCCAGAGATGCAGGGCTTGTCTTATGAGAAGAGATTTAGCAGTTTAGGCCTATACTCGCTAGACTTTAGAAGGATGAGAGGAGATCTAATTGAGGTATTTAAGATGCTAAAGGGAATTGACAAAGTAGACGTGGAGCGGATGTTTCCCCTTGTGGGGCATTCTAGAATGAGAGGCCATAATTTTAGGCTAAGGGGTGGTAGATTTAAATCAGGGATGAGGAGGAATTACTTTTCTCAATGGGTCGTGAATCTGTGGAATTCACTACCTCAGAGTGGCAGTGGATGCCAGGACGCTGAATAAACTTAAGGAGGAGATAGACAGATTTTTAATTAGTAATGGATTGAAAGGTTATGGGGAGAGGGCGGAAAATTGGAGTTAAGGCCAAAATGAGATCAGCCATGATCGTATTGAATGGCGGGGTAGGCTCGAGGGGCTGAATTGCCTACTCCTGCCCCTAGTTCTTATGTTCTATTGTAGCTATTGCACATTTCCATTTGCATAGGGTTGCAACACTTTCACACTTGTATTAGGGTTAGGGTTGGGCTTAGGGCGTGGGTTTGGTTCAAGGTCAGAGTTAACCACTGCATTAGGGACAGTTTAAGGAAGGGATTAAGATTAGGGTTATGGGTTAGGGTTAACGTTAAGGACTGGGCGAGGGTTAGGCATTATGGTTAAGGTTTAGGGTTAGAGTTGCGATCAAGTTTAGGGCTATGGTTACCGTTATGTTTAGTGTTCAGAATAGGGTTAGAGTTAGGGGTTAGGGTTAGAGTTAAGTGTTCAGAATATGGTTGGGGTTAGGGGTTAGGGTTAGAGTTTAGGGTTAGGGTTATGGTCAGGCTTAGGGTTAGAATTAATGGTTAGAGTTAGCCACTGCATTAATGTTAGTGTTAGGATTAAGGTTGTCTTTACCTTTAGGGTTAGGTTTTATAGCTAGTATTATGCTTAGGGTTTCGTTTGGCGTTGGGTTAAGAGTTAGGGTGAGGGTTAAGGGTTGGATTAGGGTAGGGGTTAGGTTTAGGTTTATGGTTAAGGTTAGTGTAATATTAATTTTGTATCTGCATTAGGATTAAAGACAGGGTTATGGTTTCAATTAGTTTTAGGTTTAGGGTTGTGATTAGTTTTAGGGTTAGGGTTGTGATTAGTTTTAGGGTTAGGGTTGTGAATAGTTTTAGGGTTAGGGTTGTGATTAGTTTTAGGGTTAGGGTTGTGATTAGTTTTAGGGTTAGGGTTGATGTTATAGGTTAAGCCTTATGTTCAGCATAAGGGCTAGGGTAAGGGTCAGTGTTATACATTAGGGTTAATGTTTAGGGTTATGGTTACAGCCAGGGTAAGGGTTAGAGTTCGTGGTTAGGGTTAACCACTGGATTAATTCTAGGGTTAGAGTTAAGGTCATCTTAAAGATTAGGGTTGTGCTTAGGGTTAGATTTTAAGGCTAGAGTTATGATTAGGGACAGTTTTAGGATTAGGTTAGAGTTAGGGTTCGGGGTTTGGATTAGGGTTAGGATTAGGGGTTTGGATTATGGTTAGGGTTAGGGTTAGGGTTTGGCTTAGTGTTAGGGTTAGGGTTAGGGTTAGGTTTAGGGTTAGGGTTAGGGTTAGGGTTAGGGTTAGGATTAGGGGTTAGTGTACGCTTAGGGTTAGTGTAACATTCATTTTGTATCCATCAGTTATTAGAACAACCTACATATTGGTATTCATTCTGTTTCTGTCAGTCTCTGGTACGAATATATTATCCAGTCTGTGTACATCAATGTCTGAAAGACAATGTGAGTTTGAGAGTCAATCTGAATTTATCCGAGGTATTGGAGATGCTGATGGTGAAGTATCCATTAATTTCTGATACTGCACTAGAATGTGTAATTCACCATGTGACTATTTCAGTGGCATTAAGACTATACCTGTTTGGATTTGGTGGTTTGTGTCTGCAGGATTCAAGCTGTTCATGTCAATCTCTAATAGAATTGTTACTAATATCTTGAATATCATATCATTACAAATAAGAAATGTCTTTAAGTTTAGAGTTACGTTGGAAAAGCTCTGTCTATGTAAGCTGTCCCTACACTGACTCAGGCAACCACTGCACTGATCTAGTGAGGGTACACAGACACAGTCACTGTTACATACTTGTAATCGGGTACACCTTAGACACTATTTTCAGTGATAAACCAGTCCAATTGTGAGGGCCACAGTTCAGGAAAATGGTGAAGGAGTATAGAAGGCACAGAAAGATTTTACAAGAACGGTTGCAAGGATGAAGGACTTCAGTGACATGGATAGATTGGAGAAGCTGTGGTTAGTCACCTTCGAGAATGTTGAGAGGAGATTTGATATTAGTGTTTAAAATTATGAGGGGGTCAAGGCAGATTAGTGAGAAAATGTTCCCATTGGCACAAGGCACTGGCTTTAGGTGGGTGGCAAAGGAACCAATGAGGACATGAGGATTCTTCTTCCCTGGTGAGTGGTGAGGATTTGGAATGCACTGTCTGAGATACATAGTAGAGGCAGGATAAAATCATGATTTTCATAGTGGAACTGGACTACCGCCTGAAGAGACTTGTTTGCAGTTCTAAGGAGAAAGGGCTGGGGATTGGGACTAGCTGAGGTGGTGTTGTGGAGAGCTAAGACAGACATAAAGGGCCGAATGGTCTCCTGCTGTTTTGTACCTGTTATATGTTTATGGGTGTGTGGCTCATTCTGTATCACACTGTCTCTGGTGCAGGATTTGTGTGTGGAATTCATTGTATGTCTGTCCATATCTGCAGGTGTATATAAACACTGGATTTGCGCTTTACTGTCTTGCCTTTGGTACAGGAATGAGTGTAGGATTCTTTATGTATCTTCAGTTACCGACGAAATGTATGTGTGTATGACACAGACTGTATGGTTGTGTCTCTGGTACACTGCGAGTGTCTGATTCATTGTGTATCTTGCAGCCTCTGGGGATGTGTGTGAGTGTCTGATTCACTCTGTATTGCTCTGCCTCTGGTACACTCTGTGAGTGTGGGACTCAGTATGTATCTGGCAGTCTCTGGGGATGTGTGTGTGTGTCCGATTCACTGCATATTGCTCTGTCCCTGGTACACTCTTGTGAGTGTGGGACTCAGTATGTATCTGGCAATCTCTGGGGATGTGTGTGAGTGCCTGATTCACTGCATATTGTTCTGTCTCTGCAACACTAGGTGACTGTGGGATTCATTATGTACCTGTTAGTTTCTAAGACAATTTGTAAATCTGGATTCATTCCACCCAGAATAGACCTCATTGAAAATGGCCACTTGTCCTAATTGGTAAACTGCTTGACAAGATCCTCCACCCAGACTACTTATCTAACATTATCTGCTTATCCCTGAAATCCATTCTAACTCCTACACTTATCTAGACTTAAAAACAAAAAAACTGCGGATGCTGGAAATCCAAAACAAAAACAAAAACAGAATTACCTGGAAAAACTCAGCAGGTCTGGCAGCATCGGCGGAGAAGAAAAGAGTTGACGTTTCGAGTCCTCATGACCCTTCGACAGAAATTCTGAAGTTTTGAAGTTCTGTCGAAGGGTCATGAGGACTCGAAACGTCAACTCTTTCCTTATCTAGACTTCCCTTACAGATGTGCTCATGGTCTCAAATGCTCCAAACAATTGCAACTTGCAAATGCTACCGACTAAATGGGAAAAATAAATTAATATGAAATCTTGCTGGATTTATTACTGACATCTCTGTGTCGACCCTTTCACATCCCATCACTAATTCCTCATATTGACCTGTTTCTGCCACATGCGAATTTTGTTGCCTATGTTGCAGTTCCCTGTTCTAGCCAGTAGATGTCAGTACACACTGGTGGACAAAGTTTGCAGATCAGAGAGGGACACAACAGACAGGAAATGTTCACATTATATTTATTGGGTGGTGGGTAGTTTAGAGATAACCTTTTATGATATTTATTTTGTAACAAGCTGTAGTTGTTGTCGGCTGTTGTCGATTTGAGGATGACATCCACTCAGGGCCGTGAGTTTCTGCCATGTGTCTTCATGTGAGTGAACAGGCCGATTCTCGGCCTATAGACATTTGGACACATGGGGACGAGCTAGTGAGATCCAAAGTGCGGGATTTGCTTCCTGTTACTTCTTCTTAGCCGCCGTTCTGCCTCATCATTAAGACCTGGGGACTCACAGCGTGCTGCAGCTTGGGGGTCAGGTTTTGGTCACTTTGAATGGTGAGAAGCAAGCTCCTCGCAGTCATTAATATGAATGCTGCAGCGTTTGAACTAACGTTTCAGAGTGTCTTTGAAGCGTTTTCTTTGTCCTTCCCTGAAACATTGGGCATTTCTACAGGTGGGTGGCCTGAGGAGTAGGTTTCCCCAGGACCTCTAGTCAAAGTTACAAGTTATAGTTTAGCAGTTAGAACAGACACCAAAGCTGATTGGCTAGTCTCAGGCCCAGACTGTCCCGAAGCCCTCTGGTTGGAGATACAAATTAATGTTAGGTTGCTATGGGGACGCTAGGAGTGCTCTTACCATTGGTCAAAGGTTGCAAAGCTACCTGTAGAAAGAGTATAAAGATAGGTGCCTACGTGAGGTTAGCATTGGTCACGGGACACTTGCTGGGGGGTGGGGTGGAGGGTGCAATTTTCGGGATAGAACTAGGGCATCTTCTGGGAAAGCAGTTGCCAGGAGAAGGGCACTTGTTAGGAAGTTGGCATTTGCATAGGACTTTGCCAGTTGATGGATGTTTGTCACATGTTGAGGGGTTGCCTTAAGAACCTAGTATTAAACTTAGTTAGTGACTAAAGTAACTGCCATGGAGTTGAGGATTGCTGTAAGAATCCAGTAATACAGATCAGTGGATTCAGTATAGGCAGGATTTCCAGATCTAAAGTAATTGCCCTAAGGAAGAGTGAATAGAAGATGTAAGGCCTCTTAGGAATCGTTTGGTCAGTTGAAGTCAAGCTCGGGGGAGTCAGGAGTAAAGTACAGCTTTAGTCATTTTCGGAAAGTACAGTCTGTGTTAGAAAACCATTTCCACCAGAGAGAAAGAGAGAGAGAGTGGGAGAAAGAGAAAGGGAGAAAACAATCAGTGAGCAGGTGTGAAGTGCATAGCTTCACCAGTTAAGATGGACTGGAAACTTCAGCAGTTAAGGTTGACTGGAGATTTGTGGATTCGAAAAGGGCCCACTAGAGTTAAAGTCTTAAAGCTGCAACGGGATTGGTATGTACTCTAAAGTTAAGTTGGTTGAACTAAAACCCTGAAGGACGTCATGAGTCAAGAGACCGGGTTCAAGGAACCAAGAAGAGAAGACCACAGAAGGCCCAGGATCCACGGGAAAGATAGACAAACATGCATGGAACTTGTGTGTTGTGCCTGGCCTTGACTAACAAAATGTTAAGATCAATCTTCATTGTCCAATAAACCTTGTTAGCTTGCACTCTAAATTAGCGACTGCCCTTTTTGTCAATATGGTTATTCCTCAACAAGAATTTTCTTGCCTTGTGGTTTACTAGAGAGTCCAAATTCCGAAACACTATACCACCCGTTTCTTTGTTTTCCTTAATTACTTATCTTTTTACGGGATGAGGGCGTCGCCTATATTACCCATCCCTAACTGCCCTTGAACTGGGTGGCTTGTTGGGCCACTTCAGAGGTAAGATAACATTCAGGCCTATTGCTGTGGGGTCTGGAGTCACATGTAGGCCAGACCAGGTAAGAATGGCAGATTCCCTTCTCTAAAGTACATTGGTGAATCAGAAGGGTTTTAAATGACATTTGATGATCGTTTCATGGCCAACATAATTGAGACTAGCTTTCAATTTCAGATTTATTGAGTAATTGAATTTAAATTCTACCAGCTCTCAAGGTGGGATTTGAAAGATTAGCCTGTGCCCCTGGGTTATAAATTCAAGGACATTACCTTTCATGACTGTTTAAAGGAAAACAGCATACTGAGTGAATGATTGAGCCACTTCACGAGGAGATTAGAGTTCCCTCTACTGCATTTTATTAAGTGGATTGATGCAGAGGTTTGCTGTTCTAGCTGAAAGCAATTTGTCAAGCTCAATCAGATATTGTGGATTGTTAGGAACTAAGGAAAATATAAAGATGAGTGAGAAATGAATGCACAAAACAGCAAGAAAATACTTTTTATAAAGCGCCCTACAATGATTGAAAGATAACAGCAAACATTCAGATAATGAGTATTGCCATGCTTTTCACAAAGTTCCACTAGATTTCTGTATAATGTGACCACGACAGGATTCGGGCCTGCAAACATGGTATCCATTAGACCACACAACCACTTTGACAGTACAACAGCTAATCTTAGTAGTGTGGAATAAATACTGAATTGTATTTATTTTGGTTCTACTTTTGGGTGAGACACTGATCCACAGCTCCTCAGTCACAGCATCTGATTTTCGTTTTGGATCTAGAATTGAGAAAAAGAAAGATTTGGAGATTGTCAGCTGGTTTCCCATTGTCGCATTCTCGTTCCACCATTCCCTTTCTGTTTTCTGCCCTCTGCAGCTCCCTTTGCGTGTTGACCTCCCTCGAATAGCTGCTGAATTCCAGAAATTAAACCACAGAACAGCCCTTCATTCCAATCACTCACTGTTTCCTTAAGGACGTCCTTCATCCCGATTTAAAGAGTAATTTGATGGAAGTTTTCGAGATGTTATAGGCTCATAGATGTTTACAGTGCAGGAGGAGGCTATTCAGCCCATTGTGTCTGCGCTGGTCGACAAAAGTCTGACTACGCTAATCCCATTTTCCGACCCTTGGCCCATAGCCCTGGAGGCTATGGTAATGCAAGTGAATATCTAAATACTTCTTAAATGTTAAGAGAGTTTCTGACTCCACCACCCTTTCAGGCAGTGAGTTCCAGACTCCCACCACCCTCTGGGTGAAAGAAATTTCTCCTCAGCTCCCGTCTTAGCCTTCTACCTCTTACCTTAAATCTATGCCCCCTGGGTTATTGAACCCTCTACTAAAGGAAAAAGTGCCTTCCTACCTACTCTATCTATGCCCCTCATAATCTTATACACCTCTATCAGGTGCCCTCTCAGCCTTCGTTGCTCCAAGGAAAACAACCTCAGCCTATCCAATCTTTCCTCATAGCTCAGACACTCGAGCCCAGGCAGCATCCTGGTGAATCTCCTCTGCACCCTCTCCAGTGCAATCACATCCTTCCTATAATGTGGTGACCAGAACTGCACACAGTGCTCCAGCTGTGGCCTCACCATGTTCAGGGGAGGAGGTCAGATAGTGAAACAGGGAATACAGGGCTAGTTAGGGCAATGGAAAAATATACGAGCCAAACATTTTCTCTCGTGGAAAGGAAACACCTCCTGTGAAAGGTTTACTGAGGGGATGGAAAGATTTTGCAAGAGTGGTTGCAGTGATGGAGGATTTCAGTTGCATGGGTAGATTGGAGAAGCTATGGCTTTTCAAAGGAAATATTGAGAGGAGCTTTGCCAGAAGTGTTCAAAATTATGAGGGATCTAGTCAGATTAGGCAGTGAGAAACTTCCCATGGGCACAAGGCATCGGTTTTAGGGGGCGGCCAAAGAACCAATGGAGACATGAGATTTTCTCCCCCCTCCCACTGTGGTGGGTGTTTCAGATCTGGAATACACTATTTGAGATATGTGGTAGAGGCAGGACCAAATCAGGGCTTTTGAATGGGAATTGGACAACCGCCTGAAGAGAAATATGGGGAATTGGAACTACCTGAGATGGTAGGACAGATCTGAAGGGCTGAATGGCCTCCTCTGGTGTTGTAACGAATCTGAGAAGACTGAGAGGTGGCCTAATATTGGCCTTTTAAAATAGTGAGAGATTTTAGAGTTCTAGTGATAGATTTGGGTTCTGACGAAGGGACATACGGACTCGAAATGTTAAATCCTGCCTTTCTCTCCACAGATGCTGTCAGACCTGCTGAGTTTTTCCAGCAATTTTTGCTTTTGTTGTGATAGATTTTCAGAGACTTGGTATGGAGTGAATGGGCCAGAGAAGGGCAGGTAAGAATGTATCACAGTCTCTCGCACACGAGACAACAGGTTGGCAGTTTGAGCACAGTTTTATAACTACTTAACTGCACATCAGTGACACATAAGCATGCTAGAGAAATTCCATCAGCAATGCCTCTGCAGCATCCTCCAAGTTCAATGGGAGCATTGTTGAACAAACTCTAGTGTCCTTCCTGAAGCTAACTCCACAAGCATTCAGACAAAACTCCTGAAAAATCAATTCAATGGACTGGACACTGTGTCCGGGTGGTTGAAAAGCACCTTCCTCGCCAGATCCTGTTTTCCCAACTTTCAAATGGCCAACGTTCCAGGGGAGGATAACGAAAACACTCCAAAGACACTCTGAATCTCTCCTTCAAGCATGGCAGCATTTACATTAATGTCTGGGAGGAGCTTGCTCCTCATCGTTCAAAATGGCCATAACTTTGACCCCAAGCTGCAGCACGCTGTGTCTCACAAGGCCTCAATGATGAGGCAGAACGGCGGCTGAGAAGGAAGTAACAGGAACGACCTTGTGGGACATCCTGTCCTATGTGTCCAAAGATCTGTGGGCCGAGAATCGGCCTGTTCACTCACATGAAGGCCCAGGGCAGAAACTCACCACCCTGGGTGGATGCTATCCTGGAATTGAGGGAAAGACGACAACTACAGCTGGTTACAAAATAAATGTAATAAAAAACCCATCTCCACCTTTAGTATTTGTAAAACTTCACCCCAAAGAATATGATCAATTACTGTCTGTTGTGTCTCTGATCTATAAACTTACTCTACCAGATTGTGCTGACATCTACTGGCCAGGAGCAAGAACTGCATTGGAATAATATTAACTTGTCGGTGTTGAGGCCAATGTGAGTGATGGGATGTGAAACATTAGACATAATTATTTAAGTATTAAACCCAATGAAGAAATCAGTGTTAACTTATTGTTTTCCCGTTTAGTTGGCAGAGTTTGGAACTTGGTACCATATGGAGCAGTTGAAATGATTAGCACGGCTGTATTGAAAGGAAGTCTAGATAAGTGGAGGAGGGAGAATGGGTTTCAGGGATAGCAGATGATGTTAGATGAAGTAGTCTGGGTGGAGCAATGTACCAATTAGATTAAATGACCATGTTTCAATGACGTATATCCTTGATTTCCAAAGTGTCTCAGAGGCTAACAGATGCAAAATTAATCCCCCACTCATCGTGTACCTGGGACAGAGCGACACAGAATGAATCACACACTCATACATATCATCAGTAACTGGTAGATACAGAATGAATTCCACACGCAAATCCTGCACCAGAGACAGTGCAATACTAAATGAATCCCACACCCACACACACAATAGATATGTACGAATTAGGAGCAGGAGTAGACCACTCTGCCCCTCGGGCCTGCTCTGCCATTCAATTAGATCACAGCTGATCTGAATGTAACATAAGCACCATATTCCTGCATGCTTCTGATGGCCTTTCACTCCCTTGCTCATCAAGAATCTATCCAGCTCTGCCTTAAAAATGTGCAAAGACTTTGCTTCCAACATCTTTTGAGGAAGAGAGTTCCAAAGACTCAAAGCCCTTTGAGAGAAAAAAATTCTCCTCACCTCTGTCTTAAATTGGCAATCATTTATTTTTAAATAGTGACCCCTTGTTCTAGATTCTCCCACAAGAGGAAGCATCCTTTCTGCATCACCCAATCTATCTACCTCCTCTTTAAATACTTTCAGTGATCCAGCCTCCACAACAGAATTCCAGACATTCACTACCCTTGAAAGAAGAAATTCCTTTGCATCTCAGTTTTAAATGAGTGTCCCCTTATCCTGTAACTATGTCACGTAGTTCAAGATTCCCCCACTCGTGGAAACATTTTCTCAACATCTAGCCTGTCAGGCCCCCTCAGAATCTTGTATGTTTCAATAAGATCACCCCTCATTCTTCTAAACTCTAATGAAATAAAGGCCTAACCTGTCTAGCCATTCTTGATCCCAGGAATCAGCCTAGTGAATCTCTTTTGAGCTGCCTCCAATGACAGTGTATCCTTTCTTAAATACGGGGACCAAAACTGTCCACAGTATTCCAGGTGCAGCCTCACCAACACCCTGTACAGTTGTAACAAGATTTCCCTATTTTTAAACTCCAACCCCCGAGCAATACCACCTATTTTTGTATCGTCAGCAAATTTGGATACATTACACTCTGTCCCCTCCTCCAAGTCATTAATATAGACAGTAGATAATTGAGGCCCTAGGACTGATCCTTGTGGCACTCCGCTAGTTAAGTCTTTCCAACCTGAAAAAGACCAATTAATTCCAACCCCCTGTCTTCTATGTATTAACCAGTCCTCAATCCATGCTAATACATTACCCCAAATACTGTGAGCTCTTATCTTGTACAATAACCTTTTATGTGGCACCTTATCAAATGCCTTCTGGAAATCCAAATGCACGACATCGACCAATTCCCCTTTGTCAACTCTGCTTGCTATATCATCAAAAAACTCTAGCAAATTTGTCAAACATGATTTCCCTTTCACAAAATCATGTTGACTGTGTGAATATGTTAAGCTTTTCTAAATGTCCTGCTATTTATTCATTAATAATGGACTCTGTCATTTTCCCAACAACAAATGTTAGGCTGATTTGCCTATAGTTTCCTACTTTTTGTCTCCCTCCCTTCTTGAGCAGGGGTGTCACATTAACGGTTTTCCAATTCGCTGGGACCCTCCCGGAATCCAGTGAGTTCTGAAATATTTCGACCAATGCCTCCACTATCTCTGCAGCCACTTCCTTTAAAACCCTTGGATGCAGGCCATCAGGTCCTGGTGACTTGTCTGCCTTTAGTCTCATTGGTTTCTCAAGTACTTTGTCCCTCCTGATTGAGACTGTTACAAGATCTTTCTTCCCATTAGCTCTTTGTTTATCTGATATCTTTGGAATGTTTATAGTGTTCTCCACCGTGAAGACCGATGCAAAATATTGGTTTAAATTATCTGCCATTTCCCTGCTCCCCAATATCAATTCTCCAGTCGCATCCTCCAAGGTCCCAAGCTCACTTTAGCTGCTCTCTTTTTATATACCCGTGGAAGCTCTTGCTGTTTGTTCTTATATTTCTTGCCGATTTACTTTCATAATCAATTTCCTTCCTCTTTATTAGCTTTTTAATCATCCGCTGCTGGCTCCTAAAAAAATTCCCAATCCTCTGGCCTACCATTAGTTTTCACTGCTTTGTGTGCCTTAGTTTTTGATTGGATACTCTCCTCGAACGCCTTTGTTAACCATGGGTGGTTCATCCTTTTCATCGAGTCCTTCTTTTTGACCAGGATAAATTTTTTCTGAACGTTATGAAATATCTGCTTAAATGTCTGCCACTGCTCATCCACTGACCTTCCCCTTAGTCTCTTTTCCCAGCCCAATTTAGACAATTCTTCCTTCATACCTCTGGAATTGCCCTTATTTAAGTTGAGGACACTGGTTTGAGACCCGAGTTGCTCGCCCTCAAACTGAATTTGAAATTCTACCATGTTGTGATCTACCTCCTAGAGGATCCTTAACTACAAGATCTCTTATTAATCCTACCTCATTACACATTATTAGATTTAAAATAGCCTGTTCCTGGGTAGGTTCTGCAATGTATTGCTCTCAGAAACAATCCTTGATGCACTCTACAAATTCCATGTTACCCCTGCCAACCTGATTTGTCCTGTCAATATGCAGATTAAAATCACCCATGACAATTGTACATGCCTCCATTATTTTCCAATTTATACTTTGTCCAACAGTGAGGCAACTCTTTGGGGACCTATAGACAACTCCCACCCATGACTTCTTCCCCTTGCTATTCCTAATTTCCACCCAAATTGATTCCACATCACAATCTATTGCACCTATATCACTACTCATCACCGCACTGATTCCTTCCTTTATTAACAAAGCTGCCTCACCCCCTTTTCGCCTATTTTTCTGGAACATTGAATACCCTTAAATATTGAGTTCTTCGTCTTGGTCACCATAGCTATCAAGTTATATCCATTTATTTCTATTTGTGCTGTCATCTCATCTAGTTACAAGTGCTGCGTACATTCAGATAAAGAGCCTTAAGCTTTGACTTTTACCAATATTACTCATTCTGGTTATAATTTCTGCTGCGCTCTTCTGCTTATATTTTCTGCCCCTTCAGGTCACAATTTGAACAAAGAACAAAGAGAAAAAAGCAAAGAAAAGTACAGCACAGGAACAGGCCCTTCGGCCCTCCAAGCCCACGCTGATCATATTGCCTGTCAACTAAAACATTTTGCACTTCCAGGGTCCGTATCCCTCTATTCCCATCCTATTCATGTATTTGTCAAGCTGCCTCTTAAACACCACTATCGTACCTGCTTCCGCCACCTCCTCTGGCAGCGAATTCCAGACACTCACTACCCTCTGCGTAAAAACTTGCCCCGCACATCTCCCCTACAGTTTTCTCCTCTCACCTTAAATCTATGTCCCCTAGTAATTGACTCTTCCACCCTGGGAGAAAGTTTCTGACTGAACAAGGAATGGCCAGCAGGTGGGGAAGCAAATAAGTCAGACATCATGTGTGGCAGGAAGAGGTGGCTCCTGAAACCCTGGCGCCATCTTTATGAACCAGGCAGCTGGACTTATTCATGTAGCAGGCCCGGGAGGAGGGAATCCTGGCAAGTGCATCAAGTGGGCAATGGAAGATCATCACTCTACAATTCAAACATCTCTGCTTGGAGGTGCTCCTCCATTCTGGAAGGGCCTGGAGAGAAGTCCTGTTCTCTAGGGATGACAAATGGAGACCAGGCCAAGTAGGCCTGAATGGAGGTAGCAGAGGGGGTGAGCGATAGTGGAATGTGGCACCATGTCAAAAGAGAGCCAATAACCTGATGCAGTCTGCCGAGGTGAGTGCCTTAAATGTGACTGAAGAGGAATGTTACATTCGGGAAGGGGCTGTCCAACCTGTCAGTGGAGAGGCCCAGGCGTCAGCATTGACTGGTGGATGCATATTGATCTCCCTGTGCAAGTCACGAGTCAGGCAGAGGCGGCTCCTTCACAGCCAGTGCTGATTGGCCGCATGCTTGTGACACCTTGATGGGCAGTTCGGCTACCAGCGATATAGGGGCCATCTCTTTGATGGGTGGTTAGCATTAGGAATGTTTGTGATTGCAGGAGAAGAGATCCTCTACATGGATATCCTGATGCCTGTGGAGGAAGAGGCATTGATGGTGGGAAGAATGCAGGCAGGCAGGGTAATCACTGATAGTGAGGGTGTATGGCGGAGGCACAGGAGGGTGAGTGGCCTTTTGAGTGGGTGCCAAGGACTCTCTGGTGAGCACAAAACCAGGAGCTCATACATGCATCTCTTGGCACATAGCTCCAGATGATGGGTATAGTAAGGACATGCTGGAAAGTGCTATGGACTCTCCCCACTCTTCCCTCTCCAACAGGTCATGTGATCATCACAAACAGACTGTGCAACGTTCCCAGGAAGCTCTCATAACAGCGACTTTCTAAGGCAGCCAGGCTTCTGGTCTGTTGAACAGGTTTAATTAGATCCCGCTTTATTCCAGTGTGACCTCCTCCCTTCAGCCCGACCACCTGTGGTTACTTCAGCTAGTGAAGTGCTCTTGTTGGGTGTTGCCCCGATGCCTTTCGGCACCATCCTACCACCCCGCCTGCCTCCCAGACAGTCTTCAAAGTTATGGTAAAGTTATGGCCACTGTGTATATCCAAACCTACTACCAGAGACATACTGTAAATCACTCCCACTGACCTCAGAATAATTAACATTTTGATAGAGATCACAGGTTAACATTCCCAAACTATTTTCCAATATGTTCCCATATTAACTCTTGAAATTTAACAAAATGACAAAATCCAAACAGCAACAAATCAGTGTAGTAACATTCAGAAAATAATTATTAAATTCTGAATATTGTAGAACAATATTTAATGCATCATATAAATATGAAAATCTAAGTTTTTGAAGTCCTTTGGAATAATGTTATTATTTTATGCACTCACCAGAATTCACAAAATCACAGAATTTTAATGGCACAGAAGGAGGCCATTCTGCCCATCGTGTCTGTACTGGCTCTCCAAATGAGCATTGTGACTTGGTGCTAGTGCCCTATCTTTTCCCTGTACCCTTGCGCATTGTTTCTATTCAAATAATCATCTAATACCCTCTTAAATGCCTCAATTGAACCTGTTCCACCACACTTCCGGGCAGTGCACTCCAGACCCGATCCACTCATTGGCCTGCACTTTCTGAGCCCACTGGCAGTGGGCATGATAGGTGGTGTGCACAGAAAATATGGCGGGATGGCATGAAGACAGGTCACGATCTTCCGCTCAGCCCGCCGATGGCTGGCCATGTTCCCTGCGATCGGATGGCGAGTAGCTAATTGTAATACATTAGCGTATAATTAAAAGGTTATCCCACCAGGCTCTTGGAACCCTGCCGTATTGTCTGTTCATGTCAGCAGGGAAGAACGCCAAAGTGTTTCACAGCAGCACGCAGCCAACTTACACTTGGCGGCCTTCAATTTTGGGGGAACTGAGGTGAGTGAGCAGCAGCGTTCGCCACAACTCACCTGTTGTTTACAGGCCTCGGAGCTGGGGGTAACTGATGCCTGGGCCCAGAGGCGACTGCTGAGTGGGGTGGTGTCTGTGGGCAAGTGCTGGCCAGCCTCGGAGGCAACTGCTGAGTTTGGGGGGGTGGTAGTGATGTCCCGGGAAAAGTGCTGGTCAGCCTAGGAGGTGACTGCTGTGGGGGTGAGGCGTTGAAGTGCTGCCCTGGTGCTGCATCCCGTGCACAGGCAATTGAGGTTAGTGGCAGGATAAGCGAGGGGAGTGGCCACACATTCGGGACACCTGTATAAACTGACCAGGCCTCTGCGACTGAGACAGATCAGGCCCAGCCACAGTGATATGATTGGGGTCAGGATCCTAGCCTGTCTGCCCATGCAAGCAACACGGAGGCAACAAAGGGCCACCAAGTGCTCCATACCTTACCTATCCCCACACCACCCACCCACCCAGCACAGACTTCAAGTCCGCCACCACTTTATTGGACTGCGGAGCAGTTGGACTGCACACGTTGTACAATCTCCTCGCCAATGCTGGCCATGTAGTAGTCACTCCTGGAGGCTCTCACAGCCCCTCGCAATCTCAACGTCCTGGTTTGGACCAGTGTCCCCCATGTCACAGGGTGACAGGGCAGCCATGCAGCGCACTCATCTCTGGCCATCCGAGGGGTGACCAGCTCTTTCTGGGAAGCATTAAGGGGCGGTCACACAGGGCAAGGAAAGGTACTAAGTACAGCCATGATAACCACGTCTCTCTCTCTCTCTTTCATGTTGCAGGAGGACCACGTCCGGATCATGGATCGTGGTAATCTAGCTGTATGCTTGATGGCCTACAGAGTCCTTGGACGACAGAGGAGAGAGTGACTGAGGCACCTGCCTTTTATCTTGTGCAGAAAGGTTTTGCACCTGAGTGACAAGAACACTCCTCATCAGAACAAGGAGCCGCAGGCAGAGTGACATTCTTAGGAGTTTATTGACAATAGTGAACAGTATGTACAAGTGATCAACACCAGTGGTCAGGCTGTGCAACTACTTTTACCTGACTTACCTAACCCTGTTGCTACATCTTGGTGCTCCCCAGGCATCCACAGTGGAGGTGGAGGTAGCTTGCTGACTGCGATGCCCTGTCTGTGGTGACTTTGGTGGGTGTCCTCTGGAGGGCCGAGGCTTGGAGGGCCCCCAGCCTGCTTTTGGGCTCCTGGCCTGTGGCAGAGGCACCCTTCTTGGCCTGTGCAGCTGGATCTGCAGAGGTCAGAGGAAGATAGGATTCAGATGGGCCTGTCACTCCCAGAGTCACCTGGGTGGATGGCTCTGGAGTGTGCACCTGCTGATCCCTCTCCCTATCAGTGCCTGAGGGCCCCTGGTTCACCCCATGAGTGGAAGGGGTATCTGGAGCGAGATCGAGCTGCCCAGCACTCCTCTCATGTACACACTGTTGGAGGCCAACTATGGCATCAGCGATGGAGTTAGCACAGCAGTGCAGGAGAGCAAGGGTGATGCTCTGGACCAAGGTCTCCATGGCAGCTGCCATCCTGCCAGTGTTAACCCCGGTGCATTGCAATACCGGCGCTATCACCTCAGAGTGTAAATGGATGGACTCCTCCATCATGCCTTGCAATCTGAGGAGTGCAGCAGACATCCCTTCCTGTCGTTCCCTAGCTTGCCTTTGCAGCTCCAGTAACCGTGACATGGCCGAGTCCAGAGGCTCATCATCTGACTCTGACTCAGCAACTTTCTGGCCTCCAGCAATCTTCCGAGTGCCAGGGACCTGGGAAGTTCCTGCTGCTGCCTGCAGTGGATCAGAAAGTGCGATGTGCTCTTCAGATTGCGATTCCGAGGCTACTCTAAAGCTAAGTCCCACCGAGGTGTCTCTCTCTGCTGGTGGAGGGTGCGGGTGAGCGCTGTGACTGGACATCAGGGAGGGGGCCTTCAGATTCCCCTTCAGGGGTTTCTTTGAAGCTTCATTGGAGGCCCTGGGTCATGGACTCTGTCAGCACTTTGGCAGATGTGCCTGTTAAAGCAAGGGAAGATAATTAGTGCATGGCAGTGGCCTCTGAAAGAGGACAGATCACTCATGACATAGTTGTCTGATGGATGTTGCACTGCTGGATTCTCACTTGGTAGAACAGCGCTGACCTCACTGTCAGCACAGGACCGGTCCTGGTCATCGCCGGCCAGCTGGATGGCTCTGTTTTCCAATTCAGTCAGAACTTTGATTTCCGGCATCCCTCCAACTGTCTGCAACCCTTCCCTCCTGTTGTGAACCAGCTTGTCCTGCATGGATAGAGATGGGGAGAGTGTATCAGGGCTCCTGCTGGGCCAGATGATAAGTACGCCTGGCCTGTGTGGGTGGTGAGTGGTCCCATGGACGGGATGAGGACAATGACGGTGTGTGTGAGAGAGTGAATGGTGATGTCCCTTGCACTGGCAGTGAGTGAGGGCCCTGTGGATGTGTGATGGGTTTGTGAGTGTGTGAGTTGGGAGTGATGAGAAGAGTGACTTACCCTGGGGGAATGGAGAAGATCATTCATCCTTTTGTGGCACTGGGTGGCTCTCCTCTTCCGCAGGCCGCTCGCGCTGACTATCACTGCCTCTGCATTCCAAGCCGGGTTGGTGACATTGCTACCCACCCTGTGGTCAGAGCAGGGGTAGAGCAAACCCTGTTGGGCCTCCACAGCATCCAGCAGTTGCTTGAGGGACCGGTTGTTGAAGCGGGGTGGGGGGGGGTGCTGCAGTCTTTTTGCCTTCACTGGCCATGTCTGCCGGACAGCAGTGGTGAGCTGGTGGCGCTGAGCGCTTTGCCGGCGGCTGCCTTTTAAAGATGGCGGCCGGTGTGATGCAACAGCGGGGCGATGGCGAGCGGGTCAACGAGAGCCCACCCGCCAGCCTTGGGAACGGCGTGTTTCCCGGGAACGCATAACTAATGAGGCAGGCTCGGGAAGGTACGGCGTGAAAACCAGCCATTTTCGTCAGCGGGTAGGACTCCATTTTACCAGCCCGCTACCGCACTTAGTGCAATTCTGGGAAAATTCCACCCGATGTGTGAAAAAACTTTTTCTTGCACCACATTTGCTTCTTTTGCAAATCACTTTTAATCTGTGGCCTCTCATTCTTGATCCTTTTATGAGCGGGAACAGCTTCTCCCTATCCAATGTGTCCGGCCCCCTCATGATTTTGAACATCTCTGTCAAATCTCCTCTCAGCCTTCTTCCCTCCAAGGAGTACAGTCCCAAACTCTGCAGTATATCCTCATAACTGAGGTTTCTCATCCCTGGAACCATTCTTGTAAACCTCTTCTGCACTGTCTCCAAAGTGTTCATGTCCTTCCTATAATATGGTGCCCAGAACTGTACACACTATTCCAACTGAGGTCTAAGGAGTGCCTTGTATTAATTCAGCATAGCCTCCCTGATCTTGTACTCTATGTCCCTATTAATAAAGCCCAGGATACTATATGCTTTATTAACTGCTCTCTCCTAATGTCCTACTGCATTCAATGATCTGTACACATATACACCCAAGTCTTTCTGCTCCTTCAAAATTTCACCCCTTCTTTTATATTGTCTGTCCACGTTCTTCCTACTAAAATGCATCACCTCACACTTGTCCGCACTGAACTTCATTTGCCACCTGTCTGCCCACTCCACCAACTTTCTCATGTCCTCTTGAAGTTCCACACTGTCCTCCTCACAGTTCACAACACTCCCCAGCTTCATATCATCTGCAAATTTTGAAATTGCCCCCCCCCACCCCCCAACAAGCCAAGATCTAGATTAATATATATCAGGAAAAGCAAGGGTCCCAATACCCACCCCTGGGGAACTCTACTACAAACCTCCCTGCAGCACGAAAAATATCCATTGACCATCGCTCTCTGCTTCCTATTTTTCATCCAATTTTGTATCTACGTTGTTACTGTCCCTTTCATTCTGTAAGCAATAACTTTTCTCACAAGCCTGTTGTGTGGCTCTGTGACGAATGCCTTTGGAAAGTCCATGTACACCACATCAACAGCATTACCCTCATCGACCTTTTCTGTTACCTCTTCAAAAAACTCCAGCAATTAGATAAACACAACTTCCCCTTTAGAAATCCAGGCTGTCTCTTCCTTATCAACCCATATATTTACATGTGACTACTAATTCTGTCCTGAATAAATGTTTCTAGAATCTTGCCCACCGCTGAAGTTAAACTGACTGGTCTGTAATTGCTGGGATTACCCTTACAACCTTTTTTTAAACTTCCTCTGAACCGCTCCGGACTATGGAGCTTTGCCAGGAAGAAGCTGAACTGCAGGCTGAGGGTCTTGCAATGGATGATATTGGAGCCTTGGCCATTTTGCCGCGTCAGGGCTCAGCAGCAGAGGCATAATGCCAGGTTCTTGGTTGGGACTGGTCTTTGGGGCTCAGTGAAGCGGTCGTAGCCAGCAGCCCAGATGGAGATACCTAGAGGTGAGCAGGGCTAATTTCTGGGTTGGAAGCCTCCTGGGCCCTGGTGGTGACCTGAGGCGCAGTCTTGGGGAAGAGGGAGCTCGGCGTGGGACTCGCAACCACACGGCTCAGTCACTTCGGAGTAATTGGCATTGTGCCCGGCTTCAGGGTTTCATCTTCTGGATCTTTTTCGAAAATGCGCTTGTATCTTGCGCAGTCCATACATTCTGCGTCAGTGGCACCGCATTCATTCATGTTGGACTTTTCCTCATTGGCCCAGTGCCTTCAAGAAATGACGAGAGTAGGAGAGAAGAAGAAACTTGTTGTTTCCATTGCCATGTTTAACATACTCTCATGATAAATAACTGTGCACAATAGCTGTTTTCCAAAAATTGTTCTGTCACTGAGCATAGCAAAGTTTTTAGCCTTGATTTGCAGCAGTATCAGCTATGATTTTTGTATTCATTCATGGGATGTCCAGGCCAGCATTTATTACCCATCCCTAATTGCCCTAGCTTAGAGGGAATTTAAGAGTCAACCACATTGCTGTGGATCATAGAGCCACGTGTAGGCCAGACCTGGTAAGGGCAGCAGATTTCCTTCTCTGAAGGACATTAGTGAACCAGATGGGTTTTTGCAACAATCGACAATGGTTTAATTTAATTCCATATTCTTTTTTGATTTCAACTTCTATCACCTGTTGTGGTAGGATTCGAACACAGGCTCTCAGAGAATTACCCTGGGTGTCTAGACTACTAGTCCAGCAATAATACCAGTACGCCTCCCTCCTGATTACCAAATCTACCGTGCTCTTCCGGTACTTGACAATACTGTCCAAACTGTTGCTATTGGCTGCGTTCACAATGTGCACCCTTGCCTTCATCTGCAGCACATCACATCATTCCAGAAAGGCAATTCTTATGCAATTGTCAGCTTCAGACTCTCACAGGTCGTCTGATCAGAGGATGTGAAGACCTCATAACATCTTGCCTTGCTGATGCTGGACTAATAGAGGACCTGCTTGTCCATAGGGGCAGTTGGCACCAGATTTTGACCTGCTCCTTTCACTGTCTGGTATCTGTCTCTGCCTTGTGGTGGTTGGCCAGGTTGAGGTGCCAGCTGTGGGTGGCAGGCAGCCACATCTGGTCGATGCCATCCAGGGTGAGCCAGCAGATCCAGGTGGCCTGCTTCAGCTCCACTGTGCAGCACATATCGAGCTGATAGTCGGAGAGTATGGGCCCCTTGCCGCTACTGGCCCATTCTCACTCAGGTTAACATCAAGCCAGCATAGGGGCACAGCCGTCCATTGCAGAATCTCACTTAGGTTCGGAGCCCCATACTCCGGGCGTAACAAGAATGAGTGACTCAATGCCAAATATCACATGAAAACAACAATTTTATTCAACAACTGTGAAGCAATTATTATTGATAAGAATAAGGGAAAGAGAGATGACTTTATTAGAAAGGAAGATTGGAAGGAAAATTAACTTTGTATTTAAAGGAAGAAAGACAACTTTATTATTATGGTACACACTATATGAGAAATAGTAATCCCAAATTGGTCTGCTTCAGATGACACTTTAGATTGGTGAAACAACTCCAAATTGGTTTGTTCAGGACAGTTCCCCAAATTGGTAAAATTAACTTGGTTCATGCATCACTAACATTGTATGGGGTTCGACTCTCCTGTCAGTCACTCCAGCAATGGCCCTTTCTCTCCATGGTTGACTATTCCAGATTTTTTTTAAATATTCGTTCATGGGATGTGGGCCTCACTGGCTAGACCAACATTTTTTGGCCATCCCTAGTTGCCCTTGTTCGGAGGGAGTTTAAGAGTCAGCCACATCTGTGTCTGGAGTCACATGTAGGCCAGACAAAGACAGCAGATTTCCTCTCCAAAAGGGACGTTAGTGAGCCTGATAGGTTTTTACAACAATGGTTTCATGGTCATTATCAGACTTATAATTTCAGATAGTTTTTATTGAATTCAAATTCCACCATCTGCCATGGTGATCAGTAGGATTTGAACATGGGTCTTTGGATTACCAGCCCAGTGACAATACCACTATGCCATCACCACCTCCCCTACATCCTCAAATGTTGGATGCTCTGCCCCTTTAAGTCCTCTTTCTGACTCCATTCCAGCCATTTGAAGCTTCTATCCAGGCTTTCTCAAGACAAGGGTCTAGTAACTGTGATGCCTTATCAAATTCTTTTCACAAACACTCCAAGGTTTGCAGACATCACAATATTCAAGCAGTTTATACATTTTTTGAAAGTGCCTTCCATTTGTCATCAATCAGTTTGTATTGTTCATCAATAAAACTCTATCTCCTGATTCCACACCAGAGTTGACCACCCCATGTGCAAGGGTGATCATTGTCTTGGCTTGCAGTTCAAGGGTCATCAGATACAGTACAAAACTGACACCTGTTGAACAAAACAACTTTTATTTTAGCAAGTCTAGCCTGAAAACAAAAAAAAAAAAATGGATCAGACAAAATAACAGCTGTGAACAAGACCTGCTGTAAGCAACATGAAAACAGTCTTGGCAAAAACAAGTCCACAGTTAATAATATCACTATTGATTATTATTGGTTAATTAATTAACTTAAGATCGAAGTCAACAAAGTAGCTTTTAAGTATTCAGCACAGGCTCTCTTAAAATCAAGATCAAAGCAGAAATAAAATGCAAAAATATCAAATTGCAAAAATTTGTGATTGGAGGGTTCGGGGCTTGGGGCCAATGTGGAATTCTGTCCGAACAGGGGAACGTTCAGATGGAAGACCACCGCGCACCTGGGCCGCCTCAAGACCCAAAATAACATCGGGTCCGAGCACGACCGTTCTCAGGTCTTAGATGGCATTGGCTGCGACCTGGACACTCACAGACGCGCGTCGCGCCAACTCCTGTGGGAGCATCCAGCCCAGTCCTCCACCACCCAGCACATCCCCGATCCTGGTCACCCCTGCGGCCACAGCCCTCCTCTCCGCCAACCACTGAAAAGGACGGAGGGGCGGATTCCTGAGCAGCGGCTCTCTGACGATGGCCGCTACTCCTGACGGGGGAGAGCTGCGTCGCGAGGTGACCACTTTCCAGACTTTGATGAGGTCCTGGTAAAAGACAGGCAACGCCTGCCAGGAGCCACCGAGGCCCAGCTGTTCTATAAACAGGAGCTGCACGTCATAATTCAGGCCGTGCACCTGACGGAAGAAATACGTCATCAGGGCACACCATCTAGGAGGAGGCTCGACGTAGAGGTATCGCTGCAGGGTCTGAAGGTGGAAAGTCGCCACCTGTGTGTGTAGGCACACTAGCGCCTGACCACCCTCCCTAAGCGGGAGACTCAGAACCTCGGCAGCGACCCAGTGCAATCTTTTGTCCCAGAAGAAGTCGACTAACAATCTCTGTATTCTTGTGACAAAGTCCGGGGGAGGGGTCAAAGTGACCAGCCGATACCACAACATGGCGGCGATCAGCTGGTTTATGACCAGAACTCAACCCCGGTAAGATAGCACTCGGAGCAGTCCTGTCCAGCGCCGCAGGCGAGCGGTGACTTTCATCTCCAGTTCCTGCCAGTTTGCCGGCCAGGATTCCTCACCGGGGCAGAGATGGAGCCCCAGGTAGAGGAGGCTGCTCCAGGTGAAAGGCCTGAGCTCCTCGGGTAGGGGATCCATCTGCCACTGACCGACCAGGAGTCCAGAACATTTACCTGAGTTGATCCTGGCAGAAGCAGCAGAGTAGACCTCCTGGCACTCGCGCATCCTTGGCAGGTCAGCCGGGTCACTAAACATAAGGAGCACGTCATTGGCGTAAGCCAAAAGGACCACCCCAATGCCCGGCCCACGCAGAACCAATCCCGACAACCTCCTCCGCAAGAGGAGCAGGAAAGGCTCCATGCAAATATAATACAACTGGCCAGACAGGGGGCAGCCCTGACGTACCCCTCTCCCAAAGCGAAGGGGCGCCGTCAGGGACCCATTAACCTTCACTAGACACTCCGCGGCGGTGTACAGAAGTCGGATCTGGGCGACAAAATGCTTCCCAAACCCGAAAGCTCGCAGAGTTCCGAGTAAGTAATCGTGATCCACCCTGTTGAACGCCTTCTCCTGATCGAGAGACAGGAAGGCGCTCGACAGACCAGCCCTCTGGGAATGGTGGATGATGTCCCGGACCAGATGGATGTTATCATAAATGGTTCAGTCCGGGACGGTGTAGGACTGGTCAGGGTGGATCATGTGGTCCAGCACGGTGCCGAGCCGAGAAGACATGGCTCGGGCGAAGATTTTGTAGTCCGTTCTGAGGAGGGAGACCGGGCGCCAGTTTTTAAGAAGGCGGAGATCCCCCTTCTTCGGCAGCAGGGCAATCACGGCCCTGCGCCACGAAAGGGGCATCTCCCCGGTAGCAATGCTCTCCCCCAGGACCCCCGCGAAGTCGCTCCCCAAGACGTCCCAGAACGCCCTGAAGAACTCCATGGTCAGCCCGTCTAGTCCCGGGGTTTTGCCCCTAGAAAGACCGTCGAGTGCGCTGGTCAGCTCCCCCAGACTTATAGGGGAGTCGAGCTTTCCGGCGCACTCCGGGCCGACCTGCAGCAGGTCCTCCCATGAAACTCTGCAAGCTTCCTCACTGGGCAGATCCGGAGAGAACAGGGCAGT
This sequence comes from Carcharodon carcharias, assembly GCF_017639515.1. Lineage (NCBI taxonomy): Eukaryota > Metazoa > Chordata > Chondrichthyes > Lamniformes > Lamnidae > Carcharodon > Carcharodon carcharias. The sequence goes on from NW_024470758.1 coordinate 4,807,547, forward strand.
GTAGTAATCTCGGGCAATGACCCTGATGCCCTCCGGATCCGAGACAAGGGATCCGTCGTCGGCCAGCAGCGTAAAGAGCTGCTTACGGACCCCGTGCCTTTTTTCCAGCGAGTAGAAGGGGGAGCCGTGGTCCATCTCCTTGAGGAACCGGATCTGCGACCTCACGAACGCGCCCCGAGACCCGACCAGTTGCAGGTCCCGCAGCGCGCCCTTCTTCTCATCGTACACCGACTGCAGGGCCGGGTCCGCGTCGGGCTGACGGAGTTGGACAAGGAGGTGCTCGACCTGGAGGCCCGTCTCCTCGACCCTGGATTTGCGTCTCTTTGTCGACCCCTTCGCGTACTCTTGACAGAAAACTCAGACATGAGTCTTGCCCACGTCCCACCATAGCCTCAAGGAGGGGAAGCCTCCCCATAAAGTAACTCTTTCGAGTACAAACCCATTTCCATCTGTTCCTTTTCAGATGAAGTTACATTGTTTCATAGTTTGCCATTGTGAGATTTGAACTCTTGATTTTGGGGTTACAAACCCAGTACCATAACCACTTGGCTATTTAGGCCAAGCCCAGACCCTTTGCATGGCCAGGCAAGCGACAATGGGGGTAAATTGAATAGCAATCAATCTGTTAATCGGTCATGAGGAAAGCCGAGGACCTGGCATCCATCAAGGGAGGTATCTAGGCCGGAAGTTAGTGCTCCTTCTAGATCCATGGAGGCTCTTCTGAAGTGGAATTGCTGGGATGACGGCAAGGATTGGTTTAAGGGAGCTGAAAGGTTGTTTTGGACATGATACCCGTTATGGACGTGACTTCAGTCCGAGCCCCTAAGAGTTGGAGGAGGACACATGGAGTTGCGCCTGATCTCCGGGTTTGCTAGGTTACTTTGATGGTTCTTTGTTTCTTGTTACTCGAGTGCTGTTGTATGTTCAACTATTAAAATATCACGATCAGGTGATGTAATAATGGGCAAAATGTCTTCGGACGTTCGGGATGCTAACCTGAACCGTCTCCGTTCTTTGTGGCAAGAATCCTTAGCTTGGCTGGCCTCGCTGAATGAATAGTCTTATCACATCAGGATCACCCCTTGGTCCTGGTCACTCCTGGTGCTAGGTGCTGATCAATCACATCAAGGAGCAGACTCGGACGATGCTCTCGCTTGAATGTTTTCCATTGGCCATTATGTCAGCAATGGCAGGTTTTGTGAGAGAGAACATTACTTCAATATACATTCGTGGAGATGCCTCACAGCCCCACTCGTTGAACCTGCGACCCCAATGGGGGTCGCGACCCCCAGTTTGGAAACAGCTGGTCTAAATGTGGCGACCTGAGAGCACAGAAACTAAAGTCATTAAAAGTAGCAACGCAGATTTATACAGTCAGAAGAAAAACAAGGCAAACACTGGTCGCCTGCCGACGGGCTCCGCACGCGGATGTCGGGGGTATTCCGTGGTCGGTGTGCGCCCGATGATACGCTAATTTTTAAAAATTAATTCATGGGAGGTAGGCTTCGCTGGCTGGGCCAGCATTTATTACCCATCCATAGTTGCCCTTGAGAAGGTGGTGGTGAGCTGCCTTCTTGAACCGCTGAAGTCCTTGTGGTGTAGGTGCGTCCACAGTGCTGTTAGGGAGGGAGTTCCAGGATTTTGACCCAGCGACAGTAAAGGAACGGCCGATATGTTTCCAAGTCAGGACGGTGAGTGACTTGAAGGGGAACTTCCAGATGGTGGTGTTCCCATGTGCCTGCTGCCCTTGTCCTTCTAGATGGTAGTGGGTTTGGAAGGTGCTGTCAAAGGAGACTGGGTGAATTCACCTTGCCAGTGACGCCCACATCCCACGAAAGAATATAAAAAAAATACAACCACCTGGAAGTCCCCATCCAAGTCACTCACAATCCCGACTTGGAAATACTGCTGCTGGGTTAAAACCCTGGAACCCCCTCCCTAACAGTACTGAGGGTGTACCTACACCACAGGGACTGCAGCGGTTCAGGAAGTGAGCTCACCACCACCACCTTCTCAAGGGCAATTAGGGATGGGCAATAAATACAGGCCTAGCCAGCGAGGCCCACATCCCATAAATGAATGAAAAAAATAATTGATTGCTGAATTCAATTAAGAGCAATGCTGAATTCCTGAGCACATTTTAAGTTCAATTTAAAGGAATATACAATACTAAATTTATTGAACATATATATCCAACGCACTGCTCTCTAACTTTAATAGCCACGCAGATTTCTGGATGAATGTATTAATTGAGCTGTGCTCCTGAGATCTTTAGATTTTCTCTAACACTTTACTGCCATTTCTTCCTGTGAATCTGAGCCCTTTCCTCTTACCGTCATTTGGCCTCACCCACCATTGCTCCAGTTTGTCCGCTTTTCCAACGATCTGCTCCTGACTCCACTCCAGCCCCTATGTGGCTTTCCTTGTCTGCCTTCCAATCACAGTCACTGGCTCCACTTCCAGCTTTCTTTCTCAAACCAATCTCCAACCTTAAACTCACCACCACGGCCCTCAGTATTTTCCCATTTGGTACCCGCTGCAGTCAGCTCTTTGAATCTAAAGAAACAAACCTCCTTCTGTCAAAAAAACTTCCCAGCTGCCAGCCTGGAGCCCACATCCCGATTTAACCCATTGGCCTCCCGTTCTGTAAGACCACTTCTCCCTTACCCACTACCGCTGTACCTGTACTCAACCATTCCAGTGGATCTGGAGCTGACTTTATTCACTTTCTGTACTGATTTCCAAATTCTTTATTGATTATTATGTTTGAATTATTTCTCTGTGGGAAAACTCCGCCGAGGTCAATGAATCAGTTTGCACAATTCGATACAGCAACAAAGATGCAGATTTCAGCCTAGTTCCTGCTTTGGTTCCAGGCCTGATCAGTAATTTACTGCTTCTTTTCCTCCGTTCTCCAGTTAACGTGGTGACGATTGGCATCCTGTCCCAAGAAAAGTGCGGTCTCTCCAAATGTATCACTTTGTACCTGGTGGGAATGGCAGCGGCTGATCTCCTGGTCGTTATTACTGAGCCAATATCGAACTGGACTATTCTAATTCATTTCCCTTGCTCCCGTGTGCAGCCTCATTGACGTCCTGATTGATACAGCCACGGTGGTTTTTGTCTGGTTCACAGTCGCTTTCACTTTTGATCGATTTGTTGCCATATGTTGTGAAAAGCTGAAAGCAAGATGTTGCACCGAGAAAGTGGCGGCTGTGGTCCTGGGAACTGTAAGTGTGCTGGGATTTTTAGGGACTCTCCCATGGTACTTTTCATATCAACCATTATATATAACTGAGATTGTGCCCTGGTTTTGTGTCCCTAAACCGAGCTTCTTTACCGGTCCCGCATGGGCCGCATTTGAATTCACCCTCCGAATTTTAACCCCTTCTGTCCCGTTGTTTCTGATGTTGTTGCTTAATGTCCTGACAGGCAGACGAATTTTAGTGACCAGCCGGGTCCGCAGGAAACTCCGGGGCCGCAATGGAGAAGATCACAAGGATCCAGGGGTGGAGAACCGGAGGAAATCCATAATTTTACTCTTCAGTATATCTGGCAGTTTCATACTATTATGGACCGCCCGGGTTGTGTAGAGGATTTACCGGCGTATTGCAGACATTCGCATCTATGCCTCCCACACCGATGCACGCCTTATCACAGATCACCCATCAAAGATGCTGCAGACTCTCAATTCCTGCACCAACATATGTATTTATGCAAAACAAAAACAGAATTACCTGGAAAAACTCAGCAGGTCTGGCAGCATCGGCGGAGAAGAAAAGAGTTGACATGCATTTATGCTGCGATCCAGACCAAATTCAGAAAGGAGCTGAAAAGGGCACTGAAGTACCCACTCACTCTCATTGTTAAATTGATTAAATCATAGAAAGAACCAAAGGGCTTTTTGACACTGGAAGGAAATCCCAATTAATATCCCATCCCCGAGAATCCCACGGAGGAGTAAGTGCTTTCTATTAGCAGCGCCCAGCCAGGAAACGATCTTAATTCTGATCCCGAGTTTCAATTTTATTGATAATCGGTCCTATTGAGGCGGCACAAGCTCTGTAGACTGTTCATGATTGTTTTTTTTTTCCTCTCAAAAACGCATAATGAAAGAGTTCGGCTGGACATTAACTCAACCCACCGCAGCGCCACAGCAAAATGGACCAAGCTGTCAATCACAGTGTTTATCATCGCGGAAGCGCCCTCCATGCACAGTCCACCAAGTGGTGGGAGAAGGTACAAAACTCGGGTTGCTCGTCGTGGGAGTGCTCTTTAGACAAAGCGCCTCTAGCGATGGCTGGGCGTACTGCACAAACAGTGTCACCAGCTCGAACTCAGCTGGAGCATTGCGTCCAGTTCTGGGGCACCACATTTTAAGGAGGATGTGAAGGCATTGGAAATGATGCAGACAAGCTTCAGGAGAATGGTTCCAGGCATGGGGAACTTCAGTTATGAGGGTAGATTGGAGAAGTCGGGACTGGTTTCCTTGGAGAAGTGAAGATTAGGAGGAGATTTGACAGAGGTGTTGAGAATCACGAGGGGTCTGGACAGAGCAGGTCGGGAGAAACTGTTCACATTGGTAGTAGGATATGCTATAATATTTATTCAGCCAACGCTCCTCCCACAGGAGAAAAATGTCACTGGGTTAACATTCTCGTCAAACATTAAAGCAATGCAAAGTGCACAAATTCAACACTAGATTTTAGTTACAGTCTCGCCGTCTTCATTGTATCAATTGAGGTTAAGCAAATACTGGTGGAGGATATTGATTAAATGACTAGTTGAAGATATATAAATAGACACACAGTAACGCAGGAGTAGAGTGGATTCAGAAGATATAGCTGTAAAGCTTCATTCTGTGAATAAATCTTTTCCAAGTAAAGACTGGCTCAGGTTCCTTCCTTCATCAAGTGGCGATCGGGAGTACTCACACGGTGTGGATTCTAATTCTCTGATGGGCGGCATGAACATAGATTTTGTCCTCTGACCTGAACACACGATCTTTTGATGCAGAGGCAAGTTTGGATATCACCGAATCACCGTTGGCTCCAGTGTTTCCTTGAGAATGCAGCTACTATGTGCGGCAATTTTTTTTTTTCTGGGCGTTGTCTCATTTTTGTTTCAAACTTTTGACAAATGGGTAATTTAACATAGAACAGGACCTGTGTCGGACTTTCAAGGCTGCTGCATACGGCTCCGTGGGAACACTGATTGGCACTCTCCATCTCCATCTCTTTCTCTTCCCCCCCACCCTGTCTCTGCCACTGCCTGTGCCCATCCAAGATGGAGCTGGGCTGGGACTGGGCTATATGGCATCAACCTGGTGAAATTTGAATTCAATAAAAATCTGGAGTTAATGAGGACCGTGAAACCATTGCCGATTGCTGTAAAAACCCATCTGGTTCACTAACGTCCTTTAAGGAAGGAAATCTGCTGCCTTTACCTGGCCTGGCTTACATGTGACTCCAGAACCACAGCAATGTGGATGACTCTTAAATGGCCTCTGAACCAGGGCAATTAGGGATGGGCAATAAATGTTGGCTGAGCCAGCGACGTCTGCATTCAAGAATGAATAAACTAAACCAGCTCGCTCCAGAATCATCTAAGGAACCATTGTCACTCTCATTATGAGGCTTCTTCTTTAGATCTGGAAATCAAAACTGCACACATGTGTGGCCTGAAGATTGCAATTGCAGCAATACCTTCCTTCTAATTCTTTCACGGGATGTGGGCGTCATAGTATAGGCCAGCATTTATTGGCCACCCTAACTGTCCCTGAGAAGCTGGTGGTGAGTTGCCTTCTTGAATTGCTGCAGCCCATGTAGTGCCGGTTCACCCGCAGTGCTGTTAGAAATGCAGCCCTGGGATTTTGAATCAGCGACATTGAGGGAACAGTGAAATAGCTCAAAGTCAGGATGGTGTGCAACTTGGAGGGGAACTCCCATGCATCTACTGCCCTTGTCCTTCTAGGTGGGAAAGGTCACGGGTTTGGAAGGTGCTGTCGAAGGTGCCTTGGTGGGTTGCTGTGGTGCATCTTTTTGATGGTACACATCACACTGCTGCCACTATGCATCGGTGGAGGAGGAAGATCGTGTTTAAAGTGGTGAGTTAGGTGCCAATTAAGCAGGCTGCTTTTTCCTGGATGGTGTGGAGCTTCATGAGTCTTGTTGGAGGCAAATGTGGAGTATTCCATCACACTTCTGACTTGTACCTTATAGATGGTAGACCAGTTTTGGGGTGTCAGGAGGTGAGTAACTCAGCTCAGAATTCCCAGCCTCTAGATCTGCTCTTATAGCCACAGTATTTATATATCTGGTTCAGTTCAGTTTTTGGGTAATGGTAATCCCCAGGATGTTGATAGAGGGGAATTAAGCAATGGTAATGCCATTGAACATTAAGGGGCGATGGTTAGCTTGTCTGTTGTTGGAGATGGTCATTGCATGGCACTCGTGTGATGCAAATGTTACTTGCCACTTATCAGCCCATACTGAATGTTGTTCAGACATTCCTGCATTTGGACGTGGATGGCTTCAATATCCGATGATTCATGAATTGTTCTAAACATTGTGCAATCATCAGCGAATATCCCCATTTCTGACCTTATGATAGAGGGAAGGTAATTGAAGAAACTGCTGAAGATGATTGGACCAAGGGCACTGCCCTGAGGAGCTCCTGCAGTGATGTCCTGGAAATGAAATATTTGACCTCCAATAAGTAAAACCATCTTCCTTTGTGTTAAATATGACTCCAACCAGTGGTACGTTATCCCTCTGAATCCCATTAACTTCAGTTTTGCTAGTATTCCAGCCACACTGAATCAATGCCTTGATGTCCACTGCAGTCGCTCTCCCCTCACCTCTTAACATCAGCAATTTTGTCCATTTTTGGACCAATGTTGTTCGGAGGTTAGAATTTGAGTGACAGTGGCAAAACCCAAACTGAGGCACAATGAACAAGTTATTACTGAGTAAGTGCCATTTGATAGCATCATCGATGATGCCTTCCATCACTTTGCTGATGACCTGAGAATATACTGATGGGGTAATAATTGGCTGGGTTGGATTTGTCCTGTTTTATTATGGACAGGACATACCTGGGCAATTTTCCCCAATGCCAGGTAAATGCCAGCATTGTAGCTGTACTGGAACAGCTTGGCTAGGCATGCGGCAAGTTCTGGAGCACCAGTTTTTAGTATTATTGCCGGAATATTATCAAGACCCATAACCATTGCAGTATCCAACATTTAGACATTTCTTTACATCATATGGAATAAATTGAATTGGCTGAAGATCCTGGGAGACTAGAGGAGGAGGCCGAGATGGATCATTCACTCCACACTTCCGGATGAATATGGTGGTGAATGCTTCAGCCTTGTCTTCTGCACTGATGTGCCGGCTCCCCATTCATTTGTGGAGTTTTCTCTTTCACTGAGTTGTTTAATTGTCCATCACCTTCCATGATTGGATGTGGCAGGACCACAGAGCTTAGATCTGATTCTTTGGTTGTGGGATCACCTCGCCCTGTCTATCACTGGCTGCTTCTGCTGTGTGGCATGCAAGTGGACCTGTGTTGCAGCTTCACCTGGTTGACACCTCAGTGTTATGTATGTCTGGTGCTTCTCCTGGTATGCCTTCTTGCACTCTTCGTTGAACTAAGGTTTAACTCTGGCTTGATGATTATGGTCGATTGGGGGATATGCCAGGCCATGAGGTTACAGATTGTGGTTGTATACAGTTCTGCTGCTGCAGATGGCCCAAAGTGCCTACTGAATGCCCAGTTTTGAGTTTCTGGATCAGTTCAAAATCTATCCCATTCAGTATGATGTTAACTGATGGAGGGTATCTTTAATGTGAAGATGGGATTTCGTCTGCTCAAGAACTGTGCAATGGTCACTCCTGCCAATAAAGGCATGGACATAGGCACCTGCAAAATGTAGATTGCTGAGGACAGGGTCAAGCACTTTTTCTTCTCTCTTATTGGTTCCTCACCAACTGCCAGAGTCCCAGTCTAGCAGTTATATTCTTTAGGACTCAGCTACCTTGGTCAGTAGTGGTGCATCTGATCCACTCATGGGGATGAACGATGACGTCCTCCATCCAGAGTATACTCTGTGCTGTTGCCATCCTCAGTGCTTCTTCCGAGTGGTATTCAACATAGAGGAGTATTGATTCATCAGCCGGGGGGTTAGTAGGTGGTATTCAGTATGAGGTTTTCTTGCCCATGTTTGAGCTGATGTCACGAGGCTTCATGGCGCCCAGAGCCAATATTGAGGACTCCCAGGGCATCTCCCTCCCAACTGTATATCAATGTACCATTACCTCTGGTGGATCTGTCCTGCTGGTGGGACAGCACATAACCAGAGATAGTGACGAAGGAGGTGTCTGGGGCATTCTCTGTAAGGTGTAGTCGATGAGTGTGACTATGTCAGGATTTTGTTTGACTAGTCTGTGGGACAGCTCTCCCATGTTTGGGAGGACTGGTAAAGATCTACAGGACTGGTTATACCATTGTTGTTTCTAGTATCTAGTTCTGTGCGGGGTGGAATAAACATAGTTCCTTGCTCCTGATCGTTGTTCATTCTCTGTGCGTTATTGGAGGCAAATCAACCTAGGTTCCTGCTCTGAGCCATTACCCAGTGAACCTGTGAGTGAATAATTGCACCTGTTCTTCATCATTACCCAGTGACCCTGAGTTAGTGTGGAGGAACTAATAAGTTTCCTGTTCCTGGTCATTATCAGGTGATCCCTGGGTTACTGTGGAGTTATTAATCAGCTCCATGTCACATCATTATCCAGTGACCCTAGGTTAGAATAGATGAATTAATCAGTTTCCTGTTCCTAGTCGTTATCCAGTGAAACTGGGTTAGCTTGGGGAAATAAGTCCAGATCCCTGCTCCTCAGGATTACACTGTGGTCCTGGGTAAATGTGGAGGAATCAGCCCAGGTTCCTCTGACTGATCAGTACCCAGTGATTTTTGTATTGTGCTGGAATCATCTCAGCTTCCTGTTCCTGATCACTTCCCAATGTCCTGGGAAGTATGTGGGGTGGGGTGGGGTGGGGGAATGGTATCCACAATGCTCTTGAACCAGTGATACAGTTTCAGGCTGGAAGCAGGATCAAGCTTCATTCCCCTGATCTTTGCACAGTGACAGTGGGTTAAAGTGGGAAAATATGAATTTTTTTTTGGCCTTGATCCATACCCACTGACTTTAAGTTAGTGTGCAGACATCAGGCCAGTTTCCTGCTCCAGATCGTTGCCCAGTGATCATATGTTACTGTAGGTTCATCGGCCTATGATCCTGCTGCTGATCACTATGCAGAGAAACAGTTTTGGTGTGACTGGAATTGGCTCAGGTTCCATCTCCTGTTCATTTCCCATGGATCTGGCTTAATGTGTTGAGTATAAGCCCAGCTTCCCGCCCTTGGTCGTCACCCAGTGACTCTGTTTCTGTGTGGGGCAATCAGCCCAGTTTCCCGTGATACTGATCCTGGATTTCCCTTGGGAATCAGCCCACTTTCCTGCTTCTGATCATTCCTCAATGAACCTGGGTTAGTGTGGAGGTATCAGACAAGGATCCCCCTCCTTATAATATCCCAATGAACATTAATGAATGCAGGCAAACCATGTAAATTCCCTGTTCCTGATCATTGTCCAGTGACACAGGCTTCATGTTGGCGAATCAAACTACGTTTCTGCTCCTGACCCTGATCCTTATATAGACATGGACTGCTTCAGTATCAGGTTTTACGCTGGGATCTGACTTGTCCAGTATTAACATTAGCTGGGACCGTAACAACACATTTGTTATTGCATTCAGAGATGGATCACATTACTGTTCATGCGTCAGGGTTTTCTGCTGGAGACTGGGTTAAGTAATTTAAAAAAAAACAGAGATTTCACCTGGGATCAGGACTGGATTGAGAAATAAGTAAAATGGAAGGATTACATTTTAGCGATAGCAAGTTTATAATAAATCAACATGCAAGAGAATATTGATGAGGACATCAACAGATAGCAAGAAGCCTTCTAAAATAATGTGAGCGGCTGTATAGGTTAACAAAGCAGTTAATAAAGATAATGGGACCTGGCACCATTTGCAGCATTGTGTTCAATATTGGGCACCGTACTTTAGGGAGAGTTTGAAGGCTTTGGAGGAGATATAGATGGGGATTACTAGAATCATTCCAGGGATGTGGGATTGCAATCACATGGAGAAATTGGAGAAAAAGGGATTCTTCTACTTAGAACAGAGAAGATTAATGGGATGTTTCATCGGGCTGTTTAAAATTATGCAGGATTTGAACACATTAAAACATTAAATTGTTTCCGATGCCTGAAAGGTTGATAACTAGAGGGCGTAGATTGAAGATGATTGCCAAAAGAGGCCGGGGAGACATGAGGAGCAAATTTTGTTAAGCAACACGTAGTTAGGGCTCGAAATATACTGTCTCATAGGGTTGTGGTTGCTGATCCAATCATAGAGTCCAAAAGGGAACTGGATAAACATGTGAAGGAAAAGCATCGTTATGATATGGGGAAAGGTGTGGGGAGTGGGATGAAGATTATTCTTTGAAAGGCCCCACACAGAATTGATGTATTGAATGACGTCCCTGAATATTGTGTAGTTCCATGATTCAATGAGTACAATTGACTACAATTTACCAATATTCATATCCTATCAAAAGGTAAAAGCAAAAGTGTAGAAGCTAATATTATTAAATAAAAAGAGAAGCAGAAATCTTCTGATTAAAAGTCATTGACCTGAAACTTTAACTCTGTTTCTCTCCACGGATGCTGCCTGACATGCTGAGCATTTCCAGCTTTCCCTCATGTTTTTTTTAATCCATTCAAAAGGTGTTTGGTTAAGTCCTGTAGAGCAAATTTGATACAAAAATTAAAGTACATGGGGTTAAAGGGCATTAATGAAATGATTGGCAAACCGATAGAAAACAAAGGGTAGTGGTGAACAGTTGTTTTTCTGGCTGAAGGGAGTTTGCAATGATGTTCCCCAGATCGATGTTGGGGCGATGGCACTTTTGATGAGTGTCAATTGATATGCTTGGGTGTACAGTTGACATGAAGCTAGGAATTGCTAATAAACAGCGAGAAGGAAAGTAGCATGCTTCAGAGGCCAAGGACTAACAAGTAGAATGAAACGTGACGTGATACCTAGTGACATGAATCATGGTGAGGGGCAATAAAAACCAAATTTTAAAGGGGGCTCAGCATTAGAGACCTGGAAATGTACGGTCACAACTGAAGTTTGAAAGGCTGTTTAAAAAGCATCCTTATCATTAAAAACAGAAGTATGGTATAACAAAACATTGTGGAAATGAGAACTCATTACACACTGCTTCTTAGACCCTGCTGAGCACTATATGTTTGTTACGGATGTCACGGACTTAGAGAAGGTGCAGATGAGATTTACTCGAATGCTTCTCAGGGATGTGGGCTTCTGTTATGTTGAGAGATTTAGAAAATCTGCCACTGTTTTACCCTTAATATTCAAAGATGCAAAATTTCCAAAGGAAATAAAAAGTTATGGAAAGAAAAAGCAGGCGGTCAGATTGCAGTATTGATTAGACAAGGCATTGCTGTACTGCAAATAGGTGTCCTTCGGGGTAAAAAAGACAGGAAGTTCTGAAGAATGAATGCACGATTGCGCTACTGAGGTTAGTCCATGGACCTCCAATTCGTGAAAGAGAGACAGAGGAGAGAATCTATAGTGGATTCACAGATTCAAAAACTACGGAGTGGTGAGTTTGGGAAAGTTGGTTACCTAGATTTGGAATTGAATATTATTAGAGTAAAATGTGAGGAAGGGAAATAATTTCTGAAATATCATCAGAATTTCCTTGGCTGTTTTGCTCTTGGTACAAGCAGCAGGGAGGCATTGCAGGGCCCAATGTTGGGCAATGAGGTAGGTCAAGTGGATCATGTGTCTGTGGGTGAGCAATCAGGTAAGAGTGATAATAGTATCATAAAGTTTAGATTAATAACAGAGAGCAAAAATGAATAATATCAAATAGAAGTTCTAAATTGGAAGAGGGTGAACTTCAATGGAATGAAAGGATAAACCCATATAAAAGGGATCAGGATTGTAAGGAAAATCTGTAACTGGCCAATTGGCGATCTTTAAGGAAGAGATACATGATAGATTCAGATGCAGATCAGGTATCTTAGAACATGTGTGGAAGATAAGGGAACGAAGCCAGGGCTGGCATAACGATGGGGATAGAGAATATGAGGAAGCAAAGAAGAGGCAGTATGATGCATATTAGGTGAATTCTTCAACCGAGTAATCGAGCCAATTGCAATGAGCTGTGGGAGAAAGTGGGGAGTGAAATAATACTTGCAATGAAGGAACATGAGGTTAGAACGGCAGTCAGAGGAAGAAGAAACCAAAAGCATTTCTACCGCCATGTAAATAATAAGGTTGTAAGAGCCGGGTGGGCTCTAGTAGAGAGGAGGAGGTGATATAAGCTTAATGTTGTAGGGTAAGGGTAAAATACTTATGAGAACTTCGCATCAATTTTTGCTAAGGAAGAGAATGCTGCCAAAATATCCATAGAGGTGGAACTAATCGTGAGACTTTAGAAGCTTTTCTGCGTCTACTGGCACACGAGGGAGATAAAGGACATGCTCATGTCAGTTTCACGACGGGACTTTCCTGGTACCGCTCACCAGCCTGTCGCCTGAGGCTATTACTTGAGGGGCGCCACCCCGTCCCAGACATGGCTGACCACTCCCCCGCTCTTACAGCTGCCTTAAGTGCATTGTAAAAGTTTAGAGGTCGGCAACCAGGCCGTTTGGCTAGGCTATGAACGCACTTTCTTTGGCCATCAAGCCCTGGAGTGGGAATGAAACCCAGAGCTTCAGAGAAGCTCCAGCTCCCCCAGTTAAACTTCATGGAGGGGGGAAGTGTTGATTGGGGCGCTGTACTGGAAAGGATGGCGGTGCTGAGGGTGGATAAGTCACCTGGTGTGAATGGCTTGCCCCGCAGATTGCTTGAGGAATTGGAAGAGGAAGTGGCGGGAGTGATTTCCAAAATCTTCCAATATCCCCTAAATAGAAAGCAGATTTGAGAGTGATAAATACGACGCCCTTATTTAAGAAGGGCTGTCAAAGCAGTCCTATTAACCTTGTCATTTTAACACCAACGGCTGGTAAAGATTTAAGAACAATAATCAAGGGGGGAAAAAAACCAACAGGCCTTTGGAGCGGTTTGAGTTCTTTTTAACGGAGGGGCAATGCTGATTTGTACATCGCAGGTCCTGCTTGACTAATCCAAATGGAGCGTTTGTTGAAGTTACAAGGAAGGTTAATGAATGGAAGACAAAGGACATTGTCTATACGAATTTTGAGAATCTGTATGACAAAGTGCAACCCAAAAGTCTAGTTCACAAAATTGAGGCTCATTGAATAGGGGGGTCAGCGTCAGCTTGGATAGAAAAAAAGATAAGGGCTGGAGAACAGAAACGAGCGAATCACGGTAAACGATTGCTCTTCATGGTGGAGGATGGTAGAAAGTGATGTTACCCAAGTTTCAGTGCCAGGCAAAAGAGAGCAAGTTTTCAAAATTTGCCGTTGATACTGAACTTGACTGGAACTCAGGATGAAACCAACTGAGTGCACCAGGACATAGATGGACTGGCAGAATAGGCAGGCAACAGCAGATGTAGACTTAATGGCAGTTTTGAAAGGCATGCAGGGATAGAGAGATTTAAGAGTTCATGTGCATAGACTTTCCAAGTTGGGAGGATCTGTCCTGAAAGTGATAGGCAAAACACGAGAGTTCTTGGAATTCATAAATAGAGACATTGAGCACAAACACAAGGAAGTCATACTGAACATTTATTAAACTCTGGTTAAGCCTCAACTGGAGAATTGTGGCCGGACCTGATCACCGCACTTTAGGAAGGAAGTGAGGGTACTTGAGATGGTGCAGAGGAGATTTTCCAAAATGGTTCCAGAATTTAGGGATGCTATCTGCAAGGTTAGGTTAGGGAAGCTGGAAATGTTCTCTTTAGAGCAAAGGAGATTGAGGGGATACTTGAAGGAGGTGACAAGGTTACGACCGGTGTAGACACAGCTGGGATGTCAGTTAGCTTAGTTGGCTATGTAGCCAGCTTGTGGCTCAGAATAATTCCAACATCGCGGGGTTTGATCCCTGTTCGCGCTGACGTCAACTTGGGCCCTGCATCCGCGCCCTATCCCGTAGTACAAATGACCAAATAAGTCCATGGCTCAACCACCACCCGGTAATGAAGGATGCTTCACAGCTAAGAGGAAGATACAATAGAGACAGAACAAGCTGTTCGCCCTAGCTGCTGGTAGGAGGGCCAGGGTTACAGGTTTAGTGCTTTGGGCAGGAGATACAGGGTGGTTCTGCAGAAAAGCGCTTGCACACAAGAGTGATAATGACCTGGAATTCACTGTCATTGGGAGTGGTGGAAGCGGAGACCACCAATGATTTCAAAATGAAATTGGAGCAATCAACTCGCAGGATCACGGGAATAGAACGAGAAAATGGGATATTTCTATTGCTCTATAGAGAGCCGGCGTGAAACCGATGGCTGAATGGCCTCCTTGTGTCCCATCAATGCAGGATGATTCGGTGCCTGAGAAGGGAGCAGTGACGACTGAAGAAAGATTTAATCTAGTGTTAATGTAGTGGTTTAGAATTATGACGGGTTTACGAGGCTAAGTACAATTTTTTCAATCTGAGTTCAGTTAGAGGACACAGTTGACTCATGGAGTCAATATTCCTGAGTGAACATTGGGATGACGGCTGAACGTAAGAATAGGTTCAGCAAAGTTTTGGGTCAGCTGATTATGGTGTTTGGCAAAAAGGAAAATGCGAAATTTTCTTAGACAGCGAGCTGCTGGGACCTGCAATTCTCTGCCAGAAAAAATGGCGGAAACTGCAGATTCAATAATAAATTCCGAAGGCGAATTTCTTAAATACAGTTAAAGCAACATTTGCAAGGCTATAGCGAGTTCAGAGACTGGGCGATCTGGGATTCTTCTCTCTAGAGCACGGATGGTTAAGGGGAGATATCATATATAACATTTGACAGAGTGTGGCATCAAGGAGCCCTAGCAAAACTGGAGTCAATGGGAACCAGAGGTAAAATCCTTCACTGGCTGGAGTCATACCTAGCATAAGGGAAGATGGTTGTGGTTGTTGGGGGCCAGTCATCTCAGCTCCAGGACATCACTGCAGGAGTTCCTCAAGGTAGTCCCCTCGGCCCAACCATCTTTAGCTGCTTCATCAATATCCTCAGATACCGAAGCAGTCCATGTCCAAATGCAGCAAGACTTGCACAATATCCAGGCTTGGGCTGACAAGTGACAAGTAACATTCGTGCCACACAAGTGCCAGACAATGACCATCTTCAACAAGAGAGAATCTATGCATCACCCATTGACGTTCAATGGGATTACCATCGCTGAATCCCCCACTATCAACATTCTGGGGTTACCATTTACCAGGAACTGAACTGGGCTTGCCATATGAATACTGTGGCCACAAGAGCAGGACAGAGGCTAGGAATTGTGCAATGAGTAACTCACCTCCTGACTCCCCATAGCCTGTCTACCATCTACAAAGGACAAGTCAGGAGTGTGATGGAATAGTCCCCACTCACCTGGATGAGTGCAGCTCCCACAACACTCAAGAAGCTTGACACCATCCAGGACAAAGCAGCCCACTTGATTGGCACCACATCCACAAACATTCACTCCCTCCACCACTGACACACAATAGCATCAGTGTGTACCATCTACAAGATGCACCGCAGAAATTCAATTAGGCTTATTAGGCAGCACCTTCCAAACCCACGACCACCATCATCTAGAAGGACAAGAGCAGCAGACACATGGGGAACACCACCACCTGGAAATTCCCCTGCAGGTCACTCACCATCCTGACTTGGAAATATATCGCCATTCCTTCACTGTCGCTGGGTCAAAATCCTGGAACTGCCTTCCTAACAGCACTATGGGTGTACCTACACCACATGGAATGTAGCGGATCAAGAAGACAGCTCACCACCACCTTCTCAAGGGCAATTAGGGGTGGGTAATAAATGCTGGCCCAGCTGGCAAAGCCCACATTCCGTGAATGAATTAAAAAAATAGATGTTTGCAACTATGAAGGGGGTTCATAAAGTGACTAAGATACAAATGTCTGCAGTGGCAGGGAAATTGGCATTCAACAGGTAGTTTTAAACTAATTGGCAGAAAAGCCAAAGGATATCGATGGACTGGTCAGGTGGGCAGAGCAGTGGCAAATGGAATTGAGCCTGGAGAAATGTGAGGTAATGCCTGTGGGGAGGGCTAACAAGGCACGGGATTAACTTGCAGGGAAAAATTAGGGCTGTGGGGAAAGGGCATGGGAATGAGAATAATTGGAGGAGTGAGGCCTTGGAGGAGTTTAAACACAGTGATAAGAATTTCAAATCGAAGTGTTGCCAGACATGAAGCCAACATTCTTCTGTGACCACAAGGATGATGGGTGAACGGGACTTGCTGTGAGTATGGAGGGTTCCAGCAAAGTTTGGGACCAGCTGACATTTATGGGAGGCTTTTAACTGGGATGCTCTTAAGGCAAGTATTGGAATAGCCAAGAATGAATTGAACAACGGCACGGATGAGGTTTTATGCTGCAGGTGCTCTGGGGCAGAGGTGGAGGTGGGCGATATTGTGGAGGTGCTGGTCAGCATGGTTGGTGATGGAGGGGATATGGTGTCTAACCTCAGAACAGGGTTACAGGGGTCTCCGAGGTCAAACAAATAACAGTCTGGTTCAGCCTCAGACATTGACCAAGCTGGGGGCGGGAGGTGGGGGTGGTTGGTGGGTGTGTGCATTCAGTGGATAGAGAACAGAGCCTGTGATGGTGAGCAAAACAATATGTTTGGCCTTCCCAAGGTCTAAATAACAAGAGTAATGCAGTGAAATGTAGTTCCCAGATAATGATTTATCACGAACAAGAACTGTAGCAGCAGGGGGAGTATAAAATGCATGATCAGTGATGCAGTTAACCATGGTTCATTGAGTTAACATTTGAAAAGAGAGATTGACACTAATCACAACGAAATTGGGATTGTGACTGCATTGAATAATCATAAGTGCAAAATGACAAAGTGCAGAGCGAGTGAAATAGTCCAGAGAAACTCTTAACTATTGCTGTAATATTCCAAACCCCTATTCTCATATTCTAGTTCTATACTCCATAATCCAGAACAAAAATACTTATTGATTGGAGAAAATGTGTTAACAACTAAGAGCCAGCATTGATAAACGGATGGAAAATGATGACGAATGAATGGCTAATGAAAATAATGAGAAGCAAGAACTCCCATCATTTCTTATCTTCCTTTCTTTCTCTTTACATCTCCAGGGTGATGAAATGTTTGGAATCTCAATTAAATTTGTTGTTCCCTCGGTGCTTTATCCATTCCAAACAAAAATCAATATTCCAATAGACTCAGCTCCATCAACACTCATGAAGCTGGACACCATCCAGGGCAAAGCAACCCACTTGATTTGTGCCCCATCCACAAACGTTCACTTCCTCTACCAGCCCCGTGTAGTGGCAGCAGTGTGTACCATCTACAAGGTGCACTGCAGCAACTCACCAAGCCTCCTTAGACAGCACCTTCCAAATCCACGACGTCTACCATCTAGAAGGACAAGGGCAGCAGACAGAGGGGAACACCACCACCTGGAAGTTCCTCTCCAAGTCACTCACCATTCTGACTTGGAAATATATCGCTGTTCCTTCACTGCCGTTGGGTCAAAATCCTGGAACTCCCTTCCTAACAGCACTGTGGCTCTACCTACGCCACATGGACTGCAGCGGTGCAAGAGGCAGCTTATCACCACTTCGTCAAGGGCAATTAGGGATGGGCAATAGATGCTGGCCCAGCCAACGAAGCCCACATCCTGTGAAAGGATGAAACAAATTCGATTTGTTATTTCTTGAGACCTGTTTGATGTTCAATGATACGCCGTATTGCTAGTTCTGCTGAAGATCAGAAGCCAGGTCGACCTAAGGTTGCCCCTCGCTAGTCAAGTGGGGGTAATGTAGCTCTGCCAGTCAGCGAGCTCAGATGCCGTTTCCTGAGAAATTAGGAAGTAATCATGACTGTATTAGTGGCTTCATGTTTAAGGTGTTTGAGTGGTGTTAATCAGGATGTGATCAAATGATTGTATGTTCCATTCTTGCCGCAGTGGAATTTCACACCACATGTGGGACAAGATCTGCGAATGTTTCACACCGGTCGGTTCCAACAGACCAAAAGCTGATGTCATGGAAATGCCTGTTTATACAGCAGCTTCATCTGCAACATTGCGCACCCGCCCGCACAAACAGGTCTAATGATGAAAGCCACCTGCTTGGCCAACTTTGCTTGCATTGGAAAAGCACGAGTTGAAGCCCTTCGTTTATCGGGCAAGGTGGCCGAGTGGTTAAGGCGATGGACTGCTAATCCATTGTGCTCTGCACGCGTGGGTTCGAGTCCCACCCTTGTCGCCTTCTGGAGGTGCTCCGCTTTGTATTTTAAGTGGTGAGATGCTGGAAACTGTGGAGGAACAGAGATACCAGTACACAAGCCAGTTGGACACTGGGAAAGTATGATCTAATTCAGTTTCCCTACGCGGACCTGCTGATTCTCAAATCTGGGTAGAGGGTTTTTCTAGTTTCTTCCACCGGGAGATAAGACCGTAAGAGATATAAATGCTTTAGATACATATAGACATGGAGGAGGACCCTAGGCAGAGGGAACTACAATGAGGAAGTGCTGAAAATGGCCGGGGAATAGAGGAGATTTAGTGTACAGCATCTGAAAGAGAAAATTGCAATATTTTGGACACACAACTGAAGCAGTCGGTAGACGGAGAGGGAGGTAAGATTGACGGACAAGTAGAAGAGTGAAGCAGGTCCAGGACTGGACGGTGGATATAATGCACTGGATGCAGTTGACCCCTATGGAATGTGAAAGGGCTGCACAGGGCACAGAGGTGGAGGCCTATAGCAGTCAGCATTCTGGGGAAAACGACGACAGCATCGAACGAACGAACGAGATGCGTTTGACTCCTGACTGGCGATGTATCCCAAATCTCGAGGCAAGCCTTCCCCTTTTATCCCTGTCTCAGTCTCAGTTGGAAGCGGCCCGTAGCGAACCCCCAACCTCGCCAGGAGCCGGCTGCGGGGAAGTGGGGGTTTATTGGCAGTGTCAGTGTTGTGTCCTCAGGTTGTAAACGACTCGCTGTAATTTTGCATTATTTTCAATAACCCAAAGGGAAATGCCCTGCGGGTTTATGGTTTAACTCCCACCACAGGAACTGGTGGAATTTAAATTCAATGAACAAATCTGGAATATAAAGCTAGCCTCAGTAATGGTAGTTATGCCAAGTATAATCGATTGTAGCAAAAACCTGTCAAGCTCATTAATGCCCTTTCGGGGAGGAGCTCTAGATCCACAGCAATGTGGTTGACGCTTAACTCGCCTCTGGAATGACCCATCAAACCACTCAATACAGGGGGTAATTAGGGCTGGCCCTGTTAGCGACGCCCACATACCCTGAAAGAGTAAAGGAGAAAAGTAAATAGACGGAGTCACAGTTTATTTCAGTGAGAATAGTATTGAGCCCGGCTTCCAGGTAGAATTCAATGGCTAAAAAAGCGTCTTCCACAGAAACTGCAATTGGCTGAGATACTTTGAAATCCTGGTTCTGCAATTTCAAACACCCATTCTGCAAACCTGAACGAAGAAAATAAATTCTACTTTGTTTTATCCTTCTGCACGGAGTGCTCTAAGTGACGAAGCGAGTTCACGACCCCCAAGTTAGGAAAGAGATTCTTTAACCAACTGAGCCACAAATCTAAATCATAGTAAAAAAAAACCTCCCCGAAACGTGGCTTGTTACAGGTCTCTCTGGCTGTGTTTATCGTTGACTTTCCACTTCTGGGTTATTTAACGTCCTCGGTGAGCGAGTGGGAGACATGAAGACATGTTTGGAAGATTTTCCGGAAAACCACTCGCATCTCTGCTGTTTTCTGACCTTTGTACACAAATGTAAGTGGGGGGGGGGGGGGAATTACACACCTCACAGCGTGAAAATCATGCCCCAAGCGCCGAAAGGGCGACTGTGTTTATCTGGAGGTGGTAACATTTATTCAGACGCATGCCGGGTTTAAAAGTAGCCGTGTCCGGGAAGTGATTCACTCGCACAGTTATCTGATCCGAAGTCAGATGTGCTCTCGCTGTGACACGGGATAACGCTCCCTTCTGCCGATGATTTGCAATCCTAGCTCCACTGAGTACGGTGAGGCCGAGTGATTCAATCGGAGAGTTTGCAAAAAAGAGTTAAAACAAATCAGTGCTTTTTTATTCGTTTAATATAAAATAAAAACAGGGAATGCTGGAAAAATTCTGTTTCCCTCCCAACTGATACTGCAGTGTTTTGCTTTGTATTAGTTTGTGCCTTTGGGAAAGGGACAGAGTGAACATTTCGAGTCTACAGATACTGTCAGGCCTGCTGAATGTTTCCGGCATTCTCTGTTTTTATTTCATATTTCCAGCATCCGCCGTGTTTTGCTTATTATTCGTTGGCGTGTAAACAGGGAAAGGGATTGTCGTTATTCAGTGATTCCTTTCTGCGTTCGCCTGCTTTGCATATTTGCCCACCTTTACTCTGTTTATTCAGGTTGTCAGATGGTGGCCCGGGTTACAGAACAATGGCGGGTGGGTGAAGTGAAAATGCAGAGCAGCCATAATCTAATTTAATGGTGGAGCAGGCAGAATGGGCTCCGCCTTCTCCTGTTGTACAGTGGCCTGTTGTGTCCCCAGATGGTAAAAGACTCGCCGTAATTTTCCATTATTTTCATTTGTTGCTTAAAACTCAGTTTTTGGGTGAAGCGATGGAGATTAGAAACTCCGTGGATGGAGGTCCTTTTAGTTTTCTGGCAGGAGTCAATGAACTGGGCCGAAAAATCACTTCCAGACACCACCACCTTCTCTATTTAAGTACAACGGGCCCAAAAGCCAGGCTGGTCTGGTAGCATGCCCCGAGTGCCATACAGTACAGGAGAATCAATTTAGGACTACATGGGGTATATGGCACAGGAACAATCCACTGAGCCCAGCCAGTCCATGCGGGGTTTAAGCTGTAATCAAACCTGCTCCCAAGTTTTCTCACACAAATCTATCATGGGAAACTTCTGTCCCATTCTGCGTGAGGCGCTTCTAGCTTTTCTTAAATGCACCTGGACCATTTGCTTCAAGTATTCCCCGAGGTACTGAGTTCAAATTCCCACCACTCATTGGTTAATTAAGTCTCTGCTGAATTCCCTATCGGATTTATTGGTGACTGTAGCACATGGAAGGCCTTTAGCTATGTTCTTCTCCACTAGAGGGAGCTTTCTCTTGTTTCCACTGCATGGGAAAAAAATCTGGTACCCCCTCAGCCTTTTTTAAAAAGATGAACGAGACTGTTAATTCTTTCCTGATATGTATAGCCACACATTCCTGATCCGACTCGTCGAAATCTTCTCTGCAGCCTCTCCAGTGCATCTGCATCTTTTTTCCCCTTATAATATGACGAGTAAACCTGTACTCAGTATTCCCAGATTCGATACTGACGGATTGATACAGGTTTAGCATAACTTACCTACTTTTCAATTCTATTCCCTTAGGAACACCGCTTGGTGCATCATCTGTTTTTAAGCCCTTGCTTAACTGTGGCGCAACATTTAGTGATTGGTGTATTTGTACTCTGAGATCCTTTTGCGCATGCGAGCATACGAATTAAGAGTAGGTGATTTAGTCCCTCGAGCCTGCCCCGCCATTCAATAAGATCATGGCTGATCCGATTGTAGCCTCAACTCTACATTCCGCCTATCCCCGGTAACATTGTCTCCCTTGTCAAGAATCTATGTACCCCTGCCTTAAAAATATTTATTGACCCTGCGTCCACCGCTCTCCAGGGAAGAGAGTTCCAAAGATTTATGACCATCTGAGAGAAAAACAACTTCTCATTTCCATCTTAAATAGGGAACCCCTTATTGTTAAATGGTGTCCCCTACTTCCACTCTCTCCCACAAGGGGCAAAACCTTTCAGCACCCACCTATCGAGTCCCCTCGGGATCTTTTATATGTTTCAATGAGATCAGCTCTCAATTTCTAAACTGCAATGCATACAGGCCCAGCCTGCCCAACATACCGTCGTAAGATAACTCCACTAATTCCTGAACACCACCCCCCCCCCCCCCCCCCCCGCACCCCCCCCCACCCCCCCCCCCCCCCCCCACACACCCATCCCAGGTGTCAGTCGTGGGAACCTTCTCTGCAATGCTTGTAACGCATTTATATCCTTCCTGAAATATGGAGACCAAAGCTCTACACAGCATTCTAGATGGGGTCTTACCAACTCCCTGTATAATTGTAGCAAAACATGCCTACTTTTATATTCCATTCCCCTTGCAATAAACGATAACGCTCCCCTTGCCTTCCTTTTGCTCCTCTATCCTACCCACACTGTCACCTTCCAAGTAAAAAGTGACCTGCTTCTGCTTTTGACCAGAATGTACTGCCTCAATGTTTATCTGCGTAGAATTTCATTCATCAATTACTTTCTCATTCTGGACTTGAATGTCCTCCTGTAATTTTCTGCAGATCTCCTCAATATTTGCCATGCCTCCGAATTTTGCCTACTGAAAGATAATCCAACGACAAGGAGAAACACTTGCTTGTTGTTCTTGCATCACAATTTATTGTTGTCGGATTTCGACCCCCTGTTGCATCATCCTGGTTTATTGTTCTCAGGTTCGGATCAATTCACTGCCACTCTCTGCGACCGCGGGTTGATATTTTTTTCCAGAGCTGATTCTCTCGCTGTCACTAAGGCTAGCACATTAAAATGAGCCCCTTATTAATATAAGAGGGAAACCCTCCAATGTCTGTATTAGGGTTCATGGACACTGACATTAATCACAGTCACTGAACAAACAGCTTCCATGAAACCCTTTCAGTCCAACACAACTTATTAAAGAATAGAGTTTCCTCCAGTCAGGCTGAAGGGGCATTTGGAAACTCGGCGAGGCCATAGTGCAGGGCAAAAACCATTCGTTACTTGGAAAATAATTCCGAGTAAGTGACAGGCTGCATGGAGATTTGATGGAAATCACATTTGATCAACTGGATTGAATTATTTGATTAAGTATTAGAGAAGTTTGTTGAGGGGACTGGGGTTGTGTTATGTATTTGGACCTTCAAACGGCGCTTGGCCAAATGACTTTGAACAAACCTGTTAGGAACATTGAAACCGCTGAATGAAAGGGGCAGTGGCAGCCGGGCACGACTCTGGCTAAGGAATAGGAAACAGGGAAAAGTGAGGAACGGCTATGGTTCAGACGGTAGGAGCAGTGTGCCCCATGGAGCAGTATTCGGACCACTGGTGCTCTTATGTATGCTAATGGTGTAGAGTTATATGGGAAGAATCTAAACTCAGTGTTTGTGCAAAATGGAGGGAGAGAGAGAGGGGAAGGGAAGGAAACAGGAGGATAAATAAGGAGGCTGACAGACAAACTGATCGATAGCGAGACAAAGACGTGGCGACAAAGGAGGAGAGGAGCCGTCAGGGAGAGAAACAAAGAGAGGAGAGCGAGAGAGAGACATTGAGAATGGAAGAGAGATACAGAGAGACGGAGACAGAGACATAGACAGGCAAAATGGCAAGATAGATAAAAAGAGATAGAGAGAGAAAAAGAGACATGGACAGAGAGACAGAGGGAGAGACAGAGATAGAACGACGAAGAGGCAGACAGAGAAATTGAGAAAGCGAGCGGCAAAGAGAGAGAGAGAGGCACAGGGAAACAGATAAATGAGGAAGAGAGAGAAAGAGAGAAGAGATGGGAAAATGGAGGGCTAGAGAAACAAAGGCTCTAGAAATAGAGACAGCTCGATCAAGAGAGAGAGAGAAAGAAAGACAGAGAGAGAGGGAGAGAGAGAGGGAGAGAAAGAGATAGATGGAGACAGAGAAAGAGAGACACCCGAGTGAGTGGCGGCAGAGGACCAGGACAAAAGGAAAGGGAAAGAAACCAAACTGTCCATACTCTGGAAGATGACGATGTGTTCGAAGAGCCAATGGGAACCATGCAGTTGCATAGGATGTCTATATGCGACAGATCCCAGAGAAAAGGGATTGACATAACCATTCAAATCTGGAAGCGGGTGAGAAATAAACCAACAAGCGTGAAGTAGACACTGATGCGTGAGGGTGGAGCTCAGAGTAGCATTACCCCGCTCAGAATGTGCCAGGCGATCTTTCCTGAAAATTTGATAGGTTGAGACATGTTCTGAAACCGAGCAGCATGTTCTGAATTGTGTACGGTTGGACTGAGATTTGAGAGCTAGGAGTAGCCCAAATCAGAGGGTCAAACCAACGAAAATATGTTTGATTTATGGGGTACAACTCGTTTGCAATAACTCCTCAATTGTGAATTATTTGAAAAATCATTTGGCTCAGACTAGATTTAACCATCAGGCAAGACTGTACACTTCAGACGGTAAATTCAAAAGATTTATTGACAATTAAAACGGTAGAAATGTAACTAATTAAAAAGATAGGAGACAACATTTTAATTAACAGTAAAGGGAGAAAGATTATCAACAACTATAGGCGTGCTTCTCAAGGCTTCTTCAGGTGATCGAACCGAAGGCTGAAGTGACATAACCTCTGGTAGCTCAGTACATGGATACCATGCTAATAAAACCATCATTTTAATACCCTCAGCACTCGTTTTCTTATCTCCAATTAGCCTAACTTCCTGACACCTGTGAGCATCTCCTCATGCAGTATTACAATGAGGGCTACAAAGAATGTTTCATGTGACCATTTTCCCATGCAGTAATACAATGCCTTTGCTTTACCCATTTTAATGCAAATCGCCAAGGTCATGAAGGCTCCAGCTTTAGCACACCTTATCTTTCCAGACTGCTTTAAGGAAAATGTCTTACAATGTACATATTTCCCCTAATGTACAATTAGTGTGTTTAAAATCCATTGCTAGTTACGTGTAATCATAAAGCATTAAACATTACAGGCAGTTTATATTACCAACCTTACCTATAGATCTATTGATTAATTACTTATTCTTCAACTGTCTCCCAATTGAGGCTGAATGGTTGCCCTGGCTGGTTTCCAATAATGCAGTCACTGGTTAGTTTCTAAAATGTTTTCTAGATTAGTTCAAAATGGCTACTTGACCATGTTAGGTTACTATACCAAATAACATATTGAATCAGATCACAAAATGGTCAAATTACACTGAAATTATTGATTTTAAAACTACCGCCAGCACTAGCAAAGAGCTGCAGCCTAAAACAGTAAACCCTGGAATAATGGAGGAGTCACTGAGTCTCGAAGGTTGCACGTTCACTGAAAAGCGCCCTCTGGCCACAAGCAAAGGAAATCCGGTACAAATACATCTGAGTGTTTTGAAATGTTTGAATGGGTTTATGATTTTGAGTTTTACATCACCCTTGGTCCAGGAATGGATAGCTCTTATGGGATCTTACTGTACCCCTCGGATCAGAGGCCTCAGGGGTCTGGTGCCACCGCACCCCTCCCACCCAGGCTCGCAGCATGTTTCCACGTTAAGCAGCCTCTCCTTGGAGTTGTGGATCAGACACACTGCCTCGCCCTCGGTAGCTCCGTCCCCTTCCCCTGAACTCGTCTGGATCGGATTCTCCCTCCAGCAGTTCAGGGTGAGACGCTCCCTCACACTTTCATTCTTTTGCCCCAGTGCCAAAAATAGACCACTCTTTGATATGCGGCTCCGCCTTGGGGTTCTGGGTCTGACATTCAATTACCCTGTCACTCTCCGGAGCAACCCCCTCCCCGGACTGGGACTCCTCTCCAGGTTAAAAGGCCTTGCTGGGGTTTGGAATCGATGGCCCAGTGTTCGGGAAGCATCACCGTCTTCTCCTCCAGAGTTGCGGATTGGGCACCCCCAGTAACATACTGGACATCCATATCCCGGATCATGAGTTGGACCGCTCCAGTCAATCAGGCTGACTTCAGGGAGGGAACCTCTTATGGATAAATAGGAGTGCCAGGAGTTGATAGCCTGAAAACCCACTCCCAGCCTTTTGTTACTTAGCCCTGATATAAGCCAGAGCTAAACTCTGGAGCAAAAAGCAAAAAAAAAGAGGAAAATACAGAAACTGGTGTAAATCTGATAAAAGTAGAGGAATGTTGAACACAGTCTGCAGGTAAGGCACCATCTGTGAGGGGGCAAAAGCATTGGCTTTTAGGTTAATCACATTTGACCGGAACTGAAAGATATTGGAACTCAACTGCTTGAAAGCTATGCTAGAGCCAGAGAAATGTTTGACCTGCGGTGGGCTGGGCAGGGGGTGTTGGGCTTATGGAGACAATGGAAGAAGATCTGTGGTTGGGTGGGCGGGAGGAGTGAATCAGTGATGAAAGGGATGATGATGAAAGGCGAATGGGACTATTAAAGGGGCAGAAGTTGGGCCCGGGTGAGTTCCGAATGGCGACAGCAGAATAACAGAGAGAGAGAGAGAGGGAGAGTGCAGCATGAAAACCCTCGCAAAGGCGAGAAGGCTTCAGTGGTCTCGGAAAGTGATGCAGAATTATGGCTGGGCCCCAGAATTGTGGACCAGCCTGTCAGTTTGTACCATTCTGGGGTCTACACCTCAAGCGCCTCCCACAGCCGCTCCACTCGCATTGACTCTGATGTGACCACCCCACCCCCCAGCTCATGAGCAGCACAGGCTGTCTGAGAATGCAGGTTACGATGTTAATGTCTTTTTAAATTTGTGATGATTCTGACGGACAATAAAATGCCTTTTTGAAACAAATGCGGTGCTGTTCCTCATTGAGCAGGTCGAGGATTGAGAGGTCAGAGTGCGAGAGGGATATAGAGTTAACATTACAAGCAATAAGATGTAAAGGTCACACTTGCATACTGACATCTGGAGGTCAAAAGAAAGCAACACACAATCTGCATGAGAGACATCCTAGTAGAGCGCATTATGAGCAGTGAACACAGTTACTAATTGGAATAAGCGCAAGAACAGCGTAGTTGAATGGAGAAAACTGCTTGAGGATCTGGACAGTGAGAAGGAGGTAGGTAAAATGGTAAGTGCTATGTCTCAAATGTGCTTGCCATGGGAAGGGAAGCGTGTGTTGGTGATGATGGAGGAGTGGACCATATCACGAGTGGCGGGAGGCAGGGACGGAGCAGAATGAGTGGTTGGTTGTAGCTGGATGTGGTAGAAATGTTGGAGGGTGACATGGTGAATGTGGGGTTGTGGAGGATGAGGTCAGTAATGTGGGAAACAGGATTGGCGCAATGGAGGCTGAGGAAAAGCCAGAAGATTTCAGAAGAACTGGTGTGGAAGTTGGCAGCATCGGAACAGATGGAATGTAGGAGGAGAAACTGGGAGAATGAAACAGGGCCTTTCTAGGGATCTGGGTGAGATGAAGTATAATGAAGGTAACTTTAGGAGTCTGTGGGCTTGTAGCAGATACTGATAGACAGGCAACCTCCTGAAATGGAAGTAGAGAAGTCAAGGAAGAGAAGGGAAGTGTAAGAGGTCAACCATGAGAATTGTTCAGTTGAAAGCAAAATAAAGTAATGGCACCAGTACATTCACTAGGATACTGGAACATAGAATGTTCTTGGTATCCTACACAAAGGCATCATAGCTAGGACCCATTCAGGCTCCCATAGTGACACTATTTGAGTGTAGACTTCCCGACTATTCATACTCCAAGTCCACACACATTTACTTTGCAACTGGGTACCTGCATAGGAGCCTGGATCAGGAACCTGCGAGGATTAGAGTCGGTGGGGGAGAGAGGAATCCGCAGCGGGAATGGCAAATGAATGAAACTAAGCGAATTAATCCCAAATGGGACCCTCGGAATGTAACAGCAGCAGACGGCGGAGGGAAACTGGCCAGGAAAACGGCCTCATAACGCCACTCAGGCAAGCTCCCATGAGATTATGGACAGCTCGGGTTTACTGGGCTTTGGATCATAGGGTGGCAGACTGACATGAACGCAATTGTAGATGAATATCTGGGGCACAGCTCCAAGTGCAGAATGAACGAAGTTGTGGGACAGTCGAGGCTGAATGAACCAGTGAAAGAGGACCCCGAGCCCGAGGAAGGGAGACAGCTCAGTGATAGAAGGAACTAAACGGTCAAATTATAGTGAATAAATGCAACAAAAAGCAACTTCAAATCATTTCAGGTATAATATTTATATTCATCCTGTGTCATGGATAGATGATAAGATTCAACACGAATGATCCATAGATTCTCAAGATCATGTTAGGTGAATGTGGTTAATCAACTCTAAAATAAATAGTGTCTACACTAAGCATACTCAGAGTAAGAATTACCCCTTATACAGGGGATTGGAATACTGTAACGGTGTTGGCTTGCTGTTGAATTGTCAGTAAATTTTAAATACGTGTTTATGTTAGAGCAGGTCAATGGGAAGGGGAGCAATATAAAGACATTTCACTGTACATACTTAATATCTAACATCAGCAGACCTTCTCCTGTGCAATAGATTATATCCATTAAACAAAGAAATATTCATGGAGTGGAGAGATCAGTCGAGTAAAACAATTGTTTCAAAGTAGAACCAACTTGTTTCATTCTAGTTAGTGATCCACATTCAGTGCGATTTTACAGTGACAGGTACTGCCAGTATAACACGGCCATTGGGGTCAGGAGTTACACTCCAGTTAGTGACACACTCAGTACAACTCTGCAGTGACTGATACTCCTAGTAATGCATGCTCTGCGTCAGGAGGTCGACTCCAGTTAATGACTCACACTCAGTACAGCTCTGCAAAGACGGATACTCTTCATAATACACGGCGACTGGGGTCAGGAGTTATACTCCAGTTAGTGACCCACGCTCAGTACAACTTTGCAATGACTGATCGCCCAGTAATATATGGTCACTGGAGTCAGGAGTTCAATCCCGGTTGGTGACCCGCGCTCATTATCACTCGGCGTTGACTGATTCTCGCGATGAAACATGATCACTGAGTCAAGGGTTCCACTTCAGTTAGTGACCCACACTCTGTACAAATCTAGAATGACAGACACTTCTAGTAATATCTTCCCTCAGTTGTCTACACCGAGGTTTCAATATTGCACAATTTTCCAAGAAAGTCAATACATTAAAAATTCAGAGAGCCTGCGAGTCACAAATTGAGGTTTTTGATTAGCTGAGGCTAAGTTATAAAACTCTTGAGACAATAGGATTTTTCAGTGAAAATAACATCCGTATCGGGTGGCTTTATAAATGTGACCACTATATCAACATGTAACCTTATCACTCACAGAGGAAAAACAGAGACAAGCTGATACACAGCTTTACACAACCTGAATCGTTATAATCACTTACCAGGAACACCAATAACAGCAATAAATGTGTAGTGTATTTTCATGATACTGTCAATTTTATAATTCATTTCCTGCGTGAAATGATGTGTCGTTTTGCACTACACGCAACCTCTCTACATTAAACTTCGTGTCAGTACATTTCCGGATCCTTGAACAAGCAAAGCAACAAAAGGTGTGTCTGGAGGAGGTGTGAATGGCAGAGTAATGATTAACTGCCATCCAAAAAAGTAAGTTTAAAAATAGCCTACAACCCACATTTGCAAAGGAAAGGGTATCAAGAAGAGGGTAGCTTATTACAGTGCGACATTGTTGAACATGTGTTGAACAAATGTTCACTCTGAAAGTCTGTAAACTCCATAATTGAATGATGAGATGCTGTTCCTCGAGCGTAACATTGAGCCTCATTGGAACATTGTAGGTGGCCGAGGACCGAGTGATCCACGTGACAGGCAGTCACTATGTTTCACCAGCCAGACTCCGGAGGGATTGGTTAGTTCTTAATTCACCGGACGACCTTGAGTGTGAATTCTGTCACAAGAAACTGCTACTCTGACGCTTTCTGTCCAACTTAACTGCCACTCCGACACAGTGCTCTACCACTTAGACACTTGCTGCCGGGCAATTGACAATTCTTATCAAGTAGCCTGATTGTAAATTCCCTCTGAATGGAATTGTTGAAACGCACGAAAACTCTCACTTGCTGTTCAGTGCAGCTCCTAGACTGCGGCAATAAGATGGTCAAATCGAAATCAAACTGTGGGGCTCCCAGCTCTGTCAGTCTGTATGTTCTTTCAGGCAATCTTCCTGCTCAATGCATTCAGTCAGACACCTAACCCGCAAACATGGGGTTACCTTAATTTATTTTTTTGGTTTCAATGTTTGATTATAGACTGGTATTAAGTTTTGGAGAAAGAATCCCAGGGTTTTTCCTCCTGTATGTTTTCGTTTGGCCTCTTCAATTCAGAGGCAGACGGTTCTTGAAACTCTGCCTCTACTTTCTCCACGTGCTTTGTAACGATACACTGGCTGAAATGACCCCTCAGGTTCTCAGATCTGTTTCCAATTTCGGTAAATCCCATCGTAACAAGCGCAAAGTTTTAAAAAAAAATCAACCCATTGACATCGAGAGTGATGAAAGATGCAAGTGGGTGGGGTGAGAATTCGAACTCGGAACCTCTCGCACACCAACCAAACAAAAACCCCAGTGGGCGAATGATACCTCTAGACCAATGAGCCAGTCGGCCATTCAAGGTGCAACCATTAGACTATGTCATTGCTGCACATAGCCTCGCAGCCTCCTTGCTCATCACAGCAGTGAAACCCGATAACAATAAACCGCAGGGCAGGCAGTAACATGGGCAGTGAAACAGAGTTCACGTTTCAGTTCTTAAAAAAAATTCGTTTGCGGAATGTGAGTTTCGCTGGCTAGGCCAGCATTTATTGCCCATCCCTAGTTTCCCTTGAGAAGGTGGTGGTGAGCTGCCTTCTTGAACCGCTGCTGTCCATGTGGTGTAGGTACGCCCACAGTGCTGTTAGGGAGGGAGTTCCAGGATTTTGACCCAGCGACAGTGAAGGAACGGCGATATATTTCCAAGTCAAGATGGTGAGTGATTTGGAGGGGAACTTCCAGGTGGTGGTGTTCCCACCTATCTGAGGCCCTTGTCCTTCTAGATGGTAGTGGTCGTGGATTTGGAAAGTGCTGTCTAAGGAGGCTTGGTGAATTCCTGCAGTGCATCTTGTAGATGGTACACACTGCTGTTACTGTGCATCGGTGGTGGAAGGAGTGAATGTTGCTTTGTCCTGGATGGTGTGAAATTTCTTGAGTGTTGTGGGAGCTGCACTCATCCAGGCAAGCGGGGAGTGACAAATGGATATGGGCATACTTAGCTCATGTTGTCCAATGACGGATTTACACCTAATGTTGGACACTATGTTTTCAGGTTTGCAAGCATGGGCTGGTTGGGTACGGCCAGTACTTTGCCCATTGTGAACAATGGAAGGGACATGCTGTTTGATACGATTCACCAGTCTTTTTGCTTACTGTCAATTTTGTGACCTCTCTGCCATGGGTGCTTTCATTTTAACGGCTTTACTCCCACTAATGAGTTGAATAAGTGACACTTCACCAAATGCCTTTGGAAAATGCATACACACAGCATGAACCACACCATCTTTACCGTCATCAATCTTCTTCCTCGAAGGGCATATATCATCACTTTTATGGCTTTGAATATGTAAGCCTGGAATGCAAAGATTAACTGAGCTCCACAATTAAAAGCGTGGACGAGCAAAATGTCAACATTGGATTTTCAATGCGAAAAGGTAATACTTGGTAACAGAATCAGAATTCCAGCCTGGCAAGTGAGGAATCTAACCCTGGAATCACCAAGTTTAACCCGGCTGCTCGCTCCATGTATCCTGTTGGAAATCTGTCCAAAGGAACTTGCAATATTACAG
This sequence comes from Carcharodon carcharias, assembly GCF_017639515.1. Lineage (NCBI taxonomy): Eukaryota > Metazoa > Chordata > Chondrichthyes > Lamniformes > Lamnidae > Carcharodon > Carcharodon carcharias. The sequence continues at coordinate 4,839,473 of NW_024470758.1, forward strand.
GACGCCTGTGATAATTAATCCTCTACTCCTTGCTCTAAAGTTGGAACAGGAGCTGTCCCTTACAGCTGAGATAGCCACGTGGTAAAGCTGATGGAGTCAATGTTTGGTGATGCAGCCTCACACTGCACTCATAATGCTGTTGTTTAAATCTCTTTGCCAGAAACAACATGGAGAGATGACTGGGCAGTGGTGGAAAGTCAGTGCTGTGCTGCATGTCACCATTGTCCGCTGGCTGCATATGTTTCCTTTGAAGCCTGTTTGAGGGGGTGAACAGGCTGATTCTGTCAAGTCCGTCTGTCAAAGGCTATTTTTTTCCTGAAAATTTGCTCTGAGATGGTCAGTGGCTCAGATGGAAAGTGTGGACGGACTGGGGGGCCCTGTATAGCAGAAAGTTGCCCTTCTCTGAAGGGGGACAATGAAACAGCTACTGATTCATTTCTAATCTGACCTGAAACTTGACTCTAGTGGGGCTCGAATCCATAACCTTTAAATACCTTATCTGGCATGCATTAGCAGTCCAATGCACTAGCGACTGCCTCACAGAGGGACAGGTTCCTTCCCTTGTTCTTAAGGGGATTTCTGGCACTATATAAGTGTTAGAAAGTTCAGTAATTTTTATATGTTACACCACTGATTATAGTTGGAAAGCGCTTCATTGATTGTAAGGCATGTTGGGATCTCTTGTGGTTGTGAAAACAGCTCTAGAAATGAAGTATTTGTTTCCCTTTCAGGAAAATCCTGTCCAATACAGAATGTCCATCCCCCACTCCTCTCTTCCTCACTCCCCTGTACACGTTGGAGTCTGATCTCACAGGGTTAATAGTTGATAGGCGCATTCTGGTCTGTCTGTCACAGGGCTCATCAGAACATGTGTGTTCCAGTTATACACCTCAACTGAACACAAAAAACCGAAATAATGTCGATTTTGGAAATTTGGAATCGAAACAAGAAACGTTGGAAATACTCAGCAGGTGAGGCGACATTTGAGTGAACAATGTTTCCCCAAGTTTTCTGCTAAACAAGTTCCTGAAATACAGCACAGCGGCCCAGTTTTTAAAATCTTTTCATCCACAATGGATGGTCCAGTTTTGATTCAGGAAACTCAAACTGGTACAGTCCTTTGTGTTTCTGGTCATTGCAGCCTGAAATCCAGTCCCTGCATTTATTTTACCCTCGATTTTTTTCCCCCAATTTCTTTTTGAAGGCCTTTATTGAAACTGCATCCACCACCTGATTAGTATTTCAAATTCTAACCCCTGGTTGTGCAAAAATATTGGTTCTTTTGTGAGCCCCTCTCAATCTGTCCAGTTTGTTATTGACCCTTCAGCCAGTGGAAACAATTGATCGTTATTTACTTTCTCTAAACCCTTCATGACAGTTCTGTCTGCGGAGTGATTACAAATGCAGAAAGCCAGACAATGGCATTTGAACAATGAAGGATTGTAGTTCGATGATAAGGGAAGTGATACTTTGATAACAGGATTAGGAAATGAAAAAGGCAAAATACTGGAAACGTTCAGCAAGTCGTACAGCATCTGTGGAGAGTGGAACAGAGTTAATATTCCAGGTTGACGACCTCTCATCAGAACAGGTCATATCCAGTCTTAATAATGCTCTTATAAAAGAATGGTATGATTAGAACAAGTCAACATGGTTTTACCAAAGGCAAATGTATTCAAGTTTTTCTGAGGATAGATAAAGGAGAACCAGTAGATTTAGTATACCTGGATTTCCAAAAGGCAATCGATAAGGTGACACAAAAAAGGTTAATAGGCAAGACAAGGGCTCAATGAAGCTGAATGGATAGAAGACTGGTCACCGGATAGAAAGCAGAGAGTTTACATAAACGGGTTTTATTTTTCAAACTGGCCGGTGGTGACTTGGGAATGTCATAGGGATCAGAGCTGTGGCCACAGCTCTTTGCAAACTATGTTAATGACTTAGATAAAGACACAGAGAATAATGTATCAAAGTTTGCTGATGATATCAAGCAAGGTGGGAAATTACGCTGCGGGGACTACAAAGAGAGCTGCAAATATATAGAGACAGGTTAACGGAGCGGGCAACAAGATTGGGTGTAATGGAGGGAAATGTGAAGTAATCAGTTTGGTCCTACGAATAGAGCAACAGGATATTTTTAAAAGGTGTGGAAACTTGTGTTGATGTTCATAGGAACTTGAGTGTGCTCGTACAATGAATGCAGGAAATTTGAATGGAAGTGCAGCAAGTGACTAGGAAGGCAAATGGCACTTTGGTCTTTATTGCAATGAAGAATTACCTTCGTAATTGCAAGGAGTTTAGAGTAGAAGAATAAGGAAGTCTTGCCAAAAGTAGGATTTTGGTGAGTTCACCTTTGGGATACCGAGTGCAGTTTTGGTCTCCAGGTTTTAGAAAGGATATACTTGTATCCGGGGAGGCACAGAAAAGGTTCACAAAGTTTGCCTCAGAGATGAGGCGGTTGTCCGATGATGAGAGGCTAAGTAAAGAGGGCTGATATTCTCTGAAGTTTAGAAAAATGAGAGATGATCACATTAAAACATACAAAATTCTGAAGGGGCTTGATAAAGCAGATGCTAAGAGATTGTTTCTACTGGTCAGAAATTCAAAACACCGGGTCTCAATCTCAGAATAAGAGGGTGATCATTCAGAACTGAAACGAGAAGAAATTACTTCAAAGGGTTGTGAATCTTTGGAATTCTCTACCCTTGAACGTTGTGGATGCTCCATCACTGAAAACATATAAGGGTGGGATAGACAGATTTATGGTCACTCAGAGAGATGCCAAAATATTTTTTGTTCTCTTGCTGAGGAGCGGTCGGGAAAGTAAAGTTGAAGCCAAAGATCAACCATGATCATTTTCAGTGGTGGAGCAGGCACGAGGAGCTGGGTGGTCTGCCCCTGCTTCTATTTCTTGTGTTCTTGTGTTCACTGAGTCATTTGGCTTTTTATAAATAACTCTTCCCCAAAGAGTTTGGAAACATTAATTTTATATTAATTCATGGGATATGGGCATGGCTGGCTAGGTCAGCGTTCATTGTCCATCCCTAATTGCCCTTGAGAAGGTGGTGGGGAGCTGTCTTCTTGAACTGCTGTAGTCCACGTGGTGTAGTAACAACCACAGTGCTGTTAGGGAGGGAGTTCCAGGATTTTGACCCAGTGACAGTGAAGGAATGGCCAATATATTTCCAAGTCAGGATGGCGAGTGACTTGGAGAGGAACTTCCAGCTGGTGGTGTTCCCATCTATCTGTTGCCCTTGTCTTTCCAAATGGCAGTGGTCGTGGGTTTGGAAGGTGCTTCTATGGAGCATTAGTGACTTCTTGCAGTGTATTTTGTAAATGGTACACACTGATGCTACTGTGCACCTGTGGTGGAGAGAGTGAATGTTGCTTTTCCCTGGATGGTGTGAAGCTGCTTGAGTGTTGTGGGAGCTGCACTCATCCAGGCAAATGGAGAATATCCCATCACACTCCTGACTTGTGCCTTGTAGATGGCGGACAGATAGGTGAGTTACTCGCCGCAGGATTCCTAGCCTCTGACCTGCCACAGTATTTATATGACTAGTCAAGTTCAGTTTCTGATAAATGGCAACTGCCAGGAAGTTGAAGTTGGACCATATGTGCAAATGCGCATTGAAATGGTGACTGCATTTCAGAAGCACTGTATTAGCAATAAGGCGGTTTGGCATGGTCTGAGGTCAGGAGCAAACGCTATGCAAGCAAAAGTATTTTTTTCTTTGCAAAAGTCTCAAATACTGGTTTAATAAACCCCAGTAAGTTAGCACATGTTCGGGATTTCAACACGGATCCACAATTTCAACTCTTAGTTTCAAATTGAGAATCATAATCCTGGAGCAACGAGCAAGCTTGGTATGGCTACTGGACTTCGAGGTAACCAATGTAAAATCATGCTGTGTGTTGCCATGCTTGTATTTCAAGTGGGGGATGGCATCTGCCTTAGTATGCAAAGGATGAAATCAGAGGTCTCATGATTATGCAAACCCATGGCAAGCCACAATGCACAAATGCACTTCTCCAAATACCCACCTTTTTGTAAAGGGTGATGAATAACAGCTTGGACACACTATCATTTGCAGTTGCCAGTCAGGCATATACAAGGTCTACAACTAAAATGACCACGCATCTACAGGCAACTATTTGTTCATTCTAGTCTGACCCGCTTTCGTCTGTTCCTGTACATGCATTGCACACTTAATCTTTAAAGCGTTGAGGTCTTCGAATGGTATGCGCGTCATTGGTCCCCTGTCTAGGGTCCACTCGTTCCAGGAGTAATGTTGCCCCTCCGGGTCTTGCCGCTGCCATGGTGAGTGTTTTGCTGCTGGGGCAATTGTTACTGCTGATCCGTTGCCTTGGTTGGAGGGGACGGTTGATCTCTGGGTCTGATGGCCACCCAACCTCTTGTGCTGTTGGTTAAATCACATCTTCTTGATCAGCTGTCTGCTGTGAAGGAACAGCTTATCCAATTGCCCGTAGATGTCTGTGGTTACAACAATATATCTGGTCGCTTGTCTTCACCATGTACGATTGAGTTGACGATTTCTGAACACAGGCCTCAAATTGCCAAGTGGGCTGACTTTTGTTGAGATGTTTGGTCAAATGTTTTCACTCTGACAGACTCGCCAACTCCCAGTTCTGGCAATGATTTTCCCACTTTATGGAAGTTAAATTTGGCCTTCTGCTATTTCACTTTGACTTTGTCACTCACTTATGTGACTTCAGTAGTCTGTTAGCTATTGGAAGGGTAGTTTCCATGTGGTGTGATATTCGTCACTTAACTGGACGACTTTCCATGCTCTCCGTACACGTGTTTTGCTATTCTAGAACTGCCTTGTTCACATCTGTGCTGGATCTACTCGTTATTTTTTGATGATCCCTTTGGCTGTTTTCACTCATGCCTCATTCTTTCCATTTGCTTTGGGATAATGATGTGTAACACTGAATTTTGTAAATGTACACAAGGTGCCTGAATTCGTCACTCGTGAACTGAGGGCCATTGTCGCTCATCACAATGTCAGGAATGCCAGGATGACTGAAGTGTGCTTTCAGGCATTCTCTGATCTCACTGGTGGTTGTTGGCATTGCCTGTTCTAACTGCCAGTGGTCTGCATTATAGTCAACAGTGACGAGATGACCAGTTCCAAAGGGAGTGAAGAAGTCTACTCCAAACTTCATCCGTGTTCTTCCAGGGATATCATGAGTCATGGGCGGCTCTTTAGATTTCTTAGCTTGATGTTCACTACAAGCACTGCACTGGCTGATATGCTCCTTGATCTCAGTGCTCATACTTTGTCGGTTGAGTACTTGTGTTGCCTTCTAGGACTAGACTCAGCTCTTTGATGGCTTATATGGATGTGCTTCAGCAACTCCTTTCTCATCTCCATAGGGATGATGACTCTAATTCCTTTGTGCAAGATGCCATGTGGAGCAAAACCTTCATCTCTCTATGCCCAATAATGCCTTATAGCAATAGGTGTGTCCTTGATGATTTCAGACCATCCTTTCATCATTACTTCCTGCAGTACCTGGACAGCTGCATCTCACAGCACAGTTTGCCTGATCTGAGCAAGGCGTCTGGCTGTCAGATTTAATGTCTCTGCTGCATTGATGTCTTCCAGCTCATGTCATGCTGTTTTTTTCTCCTTGAGTCCGGAAGATTTCACACTCTGCAATTGTATCATCAAGTTTTGTGCAATTTTGCAAATTGTGAAATTTTGCACTATACATGCAAATCAACATCAATATAGATCAATAAATTAGTTTTCCACATTTCGATCCCTGGGGAACCCCACACCATAAACCCCACAGTCTATTTTCTGCCAGCCTGCCAACTTTCTACTCAAAGCTCGGGGTTTGGTTGTCCTATATCGCCCCTCATGGGAATGGACCTGGACTGTTGATGATCTATGACTTCTTCAGTTATAATTTAACCTGCCAATCTTTCATTTCTATTTACCTGTCTCAACTTGCTTCCTCCCTCAGTGACATTGGCTCTCCTACACATTTTAAAATTCTGGATTGCTCATTGTTCTTTTCCACGGCTGATCGACAATCTTTGATACTATCATCATTCCTCCCTGAATGTCCTCTTAATGACACTATCTTTTTTTTAAAAAATCATTCATGGGATGTGGGCATCGCTGGCAAGGCCAGCATTCATTGCTTATCCCTAGTTGCCCTTGAGAAGGCGGTGGTGAGCTGCCTTCTTGAACCACTGCAGTCCATGTGGTGTTGGTACACCTACTGTGCTGTTAGGAAGGGGGCTCCAGGATTTTGACCCAGCGACAGTGAAGGAACGGCGAGATATTTCCAAGTCAGGATGATAAGTTACTTGGAGGGGAACTTCCAGTGGTGGCGTTCCCATCTATCTGCTGCCCTTGTCCTTCTAGATGGCAGTGGTCGTGGGTTTGCAAGGTGCTGCCGAAGGAGCCTTGGCGAATTCCTGCAGTGCATCTTGTAGCAGTGCATACTGCAACCATGGTGCATCGGTGGTGGAAGGAGTGAATGTTTGTGGATGTGGTGCCTATCAAGTGGGCTGTTTTGTCTTGGATGGTGCCAAGCTTCTTGAGTCATGGGAGCTGCACTCATCCAGGCAAGTGGAGAGTATTCCAACACACTCTTGACTTGTGCCTTGTAGATGGTGGACAGGCTTTGGGTAGTCAAGGGTGAACCAGTTGCTGCAGGATTCCTAGCCTTTGACATGCTGTTGTATTTATATGGTTAGTCCAGTTCAGTTTCTGGTCAATGGTAACTCCCAGGATGTTGGTAGTGGGGGATTCAGTGATGGCAATACCATTGAACATCAAAGGGTGATGGTTAGATTCTTCCTTGATGGACATGGTCATTGCCTGACACTCGTGTGGCGTAAATGTTACTTGCCACTTGTCAGCCCAAGCCTGCATATTGCCCAGGTCTTGCTGCATTTAGACCTGGACTACTTCAGGTATCTGGAGGGTTGTGAATGGTGCTGAACATTGTGCAGTCATCAGCGAACATCCCCACTTCTGACCTTATGATGGAAGGAAGATCATTGATGAAGCAACTGAAGATGGTTGGGTCGAGGACACTACCCTGAGGAACTCCTGCAGTGATGTCGTGGAGCTGAGATGACTGATCTCCAACAACCACAACGACCTTCCTTTGTGCTAGGTATGACTCCAGACAGTGGAGAGTTTTCCCCCTGATTCTCATTGTCTCCAGTTTTACTAGGGCTCCTTGATGCCACACTTTGTCAAATGCGGCCTTGATGTCAAAGGCAGTCACTCTCTCGTGACCTCTGGAGTTAAGCTTTTTTGTCCATGTTTGAACCAAGGCTGTAATAAGGTTAGGAGCTGAGTGGCTCTGGCAGAACCCAAACTGGGCGTCAATGAGCAGGTTATTGCTAAGCAAGTGCCACTTGATGACACTGTTGATGACACCTTCCATTACTTTACTGATGATTGAGAGCAGACAGATGGGCGGTAATTGGCCAGGTTGGATTTGTCCTGCTTTTTGTGTACTGGACACACCTGACAAATTTCCCGCATAGCCAGGTAAATGCCAGTGTTGTCGTGATACTGGAACAGCTTGGTTAGGGGTGCAACAAGTTCTGGAGCACAAGTCTTCAGTCCTATTGCTGGAACATTGTCAGGTCCTATAGCCTCTGCAGTATCCAGTGCCTTCAGCCGTTGCTTGATATCACATGGAGTGAATCTAATTGGCTGAAGACTGGCATCTATGATGCTGGGGACCTCCAGAGGAGGCTGAGATGGGTCATCTCTGGCTGAAGATTGTAGCGAATGCTTCAGCCTTATCTTTTGCACTGATGTTCTGGGCTCCCCCATCATTGAGGATGGGGGTATTTGTGGAGCTGCCTGGTCGAGTGAATTGTTTAATTATCCACCACCATTCACGGCTGGATGTGGCAGGGCTGCAGAGCTTAGATGTGATCTATTGTTTATGGGATCACTTAGCTCTGTCTAGCACTTGCTGCTTATGCTGTTCAGCATGCAGGTAGTCCTGTGTTATAGCTTCACCAGGTTGACACCTCATTTTTAGGCCTGGTGCTGCTCCTTACATACCACTTGATTGGTGCCCCATCCACCACTCTCAGGTCCACTCCCTCCACCACTGACACACAGTGACAGCAGTGTGTACCATCTACAAGATACACTGCTGAAACTCAGCAAGCCTCTTAGACAGCACCTTCTAAACCCATGAGCACTCCCATCTAGAAGGACAAGGATAGCAGGTGCGTTGGAACACCACCACCTGGAATTTCCCCTCCAAGCCACTCACCATCCTGACTTGGAAATCGGCCGTTCCTTCACTGTCACTGGGTCAAAATTCTGGAACTCCCTCCCTAACAGCACTGTGGGTACACCTACACCACGTGATCCAACAGACGGCTCTGGTGATAAGCGACTGAAGCATTCTAGGAGAAATCACTGCAGACACTGCAACTCAGGAGCGAATCAAGGAGAAGGCTCTTGCACTCAAAAGGAGGAAGAGCATCCAACAGAGGGCGTTGATGAGAAGTGACTGAAGCATTCTGGGAGAAGTCACTGCAGACATTGCGACTCAGGAGGAACTCGAGGAGAAGGAGTCTTGCACTCAACAGTCGGAAGAGCATCCAACAGAGGGCACTGGTGAGAAAGGACTGAAGCATTCTGGGAGAAGTCGCCATAGATACCATGACTCAGGAGGGACAGCTCAAAATGAATGTATGCATTGAATACTAATTGTAGGATAACTGTATTGAAGCACCTCAGAGTGCAACATGATGTATGTTGATAACTCCAATACCATTGTCTGATTGTCTGCATTGACCAGATTGAAATGATTGTAATATTCATTGATTGTACTGATGCACCATGTGATGCATGTGTAAAAGTTGAATCTGATTGTACTTATGTGAGGGTGATATTGAAATGGTTTGGAATGTTCTTCCAGATATTTTATGAATAATGTATATTTTTCAAAAAAAAATTCTGGAAGAAGTTGCCGCAGACACCGTGACTCAGGAGGGAATCGAGGAGAAGGACTCTTGCACTCAACAGGAGGAAGAGCATCCAACTGAGGGTGCTGGTGAGAAGTGACTGAGTCATTCTGGGAGAAGTCACCACAAAAACCACGACTCAGGAGGGAATCGATGAGGACCCACTGTCAAAGAACGGAATAGCCCCAAACATTACATTGCTGTAGTGTTGCCATCCCTCCATCCTCCTCAAACCTAAAAAAAAGAGAGAGAGGAAGAGGCAGTGCCTTCAGGAGTGCACCAGACCTGTGAGGGACACGCTTCTGAAAGTGAATTTTAAAGAAAAGGCAGCTCATTGGTGAGTAAATTCTGGGAGCAGACTCGGAGGGAGGAGCACCAGAGTGGTGAGTATAAACCTAGCTTATAAACAAAAAACTGCAGATGCTGGAAATCCAAAACAAAAACAAACAGAAATACCTGGAAAAACTCAACAAGTCTGGCAGCATCTGCGGAGAGGAGCACAGTTGACATTTCAAGTCCTCATGACCCTTCAACAGAAGTAAAAATAGGAGAGGGGTGAAATATAAGCTGGTTTAAGGGGTTGGGGGGGGGGGGGGAGAAGGGGGGGTGGTTTTTGGGACAAACAAGCAGTGATAGGAAGAGATAACCAAAAGATGTCTCAGACCAAAGAACAAAGAGGTGTTGAAGGTGGTGATATTATCTAAAAGAATGTGCTAATTAATAGTGGATAACAGGACAAGCAAGATACAGATAGCTCTGGTGGGGGGGGGGGGGTGAAATAAGACTAAAAGGGCATAAAAGGTATAGATAAATGATGGGTGGAATACATTTAAAAATAATGGAAATAGGTGGGAAAAGAAAAATCTATATAAATTATTCGAAAAAACAAAAAGGAGGAGGAAGAAACAGAAAGGGGGTCGGGATGGAGGAGGGGGTTCAAGATCTAAAACTGTTGAACTCAATATTCAGTCCGGAAGGCTGTAAAGTGCCTAGTCGGAATATGAGGTGCTGTTCCTCTAGTTTGCATTGAGCTTCACTGGAACAATGTAGCAAGCCAAGGACAGACATGTGGGCAAGAGAGATGGGTGGAGTGTTAAAATGGCAAGCGACAGGGAGGTCTGGGTGATGCTTACGGATAGACCAAAGGTGTTCTGCAAAGTGCTCACCCAGTCTGTGTTTGGTCTCTCCAATGTAGAGGAAAGCGCATAGGAAGCAACAAATGCAGTAGACTAATTTGTGGGAAATGCAAGTGAAATGCTGCTTCACTTGAAATGAGTGTTTGGGCCCTTGGATGGTGAGGAGAGAGGAAGTGAAGGGGCAGGTATTGCATATTTTGCGTTTGCATGGGGAGGTGCCGTAGGAGGGGGTTGAGGAGTAGGGGGTGATGGAGGAGTGGATCAGGTTGTCACAGAGGGAATGATCTCTATGGAATGCCACAGGGGGGGTGGGGGGGCGGGGGGGGGGGGGTTGCGGAGGTGGGTGTGGTGGGGGGGTTGGTGGTGTGAAGGGAAGATGTGTTTGGTGGTGGCATCATTCTGGAGTTGGCAGAAATGGCGGAGGATGATCCTTTGAAAGCGGAGGTTGGTGGGGTCATAAGTGAGGACAAGGAGAACCCTATCATGTTTCTGGGAGGGAGGAGAAGGCATGAGGGCGGATGTGCGGGAGATGGGCTGGACACGGTTGAGGGCCCTGTCAACCACCGTGGGTGGAAAACCTCGGTTAAGGAAGAAGGAGGACATGTCAGAGGAACTGTTTTTGAAGGTAGCATCATCAGAACAGATGTGATGGAGGTGAAGGAACTGAGAGAATGGGATAGAGTCCTTACAGGAAGCGGGGTGTGAAGAGCTGTAGTCGAGGTAGCTGTGGGAGTCGGTAGGCTTGTAATGGATATTGGTGGACAGTCTATCACCAGAAATTGAGACAGAGAAGTCAAGGAAGGGGACGGGAGTGTCAGAGATGGACCATGTGAAAATGATGGAGGAGTGGAGATTGGAAGCAAAATTAATAAATTTTTCCAGGTCCCGACGAGACCATAAACCTAGCTTACCTCGGGGATTCACGGCCTTGTCTCCAGGGAGCAGACTCAGAGGGAGGAGCACTGGAGTGATGACCTTGGGGCACAGAGTAACTGATGCCAAAACTGAAAAAGTGACATCACAGGAAAGCTGTGACCTGATTGGTTAGTAGGAAATCGGCACCAAATTTGAAAAAAAACACTGCAAAGCTAATTAATAAATTAATTAAGTCGAGATGGTTTTGCAGGTGACGTGCTGTAGCTGTATGATGTGGGAGGTGGCAGATCCCATTGCGAGCCGCAGTGACCACATCTGTGGCAAGTGTTGGTTGCTGGAGGAACTCCAGCTCAGAATTGATGAGCTGGAGTCCGAGCTCCAGATGCTGCGGCACATCTGGGAGGGGGAGAGTTACCTGGATGATTTGTATCAGGAGGCGGTCACACCCGGTAGATTAAGTACCTCAAATTCAGTCAGTGGTCAGGGTCAGCAGGGTGTGACTGCAAGTGAGGCTGGTAGAGGGATCCTGTGTTCAGAAACAGAGGAGCCTCAGCTCTTGACCTTGTCCAACAGGTATGAGGTACTTGCTCCCTGTGTGGATGAGGAACAGGGCTGCAGGGATGATGAGCCAGCTGACCACAGCACCGTGGCACAGGAGACCATTCAAGAAGGGGAGTAAAAAGACAAGTGGTAGTTGTAGGGGATTCTATAATTAGGGGAACTGATAGCATCCTTTGTAAGCAGGATTGAGAGTCCCGCATGGTATGTTGCCTTCCCGGTGCCAGATTGAGGGACATCTCTGACCGGCTTGAAAGGATATTGGAGAGGGAGGGGGAGGATCCAGTTGTTGTGGTCCACGTCGGGACAAGTAACATAGGAAAGAGGACCTGTTTGGGGATTATTAGGAACTAGGAACTAAATTAAAGAACAGGTCCTCAAGGGTTATAATCTCTGGATTACTACCCGAGCCAGTGCAAATTGGCATAGGGATGTGAGAATAAGGGAAGTAAACACGTGGCTAAAGGAGTGATGGGGAAAGAAGGGTTCCATTTTGTGGGCACTGGCATCAGTATTGGAACAGGAGGGATCTGTACCGTTGGGACTGTCTCCACCTGAACTGATCTGGGATCAATGTTCTAGCGAAAAGGGTAAATAGGGTGGTCAACAGGACTTTAGACTAGAAGAGGGGGGGGGGGGTGGGGGGAAGGGAAGGGTAGAACTCCAAGAAGTATGACTAATGGGAAACAAAGCAGCAGGTTAGCACATTTGGGAGTGGGGGGTGGGGGGGGGGGGGGGGGGTGGCGGTGGTGGGTGGATTCAACTTCATGGAAAATTATGAAAAAACTGAAAAGAAAGGAAAGTCCAGGAGAGGCTATTAAAGTCTCCAGAACACAAAATAGGACAGAGTGGTTGGAAAGGGCTAGGAACCTAACTTCAAGCACATCAGATAAAGGGACGACAATGAGAAAGGGGACAGGAAATATAGGACTGAAGGTGTTTTATCTGAATGCACGCAGTATAATGTAAGTGAGCTTGTGGTGCAGATTGAAATTGGCAGGTATGATGTGGTGGGCATCACGGAGACATGGCTGCAAGGGGATTAGGACTGGGAGCTGAATATCCAAGGATCTACATCTTATCGAAAAGATAGGCAGGTTGGCAGAGGGGGTGGGGTTGCTTTGTTAGTAAGAAATTAAATTAAATCGATAGCAAGAAATGACGTAGGGTCAGATGATGTAGAATCCGTGTGGGTAGAGTTGATGAGCCGCAAAGGTAAAAGCACCATAATGGGAGTTATGTACAGGCCTCCGAACAGTAGTCAGGAGATAGAAAAGGTGTGTAAGAAAGGCAAGGTTACAGTAATCATGGGGGATTTCAATATGCAGGAAATCTGGGAAAATCAGGTTGGTAGTGGATCCCAAGAAAAGGAATTTGTGGAATGTCTACGAGATGGCTTTTTGGAGCAGCTTGTGGTGGAGCCCACTAGGGAACAGGCAATTCTAGATTTAGTGATGTGTAAAGAGGCAGATTTGATAAGGGAGCTTAAGGTGAAGGAACCCTTAGGAGGAAGTGACCATAATATGATAGAATTTACCCTGAAATTTGAGAGGGAAAAACTGGAATCAGATGTAACGGTTTTACAGTTGAATAAAGGCAACTACAGAGGCATGAGGGAGGAGCTGGCCAGAATTAACTGGCAGATGAGCCTAGCAGGAAAGACAGTAGAACAGCAATGGCAGGAGTTTCTGGGAGTAATTTGGGAGAGACAGCAAAAATTCATCCCTAGGAAGAAGAAGCATACTAAAGAGAGGACGAGGCAACCATGGCTGACTGGGGAAGTCAGGGACAGCATAAAAGCTAAAGAGAAAGCATACAATGTGGCAAAGAGCAGTGGGAAACCAGGGGATTGGGAAGCCTACAAAGAACAGAGGACAACTAAAAAAGAAATAAGGAGGGAGAAGATTAAATATGAGGGTAAACTAGCCAGTAATATAAAAGAAGATTGCAAGAGTTTTTTTTAGATATATAAAAGATAAGAGAGAGGCAAAAGTGGACATTGGGCCGCTGGAAAATGACGCTGGAGAAGAAGTAGTGGGGAACAAAGAAATGGCGGAGGAACTGAATAGGTACTTTGAATCAGTCTTCATGGTGGAAGACACGAGTAACATCCCCAAAGTCCAGGAGAGTCGGGGGGCAGAGGTGAATATGATGGCCATTACCAAGGAGAAGGTGCTAGGAAAACTTAAAAATCTGAAGGTGGATAAATCACCCAGACCAGATGGATTACACCCCAGAGTTCTGAAGGAGATAGCTAAAGAGATAGTGGAGGGGTTAGTGGTGATCTTTCAGGAACCACTGGAGTCAGGGAGGGTCCCAGAGGACTGGGAAAATCGCTAATGTAACCCCCCTTTAAGAAGGGAGTGAGGCAAAAGACGGGAAATTACAGGCCGATTAGCCTGACCTCTGTCGTTGGTAAGATTTTAGAGTCCATTATTAAGGATGAGATCTCAGAATACTTGGAAGCGCATGGTAAAATAGGGCAAAGTCAGCATGATTTCATCAAGGGGTGGTCATGCCTGACAAATCTGTTAGAATTCTTTGAGGAGGTAATGAGTAGGTTAGACAAAGGAGAGCCAATGGATGTTATCTACTTGGACTAACAGAAGGCCTTTGACAAGGTGCCGCACAGGAGGCTGCTCAGTTAGATAAGAGCTCATGGTGTTAGAGGCAAGGTACTAGCATGGATAGAAGATTGGCTGTCTGGCAGGAGGCAGAGAGTGGGGATAAGGGGGTCCTTCTCAGGATGGTGGCCAGCGACTAGTGGAGTTCTGCAGGGGTCAGTGTTGGGACCACAACTTTTCACTTTATACATTAATGATCTAGATGAAAGAACTGAGGGCATTCTGGCTAAGTTTGCAGATGATACAAAGATAGGTGGAGGGACAGGTAGTATTGAGGAGACAGGGAGGCTGCAGAAGGATTTAGACAGGTTAGGAGAATGGGCAAAGAAGTACAACGTGGGGAAGTGTGAGGTCATGCACTTTGGTAGGAAGAATAGAGACATAGACTATTTTCTAAATGAGGAGAGAATTCAGTAATCTGGAGTGCAAAGGGACTTGGGAGTCCTAGTCCAGGATTGTCTTAAGGTTAACTTGCAGGTTGACGTGGTAATTAGGAAGGCAAATGCAATGTTGGCATTTATTTCGAGAAGACTAGAATATAAAAGCAGGGATGTGCTGCTGAGGCTTTGTAAGGCTCTGGTCAGACCATATTTAGAATATTCTGAGCAATTTTGGGCCCTGTATCTCAGGGAGGATGTGCTGGCCCTGGAGAGGGTCCAGAGGAGGTTCACAAGAATGATCCCAGGAATGAAACGCTTAACATATGAGGAATGTTTGAGGACTCTGGGTCTATACTCGATGGAGTTTAGAAGGATGAGGGGGGATCTGATTGAAACTTACATAATACTGTAAGGCCTGGATAGGGTGGACGTGGGGAAGATGTTTCCATTAGTAGGAGAGACTAGGACCCGAGGGCACAGCCTCAGAGTAAAGGGAAGACCTTTTAGAACAGAGATGAGGAGAAACTTCTTTAACCAGAGAGTGGTGAATCTATGGAATTCATTGCCACAGAAGGCTGTGGAGGCCAGGTCATTGAATGTATTTAAGGCCGAGATAGATAGGTTCTTGATTGATAAAGGGATCAAAGGTTACGGGGAGAAGGCGGGAGAATGGGGTTGAGAAACTTATCAGCCATGATTGAATGGTGGAGTGGACTCGAGGGGCCGATTGGACTAATTTCTGCTCCTATGTCTTATGGTCTTATGGTCTTGTGGTCTGAAGTGGTTCAAAAGGTGGCTCGCCACCCACTTCTCAAGGGCAGTTAGGGATGAGCAATAAATGCTGGCCTAGCCAGCGACGCCCACATCCCATGAATGAATAAAGGAAAACAGGAATTTAATTCTGCACCTCGGATCCCGCTAAGTGGTGAGACGTCCTGTCCCATGTGTTCAAAGATCTGTGGGCCGAGAATCGGCTTGTTCCCTCACATGAAGACCCATAGCAGAAATTCACAGCCCTGAGTGGATGTCATCCTCGAACCGAGAACAGCCCAAGACATCTACAAGTTGTTACAAAATAAATAATATAAAAGGCCATCTCCATTTTTAGTATTTCTATACACCCATCGCCCAGTAGAATGCGAACAATTCTTGTCTCTTGTGTCCCTCTCTGATCGATTTGCAGATGGGAAACTCAAACCGAACAGCACATCAAGACCTGACAGAGACAACAATTCATCAGGATCTGAATACAGTGCATCTTTGAGCGTGGAAAGAGAAATGTTTGTTTGCGGAATAGGTTTCTGATTTGTAAACTTTGTCCACCAGAGTGTGGTGACATCTACTGGCCGCAACCTAGCACTGCAACAGTGCGAAAGAAATTCACATTCACCGTCGGTGTTTCAGAAAGAGGTCAGAGGAATTCGTGAAGGCACAAACTCCGGAAGCGGAAGTTGACGGCGTCCTCGAATCTACAGGCAGTCGATTCCACTGACAGATACAAAATGTGCCCCAGAATCAAACATATTAACAGAGACGGATATCTACAGGATGAACCCAAATAGAGAGACACAGGCTGAGAATCACTCCAAATTCGCACATGGCACCGGAAAACAGACACAACATAATTCCGATAATCATAAAGAGTACCTTGGTCTGATATAAAAAAATAGACAGGGCATATAACACATCCGTTGAAATGATTGATTAATGAAAATCTGCTAATCTCCAATTTGAATCAATTAGATCTAATATCAATTGTTTTGTCTGGAAGGGAGCTCTGAGCGTCTAGTGCGCTTTGTTGAAGAGCTGCTTCCTCATTTCACTCCTGAAAAAGTCGGTCTCTTCTTTGTAACTGTCCTAACTAATTCTGCATTCCTAACCATCTGAAATGATTTCTCTGTCTGACCGCATCTTTTGAACATCTCGAAAACTTCGGCAAATATTCCCCGTTAGGTCGGGATGATGGACTTGCTGAAAAAAAAACATTTAATTGGAGGGCTGGCTGTGGTTTAATTTCGGGGATTGAGCAGTGAATGGAGGGAGGGGAAGAGGCAAAGAGGGCTGCAGAGGGCAGATATCTGAAGGAGAATGGCGAAGGGCGGGGGCAATAGGAAGTGAGTTTTCCACCCCCAAACCGTTTCCCTTCCCAAGGAAGTTGAAGCGAATATCAGATCCTGAGACCAAGGGGCTGCGGATCAGTGCATCATCTAAAATACAATCGCAGTATTTATTCCACAGCTAAGGTTGGCTTGGGTTGCAAGCTAATGGCAATGCGGCCTAATGGGTAAAATGCCAGTTTTTCGTAGCATTTTCTAACGTTCGAGTCCTGCCGCCGTCGCTTTATGCAGGAATCTGTTGCAACTTCCCGAAAACTGGCTCCCACTCGCTAGCTGTAGGTTCTGCTTTTGTTCTTTCAAGCATTGCAGGGCTTTTTCCATAAACGTATCTTCTTGCCATTATTATATGCACTCCTTTCTCACTCGCATGCGAATTTTGTTTAGTTCCCCAACAAATCCACCACATCCGATTCACCTGGACAAATTACTGTCGCTTTCAACTAGAACACGAAGCTTTGCATCGATCGGTTTAATAAAATGCTGTGGAGGAAGTTCGAGTCTCCTCATGGAGCGGCTTAATCATCAGCTGAAGGCATAGTTTTTACAGGGATGAAGGGCGATGTCACTGGGCTAGTAACCCGGAGGCCCAAACTGATCCCTGGGGACACGGGATCAAACCCCGCCGCGGCAACTGGTGGGATTTAAACTTAAATTAAATGAGGAATGTGGGGTTTAAACCTAGTCTCAGTAATGAGGTCACTAAACTATCATCGATTGTTGCAAAAACCCATCAGATTCACTCCTCCCGTCGATGCTTGATCTGGCCTACATGTGACTCCAGACCCATATCAACATAGAAGACCTGATCTCTTCAATGACATAGCAAGCCACTCACTTCAAGGGCAGATGGGAAGGTCGGCAAATTCTGCTCCTGCAGGCAAGGCCCACGTCCCACGAAAGGAGCATAAATGAGAAGGAGGAAATGCGTGGTGTACAGAGATTGACAGTTTGGGCTTTTTCTGTTGTAATAACAAGGCTGAGGGGTGGCCGAATATTGGCCTTTCAATTAGTGAAAGGTTTTGAGGGACTTTCTGCAGAGGAAATGGACTAGAGAAAGTGAGATAAGAATGTATCTCACTCTTGCACACAATGCAACAGGTTGACGGTGTTAGCGCAATGTTGGAACTACTGAACTGTGTATCAGAGACTCCTAAGAGTGTTAGGGAAATTCCACCAGCAATATTTCTGCTGCATTCTCCAGATTCAATGGGAGGACTGTCAAACAAACGCTGCCGTCTTTCTTGAAGCCAGCTCCACAAGCATCCAGGCAAAACTCCTGCAAAATAATTTCGATGGACTGGGCACTCTGTCCAGATGATTGGAAAACGTGTCCCCACCAGCTCCTGCTTCCTCAACTCTCAAATGGCCAACATTCCAGGGGAGGGTAAAGACAATGCTTCAAAGACACTCTGAGACTTTCATTCAAACGCTGCAGCATTCATATTAATGTCTGCGAGGAACTTGCTTCTCACCATTCAAAATGACCAAAACCTGTCCCCCAAGCTGCAGCACGCTGTGAGTCCCCAGGTCTTAATGTTGAGGCAGAACGGCGGCTGAGGAGAAGGAACAGGAAGCAAATCCTGCACTCCGGATCTCACTACCTCGTGGGTCATCCTACCCCATGTGTCCAAAGATCTGTGGGCCCAGATTTGGCCTGTTCACTCACATGAAGACCCATGCTAGAAACTCAAGATTCTCAGGGACGGCTGAGAATAATACTGCTCGTTACAAAATAGATATAATAAAAGGTCATGCCCACCCTTAGTATTTCTAAATTCACCCCGCACCCGCCATATAATGTCAACAATTCTTGTCTGTTGTCTCTGATCTGATTTATCAGATTGTGCTGACATCTACTGGCCGCCACCGAGAGCTGCAAGGGAGCGGAAGAAATTCGCATTCACTGTCGGTGTTGCAGAAACAGGTCAAGATGAGCTTTTTTATCCTTTTTTATCCACCTTTTTTATCCACCTCTCTATCCTTCCTGGAAACTTGATATCCAGGGGCATCAAGCTGCCATTTTTGCCCCTCCTTAAGCCAAGCACCTGTTATAGCGATGATATCATGCGGCCACGTGTGTATGTGTCCTCATCTCATCGGCTTTATTTACTATGCTCCTTGCATTTTCATATTTACCTATTAACACTGCCAAATTCCTGTGTGGTACATTTATTAACCCGTGCTGCTTCTGCCTTTCAGGATCACTCACTGATATTCCATCTCCAGTTCCCTGCTAGAATTTGCCCTCAGACTTCCATCCCCCTACCAATCTAGTTTCAGATCCGCCCCCCACCCCAACAGAACTGGCAAACCTCCCTGCGAGAATATTCATCCTGGTGTTCAGGTGTACACCATCCAGCTTGTACAGGTCCCACCATCCCCAGAATTGGTCCCAATGCCTGAGAAAACTGATGCCCTCCCATCTACACCAGCTTCCCAGCCATGTGTTTATTCACTCAATTCTCCTATTTCTATACTCGCTTGCACGTGGGACTGGGTGTAATCATGAGATTACTGCTTTAGAGACCCTTCTTTTCAGTCTCATGTCTAGCTCCCTGACCTCCTCCCCTTTCCTACCTAAGTCATTAGTTCCAATGTGAACCACGACCTCTTGCTGGTCACCCTCCCTATGAAGAATATCCTGAAGCCACTCCATGACATTCTTGACCCTGGCACCAGGGAGGCAATCTACCCACCTGGAATCACGTCTCTGGCCACAAAACGCCTGTCTGTTCCCCTAACTTATGAACCCTCTATTACTACTGCTCTTCCCCTAATCTTTCTCTGCTCCTGTGCAGCAGAACTGTCTGTGGTGCAACAAACTTCACTCTGACTGCACTCGCCCGAGGAACAAACACCCTCACTAGTATCCAAAATGGAAAACCGAGTGGTGAATGGAACCCCAGGTGACTCCTGCACTACCTGCCTAATTCTCTTGGACTGCCTGGTGGTCAAGCATTCCCTTTCTGTCTCCAGGCTCCTAAGCTGCAGTGTGACCACCTCACTGAACGTGCTATCTGCTGAAAGTTCTGCAGCTGGTGACACTTCCTGCACATGTGGTCATCTTGGACAATGGTAGCGTCCACAACTTCCAATATATTACAGGACATGCATTCCACATGATTGACCTGTGCTGCCATGGTTTCAATTTACTCCCTTGTATTAACTTTATTTTACTTTGGCTTAGTTATGCAACTATATTTTACCTGGCCTCGACTTAACTTTATTTCCCTATTGTTTGTGTTTCTTGCTTAAATGTAATTAGAAACAAAAACAGAATTACCTGGAAAAACTCAGCAGGTCTGGCAGCATCGGCGGAGAAGAAAAGAGTTGACGTTTCGAGTCCTCATGACCCTTCAACAGAACGGTTGTTTTGGATTTCCAGCACCTGCAGTTTTTTGTTTTTATTTAAATGTAATTAGCTCCTTCTTTTAAAAAGAATATACTTTACTAATTGTCAGCTACTTGATGACACTCCCTTACAGCAGAATTTCATCAACCAATGACCTTATGTTTATCCTGTGATGTTAGGTGCTAAGTGCTGCTGACTGCCTGTCCCAGGGTGCTCCTCTCGCGCTCGCCTCTCTGATGCCATTGCTTCATAATTTGATAAATGTCCAAAGGCATATAGAAATTGAAGTACAAATATAATCTGACATTCACAATACAGCATTTATAATAAATTCGAAACATTTACATAAACAAGGAAAGGACCTAAAATGATGTTAAGTATGAGAATGACTGAGGTATCCACTCAGCCGTGACAGGGAGCAGCGATTTGAATTATTTCAAATCAATGCTTAGAAATGAGTCCACAGTAAAATCAGTGATGAAGTTTACCTTACTTTTGGAAGGTAAATCATGTTTTCTCTGACATCAAAACATCTAGAAATGAAAAGTTGATATGAATTAAGAAATGGTGGAAAGTAAGCTGGACGACTGGAGCTAGAGTTTAAGTCATTAAAATTAAACATTGATCTGCCCACATGCATTTTCAATCTCTGTATGATTATTTGTGTCTTGCAGAATCTGATTTTTAACCACTGCTGTGAATCCAAAAACAATTTCATCATAAGAAAAATACATCCGCTGGGATACGGGATCCAGTTTGGTTGTGTCATTCACTGACTTTGGAATAATAAATAGGCTACTGTGTAGTAATTGATCAAAGAAAAGTCAAGCAATATCGCACCCAGATTAATAGAAGTTCACTGAATATCAATAATTGCTAGATGTACTGATTTAAAATTATGAGAACAAAATTGTTGCAAAAGCATTTTACGAAGTGAATATCTTCATGCAGTCAGTTGCCAAGGAAGGTATAGCAACAACAGCAAGGAGAGGGGACAGCAAATAGGAAGGATAATAATACAATTAATCAAGGGTCATCTAATAAATAATTGGATATAAATGCATATCAGGGACCACAACAGTGGAGAGCAGTGGATAATAGTTCGATATAAAGCAGGGGAAATAATAATTTGACCTCTGTTTCAAGTCTATTTTCCATTTTCTCCCTCTCTCTTGAGCTGCTGATGCCTGTTTATACCAGAGGTGATGTTCTCACTGAAACTGTGAGTGACAGAGTGAAAGGAGTACCTTGTCAATAGACAAAGGAAACTCCCCAGGTGTCACACTTTGTGCCCATGGACAATGATGTTAATTATGGTTACTGAACAAACAGGTTCATCTAGCTACTTTCAGTCTAACATTCTTTGTATAAAAACATTAAATAGATTTAAACGAAACTTCTGAATCCAGGAAGTTAATTTTCAAATCTCTAAAAAATCATGCAGTGTGTTACTCAAGGTCATGTGGATTAACTCATTCAAAATCCATTCATTTACATGCTACTAAAATCATGCCCCATCGAATGTCTGTGCTTCCCTTCATATCACACTGCGTGCATGGTCTTCAAAGGATCCTGGAAAGGTTTCAAAAGAAGTTGACGACTATGGGCTAACCATCAGCTTACGGAAGTTAGAAGCACCCAGTCGCGATTTAACTCTGATTATCCCCCAATAGAACTATCAATGACAAAACTCTGATGATATCTTTACATGTTTCGGAAGCACAATCTCCCAAAATGTTTGTATTGACAGAGAAGTCTGAAATAGAATTGCCAGAGCAAGCTGATCATTTGCCGGTTACGCAAGAGACCATGGAGGAAATGAGATAACACAATTACAACAAAACCTGTTGTGTACAAAGCTGTGATAATACCTTCCCTCCTATATGCCTGTGATTGAGGGACTACCTACTTCAGGCATACTAAGCTGTTGGACATGTTCCACTTCAGATGCATTCGGAACACCAGGGACATCAAATGGGAGGACAAAGTGCCCAACACTGAGGCACTTCAAAGTGCAGAAATGTCTGAAATTGAAGCTCTTATCATCAGAGTTCAGCTCAGGTTGACTGGGCATTCTGTATGTATGACTAATGATAAAATTTCAAAGGTGGACACCTATTCAAACTTAACTTGAACACCATCTTCGAGGTAGGCCAAGATTAAATTTGGATGACTCCTTTAAGGCGACCCTCATGAAATGTGGCATGTCCGCATAGATTGGGAGAAAAATGCACAAGAAATAAATACCAGGCGAGCAAATTGAAATAGTAGCATTATTTCCTCCAAACAGCAAAGGGTAGAGGCAGAAAATGTCAAAGTACAAACTAGAAAGACTGGAAAGTCCCAACAAAATCAGGCAACTCACCCTTGGCCGCAATGTGGAAAGTTATGCAAGGCTCGACAGTCTTGTTAAAATGAACAATAGATGGCTCTACCAACCCCATCCTCACCACCACGTCATCCATTGCTTCTTTGTATGTGGGGCGTTTTGCATAAGGCAGGTTTGGAATCAGCAATGAGAGACCAGTCCCAAGTTGTGAGGAAAAATTGCACAGGCTTGTCCAGTAATGCATTTAATATCGACGATTATGTGTTGTGCTGATTGAGATTTACCGTGATTAACTGAATTGATAGGGTAGTTAGAGGGGAACTATTTCTTCTGATACGGAGTGTCCAAACCAAAATGCATTATCTTGTTCAGGAGTGATAAAAAGAAGCACGTCTTCACATGAAGAGTAATGGAAACCTGGAAGTCTCCCCCTCAAAATGCTGCTGAGGCCGGGGACCAACTGGAAATTTCAAAAAACGAAATTCACAACGTTTGCGTAGTGGCTGCAGTGCAGCGTCACCAGGATGGCACTAGGATAAAGTGCCTAATTATGGGGACAAGTTAGAATCATAGAATGGCTAAGGCACCAGGAGGGAGCAGGTCAGCCCGCCCTGTCCATGCTAATCGCCTGGAAGAGCCTTGTATTCCTATGAGTTTGAAGACAATAGATGTTGTCAAATTGAGGTATTTGAGATGGTTAAGGCATTTCATAGTGTAGATAGAAAGAAACGATTTTCTCCAGTGGGGGATATCCGAAACAACATAACTTTAACATTGGAGCGAAGCCGTTCAAGGGTGATGTCAGGAAAGAATTCTTCACATAAAGGATCGTAAAAATCTGGGACCCTTGCCCCAAAATGCTTCGGAAGCTGGGGGCCAACGGAAAATGTCTAAACTGAAACCTATTTTTTAATATTAGGTAAGGGTTTGTTTTAAGGTTCAGGAACCATCGTGGATAGATGAAGTGAAAATACAGACCAGATAGGGGGACATGACTGAGGGGACAACAGACTAACTCCCGTTCCTATATTCCCACCTCCCTAAACCCGGAGCAAACACGTTTTCCGATTGTCACCAACACTGTACCTTTTTGCCTGTCAAAGCTAATTTCTCCACCCCTCTTCAGAATGTCAAAAATGAACGCGGAGGGAACTGAAACGAGGCCCAGCCCTTCCTTGAGATTTGTTTTCTCTCCCTACTAACCACTTCCCGTCCAAAACTAGAAAGCCACCCAGGGCTCAGTTATCAGAAATTGCTGCATTTTCACCATTTCCCAGGCTGACGTTTCTTTGATGTGTGGTTTGGAATTTAATCCTGAGAAATCCATCTGCTGATCCAGTTGTGTGGTGCTTTGGTAACAATAACTGGGGAGGTCTGAATTTGAATTCAATTAACCTGGTGTTTCCCTTTCTGTTAATACTCTAACGGTGACTGCATCTCTCACTGATCTTGTATCAGTCCTGTGACGGACAGGCCAACTAAATATTGAAGTACTTATTAAACTTCAAGGCAGATTTCTCAGTAAAACACGGAGAATGTTCTTTAATCTGCTTTATGCATGCTTTCATGTCCCCTGCAAACACTATATTTTCTATTGCCTCACGAAATTAAGCCAGGCACCTGTAACTCAATGATCAGACAATGGAGGTCATGAAGTCTGTGTTCCGAAGATGGATGGATTCCTCTGTGAAGCCGGCAAACGTTTGGATTTTGAAACTAAATGACTGCATGCTCCAGTCTTTCATCGGCGGTTTTTCACACTGTGTAGAAATAGGTTGGAGATGGTGTTGGAGTGTTCCACACAGTTCATCCACAGCAGTTCCTGGCCTGATGTGATGGAAATGTATTTTGCTGGCTGAAACTACATTTCGAACATTGAACTTTTGGCTGAATGTTCAGGGCCTGTGACAAAGAAGAGCATTTTGTCCACCAATTCATGGATGTAAAAAGCATATGAGGCGGTGTGAAAAGTTATCGCTGTGTGACGAAGTGGCCGAGAGATAAAGGCGATGGATTGCTAACCCATTCTGTTTTGCACGTGTGTTTTTGAATGTCATCTTCGTCAGTACTTTATCCATCACCTCTTTGTATTAGGCGCAGGTTTGCATAAGTTAGGCCTGGAATCAGCAACATAACCGCAATGGAGAAGAAGGACGCAAAGTGAAGGGGTGTCTGGAGGAGGTCTGACGTGTGAGTGGCAGAATGATGAACGACTGCCATTTGAAAACAGCAACAACAGCAAAACGCGTTAAACGTGACTAAAATCCAAACCTGCAATTAACTGGAAAATGAAATTGTGTTAGCTTTATATAGCGATATTGTTGAACTCAATGTTGACCCTGGAAGGCTGGGAATTGGCCTAGTGGAAGGCGGGGTCCTGTTCCTGGAACGTACGTTGAGTTTCATTGGAACATCGAAGGGGACCGAGGACCGAGCGTTCAGCATGGGAGCCAGGTCGTCATTATTTTAATTTTCCACTTTGATCCTGTGGATGAGTTGGTTAACCTTCGATGGAGCAAAATTAACCAAGAAAGAAGTATCATTATCAGGATATGGAGGCGTTGAAGAGGGTGCAGAGGTCTGGAGGTTATTAGCTATGAGGAGAGGTCGGAGAAACTCGGATTGTTCTCACTAGAGCGACGGAGATTGAGGGGCGACTTGATAGAAGTTTGCAAAATTATGAGTGGCATGGACAGAGTGGACAGTCAGAAGCTTTTTCCCAGGGTGGAAGAGTCAATTACTAGGGGACATAGATTTAAGGTGAGAGGAGATGTGCGGAGCAAGTTCTTTTATGCAGAGGGTAGTGAATTCGCTGCCAGAGGAGGTGGTGGAAGCAGGTACGATAGTGGTGTTTAAGAGGCAGCTTGACAAATACATGAATAGGATGGGAATAGAGAGATACGGATCCCGGATGTGCAAAATGTTTTAGTTGCCAGGCAATATGATCGGCGCAGGCTTGGAGGGCCGAAGGGCCTGTTCCTGTGCTGTACTTTTCTTTGTTCTTTGTTCTTTGTTCTTATTAATTTCCCGCACGGTCCTGGGTGTCAATACTGTTACAAGAAACTGCCACTTTGACATTTTGTATCGAAAGACTCTGCCAATTAGATACTTGCTGTCCAGCAATTGTTATGATAACCAGCTAAGGTTACCACTGGACAAGCCTGATCCCAGGGTGCAACACAGCTTGATAGATCCGAACTTTTATTTGTTTGTTTAGATACGTGGAGAAGGCCTACTGAACAGAGTTACTTGAGTCAGCTGATGAACTCTCAATAAAAGCATAAAACATATATTAAACAAGAAAAGATGAACTACCTTACAATACTCCTTCACCTACAACTATATCTTTACAGATATGCATATGTTTGTAAGGATAACACAAGTTACAAAAGCTATCTTTACTCTAATATTCATAGTAAGTACACTGTAAGTAAACCAATAGGCAACCTGTAGTCAGGCACGCCACACTCTTAAACCAAGTGACAGGTGCCACCCCAATCAGATGCTATGGATCTCTCATAAACTTCTCCCAAGGACGCTTGTCCCACCATGAGCCAACTGGTCTCACTGAACTCTCCAAGAACTCAATTTGGAATCTTCTCCCAAACTGATGATTTCTTTCAGATGCATTCCACAAGGGTTCACCTCAAGGGTTTTGGACGCTCCTTCTGATCTTCTTCTTCCCTGGATCACCATATGCATTCAAGCTTTCTTCCACGTGCTCTCTCTCTCTCATCGACTCATCTGTCAACAGTACACTACCGCTTCACATGGCCATAGCAGAGAGTTACAGATCTTCAGTTGTCTCTTTGGACCTTCTGGCCTCTTGCAAGCTGTTCTCATTTTAATTCTGCTTTCTGCAGCTTTTGTCTCTTTAAATCTGAAGTTTGGAGCCTTTCTCTCTGCCCCTTACTCATAGCTTCATTAACTTGACCTTTTCCAGGTTCCTGGCCTTCCCATTGACTAGAAAGTCTTCTTGGGGCTTTATCTGGTTCCACTCCCTTGGATCTTGGGATTTTTTTTAGCTTTGGACTGGCTATCTGTCCCCTTTGCTCCAGTCTCTCCTGGCAACTACTGTCTAAACCAACTGAACTCAAATAGTTTGCAAATCAATCTGCTGTTTCTAATTTCTTCTGCATGTGTCTGTGGGAGGGACCTGCCTCGTTAACCCCTGTTGATAGACAACAGACCAGATTCTCAACTCTTTTTTGTTTAACTTAGCTTAGAGTCATAAAACTCTCATTAAAAATGCAGGCATCTTTTAAAATGAAACTAAAACTCAATTGACCTTCCTTAACACATAGATACAGAAATACAAATCAAACTTAAACATGAAAGCTAAAATTAATTCTGAACACCTACAAATACCAACGCAACTTACTTAAACTATCTCTATTTCCTAACACAATTGAATGCAGCCCTGCTCGAGTTTCCAGATTGTTAATTTCCTGTGCACTGAATTACTGAACCTCATGATAAGGATCTCTTTCTGCTCAGTGGATCTTCAAGAATACAAATACAATATGGTCAAATCAAAATAATACTGTGTGACTCCCAGCTCTGTCAGACAGCACTACCCTTCAGGCGAGTTCTGTGTCAATAACTATGCAAACTGTGTAGTCTTTAGACTTGATCTTACTAGCCCCATGCTTTAACATGAGGAACCTGATTCTGCATGAGCAACTCTCGCCATCATATTCGATTTATGTTGAATTCAAGGCATTTACTACAGATACAGCTTCAATGTCCCTGGGCTGCCAGAGACATTCCTGTACTTATCTCTCTGCAAGCAGCATTTAGCTCTTAGTCACCCAATCGCCTCCTCTGGAGTTCAGCACTTTGCATTGTGCTTGCAGCATTCTGGGTTCTGAAGAAGTGTCATAGACCGGATACATTAGTTATGTTTCTCCTTCCAAAGATGCTTCTAGATGTCCTGTGTACCCCTAGCCTCTTCTGTTTTGATTTCTATTCCCAGTACATAGGGTATCTTGTTTTCGTGTGAAGCTGGAGGATACCTGACAATATGTGGGGTCAAAACCCGATTTCGATTCGAACGTAGTGTTTTAACAACCATATTAAGAGCATTGGTCTCAAAGCCAAATGTTTAGTGTTCATATTTTCTCTGTTCAATGCAAAATCTAGAATTTGGTGGCAGTCAGCAAGAAAGCAAGTTTTTTTATGTGATATACAATGAACCACGAAAATTCTGCTAATACTCAGCAGGTTTGGCAGCATCTTTGGGGAGAGAAATATAATATAAGAACATAAGAAATAGGAGCAGGAGTAGGTCATTCAACCCCTCAAGCCTGCCGCATCATTCAGTTAGATCATGGATGATCTTCCCCAGGCCTCAACTCCCCGATATTTCAAAAATCTATCTACCTCCTCTTTAAATACTTTTAGTGATCTAGACTCCACAAATCTCTGGAGTAGAGAATTCCAATCATTCACTACCCTCCGA
This sequence comes from Carcharodon carcharias, assembly GCF_017639515.1. Lineage (NCBI taxonomy): Eukaryota > Metazoa > Chordata > Chondrichthyes > Lamniformes > Lamnidae > Carcharodon > Carcharodon carcharias. The sequence continues at coordinate 4,867,298 of NW_024470758.1, forward strand.
CAGAAGAAATTCCTTTGCATCTCAGTTTTAAATGCCAGTCGCCCTATTGTGTAACTATGTTCCCTAGTTCGAGATCCCCCCACTAGTGGAAACATCTTCTCAACATCTAGCCTGTTAAGCCCCTTCAGAATCTTGTACGTTTCACTAAGATAACCCCTCATTCTTCTAAACTCTAATGAAAAACGCCCTTACCTGTTTAGCCATTCTTGATAAGTCAAACCCTTCATTCCAGGAATCAGCCTAGTGAATCTCTTTTGAACTGCCTCCAATGCCAGTACATCCTTTTTTAAATACGGGGGCCAAAACTGCACACAGTATTCCAGGTGTAGCCTCACCAACACCCTGTACTGTTGTAACAAGACTTCCCTATTTTTAAACTCCAACCCCCTAGCAATACAGACCAAAATTCATTTGCCTTCGTAATTACTTGTTGCACCTGCATGCTACCTTTTTGTGTTTCATGCACAATAACACCCAGATCCCTCTGTGCTGCACATTTTTTTGTCTCTCTCCATTTAAATTATAGTCTGCCTTTTGAGTCTTCCCACCCAAGTGTATGACCTCACACTTTCCTACATTAAACTCCATCAACCCAGTTTTTGCCCACTCACTCAACCTGTCTATATCCACTTGCAGATTCCTTATGTCCTCATCACAGCATGCCCTCCCGCCTATTTTTGCATCGTCAGCAAATTTGGACACATTACACTCTGCCCCCTCCTCCAAGTCATCAATATAGACGGTAAATAATTGGCGCCCTAGGACTGATCCTTGTGGCACTCCATTAGTTACGTCTTTCCAACCTGGAAAAAACTCATTCATCGCGACACTCAGTCTCCTGTGGGCTTTTCAGGTCGTGACCTTGCAGCATCACGGCACATCATTCCGATAGCTTTTTCAGTCAGCAGTTACCAACTGCAAAACTGCAGTTCGCTGCCTGGCCGAGTGGTGCAAAGCCCTGGCTTAAAGCTGCTGTCGCAGTTAGGACGTGAGTTGACTTTCACATCTGGCAGGAGTTTGGAGGGTTCTTAATTCAGGCTCTTCAGCAAAATACATCTTTTCGAGGCAATGTGATTTGTGACTTTGCTGCAGCTATATAGCAGGGCGGCAGCAGATTTGTGGGGTGGTGATCGCGAAGTGACCAGTACACTGCGTTGCTCGCAGTAACCTCGAGTCATAGTTGAATCAAGACAGACATTATCTTAACTATAGTTCTCCCTTTGAATGCTCTGAAAAGAGGACAGTGAATAAGACGTTGTTGCATGAAGGCTTACTTTTGACTACAAAACCTATTTATGCCGTCCACATCCAGCGCGCTCACATGCCTGTGCATGATGATGCAGTACACAATCCCGCCTTCTCCCAGATTTTCCTCCCTGCAACAATTGCTAACCCCCATTCCTCTTCATTGTCACTGCATTACGAGATTACCAAATCTAACACTCACTTCCAATACTTACTCAGTGCTCCGAACATTTAGATGCGTCTAAAAACAAAAAAAAAACAAAAAAACTGCGGATGCTGGAAATCCAAAACAAAAACAGAATTACCTGGAAAAACTCAGCAGGTCTGGCAGCATCGGCGGAGAAGAAAAGAGCTGACGTTTCGAGTCCTCATGACCCTTCGACAGAACTTGAGTAAACTCAGCAGGTCTGGCAGCATCGGCGGAGAAGAAAAGAGCTGACGTTTCGAGTCCTCATGACCCTTCGACAGAACTTTCAAGTTCTGTCGAAGGGTCATGAGGACTCGAAACGTCAGCTCTTTTCTTCTCCGCCGATGCTGCCCGTCCTGCTGAGTTTATTTAGATGCGTCTGACCTCCATAGGGACAAGCACTACCAAAGCTCTGCTAACCTACGCACGGGCCACTGCCGATCGTTCACCAGATTTTCTTCAGAAGATAGTGATGTAGTCAATATTAACTAAAGAACTGAGATTTATTTTTAGTTGGCGCTTTTCTCCCTGCAGTTGGAAGTTGAGCTTTCGGGGCGATGGGGTGACAAGCTGGGCAGCGGACAGTTGAAGTTAGGTAAATTAGCTTAAGCTGGTTTTTCAGAACCTCAGGCTCAGCTAACTCTTTAGAGCTCTTTCAAAGCATATAAGTACAGGCCTCTCAGTGCGACTTAGTGCTGAAGTGCAACCTTGAACAAGAGCTCTGGGAGTTGGGTGAGTGAGGAAATTTTAACCTCTTTCTAGAACTCTATTTTTTTTTTATTGAGCATTTAAAATCTACCTGAAATGTACTGTTTAAGTTATAAATTTCAAGCAGGTTTAAGCAGGGATGTACAAGGTCGCCACTGCAGAGCAGTTGTGAAGTTATTTAATTAAGGAAACTAGCTTAAACCGTTTTTTTCCGTTCCTGGGGCTCAGCTATCTCTTTAGAGTATTTAAATACAGGCCTCTGAGGCGACTTGGGCATTGAAATGTGACTTTGATCAAGAGTGCTGGGGATTTGGTGAGTGAGGGAGTTAGATGAAGGAGAGCCCCTTTACTTTCCTAACTTTTTCAATTTGTAGGAATCGGCTCTTAATCGACCACAGGGAAGAAGCTAGCTGTTTGTCAGTGTCTGGTGAGTATCTAGAGAATGGTTGAGGTGTATTCCATTCCCAAAGTTTAAAATGACATACACACTGGTGGTCAGGTTAATGAAGTACATATTAAAAAGAAAACAATTCATTTATTGAAAATAATTAAGTAGCTAATTAAAACATATTAAGGATGGCAAGACAGGTGATGTGTCATGGCTACAGCATGTGGGATCTCCTGGATGCCAGTAACACTTACAGTAAGTGTTTGTGGCTCACAGAGCTTCGTCTCAGGGTCATTGAGCTGGAGGCAGAGCCGCAGACACTGCAATGCATCAGGGAGGAGGGAAGGTTCCTGGATGCCTTGCACCAGGAGGCAGTCACACCCCTTAAGATGAGGTCTTCTGATTTTGACAGTGGTCAGGGGCATGAGAGTGTGATTGCGAATGAGACAGATAAGGAGAGGCAGAGGGCAGGAGCCTCAGCCTTTGCAATTGTCCACAGGTATGTGGTTCTTTCAGCTTGTTTGGATAAGAGCGAGCCTGCAGGATGGATGAGCTGACTGGCCATGTCACCGTGGTACAGGAAGCTGTTGAAGTCGAGAGGGGGAGAGGGGTATGGGAATGAATATAGTGGCAGTAGGGGACATTATAGTGAGAGGGAGTTCTCTGCAGCAAAGGGTGAGAGTCCAGAAGGCTGTGTGGCTGGCTTGGTGCCAGAATCTGGAACATCTGCTCAGGTCTGGAGAGGAATTTACAGTAGGAGTGGGAGGACTCAGTCGTCGTGTAGGTACCAAGAACATAGGCAGGACAAGGAAATAGGCTCTGCCTAGTCAGTATGAGGAGCTAGGCATCAAATTAAGAAGCTGTTCCTCAAAGGTAATACTCTCTGGATTATTACCTGGGCCACATGCAAACTGACATAGGGCAAATAAGATTAAAGAAATGAATTGGCTGGTCGGGTTGCACCCCAGGTGCAGTGGGACTGACATCCTCTCAGTGGTATTCGCTCCTACTGTGGGTGAGAGTTTTAACTAGAGTGGCAGGGGTCAGAACCTGAATGGGGAGACACAAGAGAGAGAACCAAAGATAGGAATGAAAGACAGAAAAGTAGAAAACAAAAGTGGAAGTCAGGGGAAACAAGAGTTAGCAGCGAATAGGGCCATAGTCCAAAAAGATGTGTAAAAATATTGAAAATATTAAAGGCATCGTACCTGAATGCATTGAGCATTCACAATAAGGTAGATGAATTAACAGCAAAAATTGATGTAAACGGTTATGATATGATTGCGATTACAGAGACGTGCTGCAGGGTGATCAAGGCTGAGAACTGAATATCCAAGGGTTCTCACTTTTTAGAAAGGACAGGCAAAAAGGAAAATAAGGTGAGGTGGCATTGTTAGTTAAGGATGAAATCAGTGCAATAGTGAGAGAAGAGATTGTCTCAGAAAATCTAGATGTCGAATTAGTCTGGAAGGAGAAAACATTAGTGGGAACTGACTATAGGCCTCCAAACAGCAGTGATAAGGCAGAGAATGACATTAAACAGGAAATTAGAGATGCATGTAACAAGGCTACTACAATAATCATGGGTGATTTTAATGGACATATAGACTGGGCAAACCAAATTAGCAATAATACTGTGGTGGATGAGTTCCTGGTGTGTGTATGAGATACTTTCAGACCATATGCTGAGGAACCAACTAGGGAACAGGCTATCCCAGATTTGCTATTGTGCAATGAGAAAGGATTAATTAATAATATTGTCCTTTAGGGAACAGTAACAATAACATGATAGAATTCTTCATTAGGATGGAATGTGAAGTCATACAATCTGCAACTAGGGTCCTAAATCTAAACAAAGGAAACTATGAAGGTATGGGGCGTGAGTTGGCTAAGATAGATTGGGGAGCTTCATTAAGTGGCATGATGGTGGATAGACAATGGTTAATATTAGAGGAACGAATGTATGCATTGCATACAGTTATACATCTCTTTGTGGAGCAAAAGCACAACAGGAAAAGTGACCCAACCATAGCCAAGAAAGGAAATTAAGGATAGTATTAGATCGAAAGGGGATTCATATAAAGTTGCTAGAAAAAGTAGCAAGTCTGAGGATTGGGAACAGTTTAGAATTTAGCAAAGGAGGACCGGGGGTTAATTGTGAGAGGAAAAATAGACTGTGGGAGAAAACTTGCAAAGATCATAAAAGCGGACTGTAAAAGATATAAGTATGTAAAAAGAAAAATATTAGGGAAGACAAATGTAGGCCCCTTACAATCCAAAACAGGATAATTTATAATATAAAGGGAAAGTTGGATAAGTATATGAGGTGGAATGGATTTTTGGGATAAGCAGATAATGTTACATGAAGTAATTTGGGTGGAGAATCGTGTGGAGTAATGCAACAATTAGACCAAATAGTCCACTTTCAATAAGAAATATCTGGGTGAATGGATCTAGATTTACAAATGGTCTCAGAGGCTCACATATACATAAAGAAGCCCGCATTCACAACGTGAACAAAAGACACAGCGATACAGAATGAATCATATACTTGGGAAGATCACAAGAACTTGTCAGATGCTTATTGAATTCCACACTCACAGTGTCGCCGAGACAGAATGATTCACAGTGAATCATGCAAGATTCGCATCATCAGAAACTGACATACATAATGAATCCCACGAACAAATCCTGCGGCAGAGAGAAAGCGATAAAGAATGAATCGAGGCCTCATACGCATCCACAGAGTCTATTAGATGCACAATAAAAGACACAGTCAAACCCTACGCCAAGGATAAAGCGATATAGAACGAATCTTGGACCCATACACATCGAACACACAGAAGAAGACCTTTCGACCCTTTGGGTCAGCCCGGGCTCTCTACAAGAACAACTCCTCTGGTGCGAATCCCCAACCCTTTCCCCTTTAGCGCTGTATCCGTTTCTCTTCAGTGCTTTTCCAGATCCACTTCGGTAGCCTCGATTGTATCCTACCCCTACCACATAACTCAGATCGTGCATTCTGGACCCTCACCACTCACCAGGGGGGAGGAATCTTCATGTCTCCATTGGTTCCCTTGCCGCCCACCTAAATCCGATGCCTTGTGCAAATAGGAACAGTTTCTCACTATACTTAACATGTCTCAGTCTGTCGAGGTCCACTAATCCTGTATTCCCAACTGTTAGAAATGGTTTCTCTGTCTGACCCATCCTACCAACATCGGAAAACCTCGAGCAAATTACCCGTGACAGGGATGAAGAATTTCCTTAAAGGAGCAGACACTGGTTTAAATAAAATGAGCGAGTTATGAATTACTTTCTGGAATTTAGCAGAGTTGGGAGGGAGCTCAAGAGGCAAGGAGAGTTGCAGAGAGCAGAAAACCGGAAGATAATGGCGAGGAGACTGTGCAGGCAGTAGGGGTTGAGTTGGCGATCTCCCGTTCTACAAAACATGAGCACGTAACCTTAAAACTGGAGCTACACCGTTCGAGGCTAATGTCAGGAAGCAGTTCTGCATATAAAGGATCGTAGCAGTTCAGAAACCTCTCCGCAAAATGTGCTTGAAGATGGGGCTCAAGCTGAAAATTATGGAAGTTATGGATTATGGAAGTTAAATTGTAGACCAGTAAGGAGCTGAATAGGATTGAGGCGAGAAGAATCAACATCCCATCTGCCTGATTCTGGACCAATAGTACATGAGGCGGTTTGAGAGGGTAGAACCGTATGATGGGGTGGCCGAGAGGTTAAGACGATTGACTGCTAATCCATTGCGTTTTGCACGCGTGGATTGGAGTCCCATCCTTGTCGATATCATGTCAATTGCTTCTTTGAATGTGGAAGCCTTTGCATAAGGTAGGTCTGATGTGATACTCCGTCTAAACTATGAAGCCAGATTGCATGCGCTTGTCTTATAATACCTTAACTATCGAAGATCAAGCGTTCTTCTGATCGAGACCTTTACCATGATGGAATGAGGTATCGGACAGTTTTGCTGGGGGTGTGTGTCCAAAGCAAGGGGCATCACCTTGTTAATGAGCAATGACAGGAAGCAGGTATTTGCACGAAATGTAGGAAGTTCTGGAAGTCAGCCACACAAAAAGCTGCTAAAGCCCGGCATCAGAAGAAAATTTCAAAAATGGAATTCATTACTTTGCAGCATTGGCTGAAGTGCAGCTTCAGCAGAATGATACTGGTATGCTAAACTTAAATTATGAGGACGCTTTAGAATCACAGAATTATAGAACGGTTATCGAGGAAGTGGAGACCATTCAGCCCGCCGCGCTCAAGCCAACCGCCTACAGTAGTGTTGCATTGCCATGAGTTTGAAGACATCGATGTTGTCAAATTTAGGTATTTTAGGTGATTACGGGTTTTGACAGGGAAACAATTTTCTCTGGTGGGGGCAATCCAAGACAAGAGGACATGGCCTTACAATTGGAGCTACGCCGCGTTGAAGGGTGATGTCAGGAAGCAATTCTTCACACAAAGTGCAAATCTAGGCCACTCCCGTGCAAAATGCTTTTGAAGCCGGGGGGTCAAAAGAAAAATTCGAAACTGAAACCAATCCTATTTATATTAGATAAAGGTTTTCAGAACTATAGAACAGCGGTGGATAGATGAAGTTAAAGTGCAGACCAGTTATCAGCGGAACAGGATTGAGGGGAGTAAAACCTACTCTGTTCCTAAAATACCATTTTCCTAATGCTGGACCAAACACCTTTCCAGGTTATCAGCCACTCGGTACACTTTCTGCAATTTATGCCTTAATTGGCAGAACAATTTTATGTATAAAGGATAGATTTACAGATTCATTGATCCATAAACACACAATTCCACCTTAATTGAGCAACTGGTTGGCCAACTTTAAAGCGATCTGCACCATCCCAGAATGCAGATGAACAGCCCTGAGAGAGGCACATGAATATGTGGAATTTAATTCCTGAATGTTCATAATTAAAAAGCACAGCCACACCATAGAAAACAGTGGAGCAGCCCTGCAGAAGACACTGCAATACCTGGAATTTAAATACCGAATCTCCATAGGTAAAGAGAGAAGCTGCATTCCAGGATGCCGGACACCAGCCCTGACAGAGTCTCTCCGAAAATGGAAATTAATGACCGAAGGAACACAACTAAAGAGGGCAGCAAACAGTGCATGAAAGCAGCCCTGCGAGAGGCACTTTAAATGTTGGAATTCAATTACTGAACAGGCACAACTGAGTGAAGAACATCACTGAAAGACGGTTTACTGGACTAATAACTGGAAAGGGCGGTTGCCTTATGATTAAAGGTTGGACAAGCTAGGCTTTCTCTGCTGGAAATTGGACGAGTTAGAGGCGACTTCATTAAAACATATATGATCCTGGGGTTCTTGATAGGGTGGATGTGAAAAGGATGTTTCCTCTTGTGGGAGAACCTAGAAATAGGGGTCACCATTTAAAAATAAGGGGTTGCCCATTTAAGACAGAGATGAGGAGAAGTGTTTTCTCTGAGATGGCCCTGAGTCTTCGGAACTCTCTTCCTCAAGAAGGCAGTGGAAGCAGAGTCCTTGGATATTTTTAAGGCAGAGGTAGATAATTCTTGTTGCACAAGGGGTTGAAAAGTTCCTGGGTAGGCGGGAATGTGGAGTTGAGTTTAAAATCAGATCAGTCATGATCTCATTGAATGGTAGAGCAGGCTTGAGGGGTGAGTGCCCTACTCCTGCTCCTAATTCGTATACATATTGGTATCTTTTATCCAATGAAACAGTGGGACTTGAATTCAATAAAAAATCTGGAAGTAAAAGTCGATTGTTGTAAAAACCCAACTGGTTCACTAATGTCCTTTAGGGAAGGAAATCCATCGTCCTTACCGGCCTGGTTTGGCCTACAGGTGACTCCAGACCCACAGCAATGTGGTTGACTCTGAAATGCCCTCTGGAATGGCCTGGCAGGCCATTCAGTTGTATCAACCCGCTACAAAGACACAAAAAAGGAATAAAACTGGGCAGACCACCCAGCATCGACATAGGCAACGGAGACAACAATGGCAATCTTAGCCCTGTTGACACTACAAAATCCTCCTTACTAACATCTGGAGGCTAGTGCCAAAATTGGGAGAGCTGTCTCACAGAATAGTCAAGCGACAGCCTGACAATCAACCTCACGGAATCATACCTTACAGATAATGCCCCAGACACCACCAGCACCATCCCTGGATATGCCTGGCCCACCAGCAGGACAGACCGAGAAGAGGTGGAGGCACAGTGATATGCAGTCGGGAGGGAGTTGCCTTGGGAGTCTTCAGCATCGACTGTGCACCCCACGAAGTCTCATGAAATCAGGTCAAACTTGGGCAAGGAAAACTCCTGATGATTACCACGTACCACCCATCCTCAGCTGTTGAATCAGTGCTCCTCCATGTTGAACAACAGCTGGAGAAAGCACTGAAGGATAGACTGAGGGTGGCAAGGACTCAGGGTTTACTCTGGGTGAGGGACATCAATATCCATCACCAAGGGTAGCTCAGCAGCATTACTTCTGAGCGAGCTGGCCGAGTCCTAAATGACATAGCAGCTATACTGGGTTTGTGGCAGGTGATGAGAGAACCTACAAGAGGTAAAAGCATACTCGACCCCACCCCCACCAACCTGTCGGCCGCAGATGCATCTGTCCATGATAATATCGGTAGGAATGACCACTGCACAGCCATTGTGGAGATGAAGTCCCGCCTTCACATTGAGGGTATCATCCATCATGTTGTGTGGCACTCCCACCGTGCTAAATGGGATAGATTTTGAACAGATCTAGCAACTCATGACTGGGCAATCATGGGGCACTGTGGGCCATCAGCAGCAGCAGAATTGAACTCGGACACAATCTGTAACCTCACAGCCCGGCATATCCTCCACTCTACCATTGCCATCAAGCCAGGGGAACAACCCGGGTTCAATGAAAAGTGCAGCACCAGGCATACCTAACAAAGAGGTGTCGACCTGGTAAAGCTATAACATAGGATTACTTGCGTGCAAAACAGTATAAGCAGCAAACGTTAGACAGAGCTAAGCGATCCCACAACCAATAGATCAGACCTAAGTTCTGCAGCCTCGCCATATCCAGTGGTGAATGGTGGTGGACAATTAAACAACCCACTGGAATAGGATGTTCCACAAATATTCCCATCCTCAATGATGGGGGAGTCCAGCACATCAGTGCAAAAGATAAGGCCGAAGCATTTGCTACAATCTTCAGCCAGAAGTGCCAAATGGATGATCCATCTCGGCCTCCTCTGGAGGGCCCCGGTTCACAGATGCCAGTCTGCAGCTAATTCGATTCGCTCCACGTGATATCAGGAAAGGGCGGAAGGCACTGGATACTGCAAAAGCTATGGGCCTGGACAATATTCCGGCAATAGCACTGAAGACTTGTGCTCCACAACTTGCTGTGCCCCTAGTCAAGCTGCTCCAGTGCAGCTACAACACTGACATCTACCTGGCTATGTGGAAAATTGTCCAAGTATGTCCTGTACACAAAGAGCAGGACAAATCCAACCCGGCAATTACCGCCCCATCAGTCTACTCTCTATCATCTGTGAAGTAATGGAAGAGGTCATCAACAGTGCTATCAAGTGGCACTTACTTAACAATAACCTGCTCACTGACATCCTGTTTGGGTTCCGCCAGGGCCACTCAACTCCTGACCTCATGACAGCCTTGGTTCAAACATGGACAAAAGAGTTGAACCCCCGTGGTGAGGTGAGAGTGGCTACCCTTCATATCAAGGCAACATTTGACTGAGTGTGGCATCAAGGAGCCCTAGGAAAACTGGAGTCAATGGGAGTCAGGGGGAAATCTCTCCATTGGTTGGAAGCATACTTAGCACAAAGGAAGATTGTTGTGGTTGTTGGAGATCAGTCATCTCAGCTCCAGGACATCACTTCAGGAGTTTCTCAGGGTAGTGTCCTTGGCCCAATCATCTTCAGCTGCTTCATCAATGACCTTCATTCCACCATAAGGTCAGAATTGGGGATGTTCGCTGATGATTGCACAATGTTCAGCACCATTTGTGACTCCTTAGACACAGAAGCAGTCCATGTCCAAATGCAGCAAGACCTGGACAATATCCAAGCTTCGGCTTACAAGTGGCAAGTAACATTCGCGCCATGCAAGTGTCAGGCAATGACCATCTGCAACAAGAGAGAATCTAACCATCACATCTTGATGTTCAGTGGCATTACCATCACTGAATCCCCCACTATCAACATCCTGGGGGTTACCATTGACCAGAAACTGAACTGGACTAGCCATATAAATACTGTGGCTACAAGAGCAGGTCAGAGGCTAGAATCAAAAGACAAGTAACTCACCTCCTGACTTCCCAAAGCTTGTCCACCATCTACAAGGCACAAGTCAGGAGTGATGGAATACTCCCCATTTTCCTGGATGAGTGCAGCTCCCAAAAACTCAAGAAGCTTGACACCATTCAAAACAAAACAGCCCCAATTGATTGGCACTCCATCCACAAAATTCACTCCCTCCACCACTGACGCACAGTAGCAGCAGAGTGTATCATCTACAAGATGTACTGGAGGAATTCACCAAGGTTCCTTCGACAACACTTTTTAAACCCATGACCACTACCATCTAGAAGGACAAGGGCAGCAGATGCATGGGAACGCCACCTCCTGGAAGTTCCCCCCGCCCCTTCCCAAGTCGCTTACCATCCTGACTTGAAATGTATCATAGTTCCTTTACTGTCGCTGGGTCAAAATCCTTGAGCTCCCTTCCTACCAGCACCATGGGTGTACCAACACTACGTGCACTGCAGCGGTCCAAGAAGGCAGGTCACCCCACCTTCTCAAGGGCAAGTAGGGATGGGCAAAAAATGCTGTCCCAGCCAGCGAAGCCCTGACCTCGTGATTGGTTAAAAAAAAGTCAGGTCAGGTGTATAGGTAGGGCGATTAAGTTTGACAGAGGAACATCATTGCTGGTACAATGCAACTTCCAGTGTTCAGCTGTTACTTACTTCGATGACATTTGTATGTTTCCAATTGAATCTCAGCGACACATATATTGCATAATAACAGAGTCGCATAATTTGTTTCACCTTTTAATAAAAAGACATGAACAATGTTGTAACTTCCTTGTCGCAGTGGAGATGTCACAGGCTATAATTTAAATGATCATGAAATATACTGTCTCAGGGTTTAATACAGTGCGATTGCCTGTCGTGCGATATGTTAGGTCGATTCACATACAAAATGCCCGGAACATGAAGGAGTTTTCAGAAAATATACCAAGGAATCCTTGCCATCATTTGTGTTCCTGGTAAGTGACTATACAGATTAAAGTTGCACAAATGCCTATGTGAGCTCGTTGATTTTATTTTTACCGTTTGCCTGATAATGTTATATGTTGATCAACAGTTGACCGTTATAATGAAACTCGATATTTTGTAAAGGAAAATCTCCTGAATGAAACCTATGGATTTATTTCATTGCCTCAACTGAAAAGCAACATCTGTTTGTAATTCACAGGCTCATTGAATTATCAAGTGATTACCTTTGTATAGCATTGTGTACTGATGATCAGGATCTAAGTGCAGGCAACTTTTTAAGTGAAGGCATTCATGGTAGAATCTCATAGAAGAAATGTATTGTATGGCATTACTTGAATGGAATGGAATGCGAAAATGCAATCGCTGTGTATGACAGGGAACACATCTTACTATAGAGTTGAACTGATTGTGGGTCACTAATCAGAGTGGAACTTCTGGCTCTGGTAGCCATGTCTATTTTGGGAGTAATGCTTACTGTAGAACGGCACTGAACTTGCTCAATAATTGGAGGGGGAACATCTGAACCCAGTACCATAGGATAAATATGAATTTGTATCACTGTAGACTTGTACTGGGTATGGGTGCTAACCCGAGTGGAATACCTGACAATATATTACAGGGAAGATCATTCATTTTAGAATTATGTTGAGCCTGGGCAACTATCCAGAGTTGCACACCAGGCTCCAGTAATAACGTATTACTTGGAACTTTACATCCAGTTTGAAAGGGAGAAGAGTGGTCTAAGACTAGCGTTTTAAACTTAAATAAGGGCAACTATGTGTACATGAAAGCTGAGCTAGCGGAAGTCAATTGGGATACAAGGTTAGAGGGTAGGTCAATCGAGAAACAGTGTCAAACATTTAATGGGACATTTCAGAATACTCAATATAAATATATTCCTACTATAAGGAAAATATTTTAAAGGGAGGACCCACCATCCGTGGTTAACTAAAAAAAGTTAGGGAAAGTATCAAACTTAAAGAAAAGCATTGAACTATGCAAAGAAGAGTGACAGGTTAGATGATTGGTCAGAATATAAAGAACATCAGAAAATGACTAAAAGGTTAATCAGGAGAAAGAAATTAGGGTATGAGAGGAAGCTAGCTAGAAATGTATAGACGGATAGCTTGAGTTCCTATAGGTATTTAAACATGAAGAGTGGGTAGAATGAGTATTGGTCATCTAGAGAGTGAGACTGGGGAGTTAATAGCAGATAATAAGGAAATGGCGATTGAAATGAATAAATATTTTGCTTCTGTCTTCACTATAGGAGATACAAGAACATTCCAGTAGTAGGTGTAAATCGGAAGGCAGAGGGGAGAGAGACACTGGTGAAATGACAATCACTAGGGAAGAAGTACTGAGCAAACTGGTGGAGTTGCATGCTTCCAAGTCTTCGGGTCCAGATGGACATCATCCTAAGGTCTTAAAAGAGGTGACTTATGAGGTAATGGATGCGGTGCTGTTAATTGTCCAAATTTCCCTAGATTTTGGAAATGGTCCATCAGGCTTGAAAGTATATAAGCCCTCTATTCAAGAAGGGAAGGCGGCAGAAAACAGGAAACTATCGTCCAGTTATCTTGGCGTTTGTCGTGGGGTAGGTATTAGAATCGATCATTAAGGAGGTTATAGCAGGGCACTTTGAAAAGCTCAAGGCAATCGTGAAGAGTCAGTTTGATTTTATGAAAGGGAAGTCATGTTTAACCAATTTATCAGGGTTCTTTAAAGGGGTAACGTGCGGTGGATAAAGGGGGGGATGGGGGGGGGGGGCAGTCTGTCGACATACTGTACTTGGATTTCAGAAAGCATTTGCTAAGGTGCCACATCAAAGATTATTGCAGGGAATAGATGTGCATAGTGTAGGGAGTAACATATTAGCATGGATAGACAATTGGCTGGCTGGCAGAAATTAGATAACATGTATAAATGGGTCTTTGTCTGATTGGCAGGATGTGACAAGTGGAGTCCCGCAGGGGTCTGTGCTGAGACCTCAACTTTTTACAATTTATATCAATGACTTTGGTGAGGAGAGAGAAGGCGTAGCAGCTAAATTTTCAGTCGTCACAAAAATATGTAGGAATGTACGTTGTGAAGAAGACATGAGGAGTTTGCAGGCGGTTATAGGTAACTTGATTGAGTGGGAAAAATCTGGAAGATGGAGTGTAATGTAGGAAAATGTGAAGTTGTTCACTTTGGCAGAAGGAATAAAAGACAGGGTATTTCTTGAATGGAGAAGGACTGCACAACTCCAAGGTGCAGAGGGATCCAGTTGCTCTCGGTGCATGAATCACAAAAAGTTAGCATGCAGGTACAGCAAGTAATTAAGAAGGCTAATGAAATGCTATACTTTATTATGAGAGGAATTGAACAACAATGTAAGGGTGTTATGCTTCAGTTATATAGGACTTTGGTGTGACATTATCTTGAATGCTGTGTGAAATTTTCATCTCCTTATTTAAGGAACGATGTAAACGCGTTGGAGAGGAGGTTTACTAGATTGATGCCTGGAATGAGCGGGTTGTCTTGTGAGGATAGGCTGGATAGACTGGGCTTGTTTCCACTGGAGTTTAGAAGAGTGAGGGATGTCTTGATTGAAGTATATAAGATCCTGAATGGTCTTGCCAACGTGGACGTGGAAAGGATGTTTCCTGTTTTGGTTGAGTCAAGAACTAGGTGACATTTTTTAAAAAATTAGGGCTCGCCTTACAGGACAGAGATGAGGAGAAGTTTTTTCTCTCATAGGGGTGCGCGACTTTGGAACTCTGCCTCGGAAGGCGGCCGAGGCGGGCTCACTGAATATTTTTATGTCAGAGGTAGATATATTGTTGTTAGGTAAGGGAATCAAAGGTTATCCGGGGTAGATGGGAATGTGGAACTCGAAACACAAACAAATCAACCAGGATCTTATTAAATGCGGAGCAGGCTCGAGGGGCCGAATGGCCTGCTTCTGCTCCAAATTCAAAAGTTCGTATGTGACAGTCAGGGGAGAAATTTAATGAGTGCGGATCACTAACTGTTTCTTCTTAAAAAGTATTGTTTGATGTGACAGATTACTCCACTGCATGGTGCTTCCCTCGCGTTTCATGAATGTAATCACGGAAATGGAAATGTAATCATCTTGCACTTGGTTGAAGATGTTTGATAACAGGTGCGCGAAGTGAAATGCATTGGTATTGTTCAATTTCTGAACGTCATCACCCTTCTCCTCAAAGAGCCAACCTTTGAACCCACCACCCTTAGAAATACCCTCCATCTGCAAATTCTGTTCCCTGTCCAAAGTCCTAGGATCTGTTCTCACCTCGCGAATCCATTCTGACCTTTCCCGGAACTCTACATTTGAGTCCCTCCTATCAGCATTCCAGACCTGCCAGTGTACAGGAACAGCGCAATCAAAGTCACAATTATAAGTTATGTGACTGTGACTAAAGTAAACATTTCTTTCCCGTCCTTCTCGACCTATTTACAGCCGTTGACACGTTGACTACACCATCTTCCTCCAACGCCCCTGCACAGTCATCTATCTGGGCAGCACTGACCTCGTCTGGTTCAGGTCTTATCTACATATCGTGGCCAAAGAAGCAGTTGAACATGCTTCCCTCTTGCTTCTGCACCTTTACTGCTGGTGTACCTCAAGGATCTATCCCTGACCCCTCCCATTTCTCAACTAAACTCTGCCCCTCGGGAACATCATATGAAAGCGCAACGTTATTTTTTTTTTGCATATACGCTGTCAACAACCAGCTTTACCTCAACATCTGTACGGTTTAGGATGAGATTAAGCTAGTTTATCGCAACCTTTGTATCATATATGAACTCGGAATGAGTTCCAATCTCACATTTGCACCCTCACTAAGAACTCCAATTTCCACCTCTGTAACATTTGCAAATTTAGCAGTTTCTCAGGTTATCTGCAGTGGAAAGCCTCATTTCTGCCTTTGTTACCTCCAGACTTGACTATTCCAAATGACTCCTGGTTGGTCTCCTATATTCCACTCTCTGAAAAATTTGAAGGCATCCGAAGTTCCACTGTCCCTGTCTTAACTCCTGTCAAGTATTATCCTCTATAACCAGTGTCCCTGCTGACCTCCATTGGCGCCGGATTACACAAAGTCAGAATTTTAAATGCCTCATCTTTGCAATGAAATCCCTCAACGGATTTGCCCTTCTATCTCTGTAATCTGCTTCAGATCCGCAACTCTCTGAGAAATCTGACATCCTCTAATTCTGTCCTAGTGAGGATCCTGATTTTAATCTCTCCGCCACTGCTGTCCATAACTTCAGTTGCCTCGGCTGAAGTTCTGGAATAAACTTCCTCTGCTTCTTTGCCTCCTTTACGCGGTTTCCGCCTTTAAGACAGTCCTTAGGACCTATCTCTTTGAGTAAAATTTTGATCATCTGATCTAATATGCCCTTAGGTGGACCTTTATCATGTTTCATTTTCTAATACTCCTGTGAAGCATCCTAAGGTATTTATTATGTTAAGGTACAATATAATTATAAATTGTCGCCGCTGTTACTTCCCATTGAATTGTTCCAACATAAACAATTGTTAACTATTTACTGACATGGAAACAGCATTGCAGCATTGTTACAGTATTCAAATCCTCCTCGGTGATAAATTATTCTAGCTCTACGTTGATTTACTTTAAACACGTTCCCCTGTTGATTATTATGCTTTCCCTAGCACGGTCCTGAAAATCTTTCGGCTGTCATACGGGACAGATATTGAGCTGCGGTTGTTGATTAACCAGCTTCCCAACTGATTAGATTTTGACGACCCGGTTCTTATGTATGATTCAGAGTCTCTGCGGGTGTGATTTGAGGGGTCCCTGCCTTAACTTAGTGAATTGTGTCCATGTGAGGAGAGACACGCAAAACTGATGAACTTGCATGTCCAGTACTCGTAATACAGGGATCAGCATGGGAACAGTAAATAATTACACATTAAACTGCTTTAATAATGAAACAAAAACGTTCAATTCTTCAGTTAGTTAATTAATTCAATGTTTGAAATAGTTTGAAAGAATGATTAACTGGTATTAATGAAAACTCAAGTTACAGAGAGTGACACAATGAATTAAGGACAGACACAAGCCGTTCAGCACAATGTGTTTCTCTTTTCCTTTATGATTCGCACAAGTCTCTCTCCACCATATCTCAGCTAATCCTATCAACATATCCTCGATTTTCTTCCTCCTTCTGCACTGCTCTTTAAATGGCGTTCCACTCAATTACTCAACCACATTCTCAACATTCTGTGTGTGAAACTTAAATAGGTTCTCTCGAATTGCTTACCGGGTTCAACAGAACCTATGGAATATTCATGAAATGTAGACTTGGACTGCCCTGATGAAGGGTCATACGGACTCGAAATGTTAGCTCTGTTTCTCTCTCCACAGATGCTGCTAGGCCTGCTGAGTTTTTCCAGTATTTTTTGATTTTGTTTTAGACTTGGACTACCCTTGGTAGAACAATCTTTGCCACGTTTTGTCTATCAAGCTCCTTTCTAATATTAAAAGCTTCGATTCGGCCACCACAGAGCTCCTTTTCTTTTCAAAATAAGAGCCACACCCTTCCAAATTTTTCCTGATAGCTACAATCCCTCATTTCTGGTACAAATCTTGTAAAAAAAAATACAGTACCGTCCGTAGGTCAGGAAATGAGTTGGAACAGGCAGGTCTTAAATTGGAAGCGTTGTTTCAGGTGACTAATTTCTCCATCCCGTGAAGCTGCTTCGTAATTTCCGAATGTAATCACTGGGAAAGTTGGAGGGATTTGTTGTTGATTGAAGTTGTTTTATTATGAGCGTAAAAGTTAAATGTATTGATGCGGTTCTGTTTCACGTAGGGATAACCCAATAAAAACATAATATTTGGCAGCTAAAGTGCACTGTTGCAAAAGTCAAGTCCTCTTTATAATGACTTGCTCTTCTATTACGTACAGTTACTGTCAACACTTTCTGGTCTGATTAGTCTCTTTTCACCAACAGGCTCCTGAGAGCCTATGGCTCATGGAAGACGAATTTAATTATCCTGTTGTTACATATAGTTCATGCTGGCCTGTGGATTTTGATTATTCCACTTCTGTTCTTGTTAAGCTTTGATTGATCAGTTTCTTTGCATGGTTCAGGGTCTCTGCCCAGAAAACGTAGATCTATCTCTTCTCTCAGCTCAATTAGATGCGTCACTGAGACGATAGAAACAGATGGATAAGGCCGGGGCAAATATATAATAGTACAGGCAATCCATTAAAAGGGCCCACCCTCCGTGGTTAACAAAATAAGTTAAGAAAAGTATAACGCTTAAGGAAAAAGCACATTGTCATTGTGAGAATCACAATTTTGCCAGTTTAAAAGGTTAATTCGGGATATTTCCTAATTTGGAGTAAGGGATTCTCGAAATCGGGAATAAATGCAGAACTCAGAGTCTTCACTGGTGCAGTTTCACCATCGTTTCCATGGTGTGAATCGTTCCTGAGGCGCAGCTTAAAATCGCTTCAGAGACGGAAAACAGAAAGGCTTTGTCCGTGCTGTCAGCAGTCGAGGGAATCCATAGTCTCTACTGGATAAGGAACGCCTTTGCTGCCTTCATGCTTTTTTGCTAAGTATATCTAAGATCTTTACTTAATAAATTCTGCTTTATTTCACCAGGTCTAGTCACTTCGCATCTTGTGGATTAGCGCACAGTGTCGATCCCTACTGATGTGACATGAAATTTGGGAATTTAAGGATTTTGTCGCAAAAGCTTAATACCCCTAACCCAAACCCCATATAAATTATTACAGCCCATGGAACCGCTGAGCAGCGCAGCGACCAGAAAATAGAACTGTAAAGGCGGCAATCACACTCGTTGGTAACATTAATTTGCTTAAAGGTGGAGGAGCCGTGTGGCCTCGTAGATAAGGCGCATTCAGCCCTGTGTGAATCAGGGTGATGTCGAAAGATTCTACGTTTGAGTACTGCCATAATCATTTTACACAAAAATCGATTCAAATTAATGAACTCAAAGCTCCATCCCACTCATTCGCTGAAGTTGTTGCTCTTCCTTCCAAACGTTTCAGGATTCTGTCAAAATGTTTTGCTGATTTTGTTGTTTTGTGCGTTCATTTCTGGATCAAAATTAGGTATTTTCTTCGGTTTCTGAAAAATGCAAAATATTTAAGAGATACTGTTAAAGTTTATATTTTCCAATTAGAGTTAACACGTTTTGTGTCAACCCGTTTAATAAAATCCACGTGAAGGAATTCTGATCAATTTACCAGTTAGTGATAATCTGGAAAACCGATTAAAGGGAATAAACAATTTAAAGTGAATCTAATCCGCTGCGAGCAGGGTTCGAACCTGCGCGGGGAAACCCCATTGGATTTCGAGTCCAACGCCTTAACCACTCGGCCATCGCAGCTGCGATCACTAAATGATTCATTAGCTATTTGATTGATACAAAGCATTCGAGGACTTTATGGTATTCATGCGATGAAGTTTTTTGCATCGCCCAATCTTTATGAGAGGCAATCGAATCGATGTGGAAAAATACAACTGGATTTGAAGTCTAACACCAGTACAGCTCGTAAATCTCAGCTCCTTAAACTCTCTGTTTCACTGATTAAATTGTTGGTGCAAAATATCAGACAAGTGCACTGGATATATCCTATAAATTTATGACCTTTATCTATGGAACTATATCGCATTTCCATGTCTATGACTGAGTTAAAGTCATGGATACATGGATTCTTACAGCACAGGAGGAGACATTTCGCCCCATCGAACCTGTACCGGCCCTGTGACAGAGCTGCCAATTTAACACCACAATCCAATTTATCATATTGTAAATTTGTCCACTTGCAGTCGATGTCCATTTGCCTATCGCAAGTTATGATCGAATCTGGTTACATCAGACTTTCCACGGCTTAACAAATCCCTTGCGTGAAGAACTTTCACCTCATTATTCCTCTGCTTCTTTTGCCAGCAGTGTTACCCTGATAAATCACATCTGTATCCTTTCCAAGACCTTGGATACCCAGAATTGTACACGATACTCCATGTATTACGTAATCAGAGATTTGTACAAGTTTAGTGCAGCATCTTTGCATGTTTAATCAATGCTCCCATGTGCCTTTCCCCAAAGCTTGTTGCCTGCTCCAACGTACGTTTTGGGGCAGATCGTGACTCAGGCTGACGTGCCTCAGTCGCAATGGGATGGGCAAGATCAACGATAACTGCTTTCTTGAGCGTTGTGCCCTGAATGGACTCTGTTTCAACAATGTCTTATTCGATGGTATAAATTCCCACAAGGTATCATGGAGACACCCAATGCCTGGGCATTGGCACCAGCTAGACCTGGTGATCAGGAGAAGGCGCGTATTGCCCGGTGTTCTCCACACTCGCACCTATCACACCGCAGATTGCAACACCAACCACCTTTTTGCCAGAAGCAGAGTGAAGGCGCACTAACAGAAGTTTCATAAGTGATGGCTCACCTTTGCACCAGAAATGATGCCAAGTGCCAGCATTTCAGATTGCCATTGGAAAGATTGCTACCCGCCAAGGTTAACTGGGAAGTGCCGATGCTGGAATCGACGTAACTTGGAAGTCACTCAACTCAGCCCTCCTTGAAGGAGCAGAAGCATCATTTGGTAAAGGTGGAACCCAAAACAAGAACTGGCTTGAGGAACACTGGACTAGCATCTGCCATTGATGCAAACATAAAACAAAACTTAAATACAACAGTTTAAAACATTGCACAACCCGCAGTTAGCCAATACGGCAGTGCAAAGACAGGGAGATACTGCCTACACAATCATCGGATCAAGTTATGCCAAGAAATCCAAACTGCCTGCAGCAAAGGAATTCCAGGTGCTATGTACGAAAGGATACAAAGTGTGCTTGGCCCTGTCACTACCCAAGTTGCTCTCCTGAAGACAGCAGATGGTGAAGTACTCAGCAATAAGAGTAAACAGATATCCTGCTGGATCAAAAACTAGCGTGAGCTGCACTCCTGTGACCCGGACATCTCACTGTTGTGCTTGATGCTCTGCCGCAGCTTCCTCTCATGGATGAGTTAGATGGATAACACTCATCACTTGGCCTTGAGAAGACCATAAGCCGCCTAGTGAACAAAAGGGCACCTGGCCAGGATGGAATCTCAGTCAAGCTACACAAGCTTGGAAAGTCCCATTTATTGTCACACCTTTATGACGGTCTCCTTTTCTGCTGGAAGGAGGGGCTCCGTTCCACAGGAGACATCAAAAACATCACACTATACAGAAACAAAGGCAACAAAGGAGTTACAACAACTAGAGGGACATCTCCCTCCTTTGGGTCAAGGGGAAAGCCTTTGACAGGTTCAGACTTAAAAGACTCCTTCCACCTTAAGACCGACTGTACCCGGAAGAACACTGTGTCGGTAGAGCTACTGTGGACATGATTTTCTCCATTCGTCATACATATTCGTAAAGGGAACAGGGTATATAGCTTATCTTACTTTCTTCGATCTCACTAAGGCATGCAACACCCTCAACAGAGCAAAGTTCTGCAACATTTTGTGGAAAAAAAATGGTTGTCCACCAAATCTGCTCAGTCTCATTGAATCCTTCGATGACAACATGAACTGCACTGTATAGTTTGATGGTTCTATTTCCGACATTTCCGACAGCTTCAGAGTAAATAATGGAGTGAAATATGGTTAGTCCTAGCCCCCACTCTGTTTGGTATGTTTTTCACCATGCGGCAGGACATCATTTTGTTCTGGCAGGGACAGAAGGAGTCGACTTGCACGCTAGATCAGACAGCAAGCTCTGCAACCTAGCATGACAAAAACACCACACTATACAAATACAAAGGCAACAGAGGTGTTATAACAGCTACGGGGGCATCTCCCTCCTTTGGGTCAAGGGGAAGGCTTTTAATAGGGCCATACTTCAGGACTCCATCCCATTCACTCTGTTCCTTCGCCTCCGTCGCATCTGTTCTGATGATGCTACCTTCAAAAACAGTTCCTCTGACATGTCCTCCTTCTTCCTTAACGGAGAATTTTCACCCACGGTCGTTGACAGGGCCCTCAATTGTGTCTGGCCCATCTCCCACGCATCTGCCCTCACGCCTTCTCCTCCCTCCCAGAAACATGATAAGGTCCCCCTTGTCCTCACTTATCACCCCACCAGCCTCCGCATTCAAAGGATCATCCTCCGCCATTTCCACCAACTCCAGCATGATGCCACCACCAAACGCATCTTCCCTTCACCCCCCCGGCGGCATTCCATAGGGATCGTTCCCTCCGGGACACCCTGGTCCACTCCTGCATCACCCCCTACTCCTCAACCCCCACCTACAGAACGTCCCCATGCCCACGCAAAAGATGCAACACCTGCCCCTTCACTTCCTCTCTCCTCACCGTCCAAGGGCCCAAACACTCCTTTCAAGTGAAGCAGCATTTCACTTGCATTTTCCCCAACTTAGTCTACTGCATTCGTTGCTCCCAATGCGGTCTCCTCTACATTGGTGAGACTAAACACAAACTGGGTGACCGCTTTGCAGAACCCCTGCGGTCTGTCCGCAAGAATGACCCAAACCTCCCTGTTGCTTGCCATTTTAACACTCCACCCTGCTCTCTTGCCCACATGTCTGTCCTTGGCTTGCTGCATTGTTCCAGTGAAGCCCAACGCAAACTGGAGGAAAAGCACCTCATCTTCCGACTAGGCACTTTACAGCCTTCCGGACTGAATATTGAATTCAACAACTTTAGATCTTGAACTCCCTCCTCCATCCCCACCCCCTTTCTGTTTCTTCCCCCTTTCTTTTGTTTTTTCCAATAATTTATATAGATTTTGCTTTACCCAACTATTTCCATTATTTTAAATATATACCTTTTATGCCCTGTTAGTCTTATTTCACCCCACCCCCACTAGAGCTGTACCTTGTGTGTCCTGCCATCCATTCTTAATTAGCACATTCTTTTAGATAATGTCACCACCCTCATCATCTCTTTGTTCTTTAGTCTGTGACATCTTTTGCTTATCTGCTCCTATCACTGCTTGCTTGTCACTACAACCCCTCCCCCCACTTCTCTCCCCCACCCCCCACCCACCTTAAACCAGCTTATATTTCACCCCTCTCCTAATTTTCCTCAGTTCTGTGGAAGGGTCATGAGGACTCGAAACGTCAACTTTGTTCTTCTCCGCCGATGCTGCCAGACCTGCTGAGTTTTTCCAGGTAATTCTATTTTTGTTTTGGATTTCCATCATCCGTAGTTTTTTTTGTTTTTAACCATACTTAAATACTTCATCTACCTTAAGGTCGAGTGTACCCGGAAGCGCACTGCATCCGGTAACTCCTCCAGATTGAAAATTCTGTGCTTGGCCGCCCACACAACAACTCAGATGCAAAGACTAATAGACTGTTTCTCCCAAGCCTGTAAGTTGTTCTCCCTTGCTATAAGCTTTAAGAAAAGCGTGGTCATGGTGCAAGGTGTTGCATATATTCCCCCGGTCACAATAAATAACACCACGCTTGAAGTGGTTGGCACGTTCTGTTTCCTTGGGTCGACGGTGAGAGACAATCTGTCATTTGATGCAGCACTCGATACTTACAAAGGGAAAGCAGCCACCGCTTTTGGCCTAGTCATAAAATGTGTGGTATAACACCAAGCTGACCCTTAGGATCAAGTTGACGGTCTATAAGGCCTGCGATATCAGCACCTTGTTTTATGGCTGCAAACATGGACAGCCACAGACCCCGGGGAATGAAGCTGAATCATTTCCATTTTCGCTGCCTGTGGCACATCATTGGTATATCCTGGCAGGATAAAATTCACAAATGTCACAGAAGGCAGAGCTTCCAAGTATTTTGACACTAAATCAAAGAGAGGTGGTTTCGCTGGATCAGCGAGGTCCACAGGACGCAAGATGGTCGCACACCCAAGAACCTTCTGTACGGTGAGGTAGCTTGAGCCAATCAACAAGTCGGGCGCCCAATGCTCCGTGTCAATTATGCCTATAATTGTGATATGAAGGCCTAAACATTGAATGTCGCACCTAGGAGTCACTGGCTGGCGAAAGAAGAAAATGCCGGCAACTCCTGTGGACTGGAGTGCATTAAGACGACGGCCAGTGGCTACTGAAGCCTGGCAACAGGCATCAACGCCAAAAACAACAACCAACGATGTCTCTTGGCAGCCTCATGTTCGGTGCTTGAAGCAGAACCTCTCTTCAGGTTCCTCCTTTATATCCATCAACAAAGATGCACCAAATGAAGACACTCCATATTAACAGATTGTTTGGTACATGTCTATCACCTTTCGTAGATGGAAGGATGCCAACAGATGCCAAAAACGTTAAAAAAGCAAAGTATCGCATTATCAGCTTGCCCTGCTACCTTCAAAATCTTAATTCTGTTCCTCCCAACCGCCAACTTCCCACACATATCCAAATTGTAATGAATCTGTAATGTTTTGCCATTTTACCAGTCTGCCTGTGCCATCTTGAATTATGCTTCTATCTCACTCACTACTTATTATTTTGCCAAGTCATGATCATCACAATACGAAATTGTATTTCTTCTACTAAGTATAAGCCATTTATTTATAATGAGAAAAGCAATTGTCCTAATATAGACCCCTGGAGATTACATTGCATATTTCTCACCAGTTATATATGACAAGAACAATTCACCCCCCCCCTCCCCGCCCCCCTGGGTTTGCTACCTGATAGCCAACTACACACCAGAACTTTCATACTCCCTTTGATCCAATGTTTAGCCAATACAATATGAGTAGGACGGTCCTTTGGTACTTTATCAAATACCATTCGGAATTCAATTTACTCCTTGGATAATAAAGTCTAAATATATTCGGTTAAAAAAGAGATATAAGGGCCCAAATAGCCAGACTAAGGAAAGTGGCGATCTGGTTTATCAGTTGCATCAAAGCAAACAAATGTCACAGAATTAGTTGGTAGGTATATATAATTGTACGACAGGAAAGTTACGTTGGATTTGTGGAAGATCTTGTTTAGAGAACCTTTAGCCTGAATTCTGCTTTCCATATTATAAAAAAGGGTTAGCGACAGAGGAGGAGGTGTACGGAACAAGATTGCGCGAGATTAACAGCAGAAACGTAAGGACTTAATCAGAAGGAAAGACTGAACTAATGGGGAGATTTGTCCTAGAAAAGGGAAGGATGACATGCAATCGGTATTTAACTGTACGAAGAGGCTTGATAGCTTAGAAATAAAAAAGTATATTGCGGGAGAGTTCGGAGCTGCACCCATAAATAGAGGATGGTCACTAATAAACTCAATAAGGATGCAGGAGTGACGTTTGTTATTCTTTTGTTTTAACCCATGGAGTATGGGGGGCGCTATCATGAGCAATAGTAGAATTCAACAACATATGAAGGAGAAAAGAATAAAATATATTGATATGATAAGTTGAAGGAAAGGGAATTTATGGAGCATTAATCTGCATAGAGCAATTGGGCAAATGACCTGTTCCTGCATGTAGGTTCCATAAAAGATTATGCAAGGCCCCGTTCAGACAGATGCAGAATAATCAGTGTTTCATATCAAAGCCATTTCATGCAAAAAAAGGAATGACCATTACTGATCGTAACTCGCTTTTCGATAAACAAAGAATGATCCTTCCCAATTTCTGAGCTCCCAGTCATACCCTCCAAACTATCTCACTCTGAACTTGATGCACTCCATTCATTCAGGTCCAACTCCATTGTTATCGAACCTGCTGAAACGCGCGGTGCTGTTGTTGCCTGGTGTATTGACCTCAACCCAGCAGGAACCGAATGCCAACTCTCTGACACTTCTCCCTCCCCTTTAACCATGTCCCCTCGATCGAACATTAAGACGTTGTATACATGACTGTTCCTGAATCCCTATCACATCAGGTGATAGCGTGGTGTTATAACATTGGATTAGTAATTCACTGACTCCGGCTAACGTAGTGGGAACATGGATTCAAATTCCAGTTGGTGGAATTTGAACTGCTTTCGGAAATCTGTAATATGAAACTAGTCTCAGTAATGATGGCCATTAAACTATCTTCAATTATCGTAAAAACCTATCTTATTCACTAATGTCCTTTAGAGAATGAAACATACAGGTGACGCCGGACCTACAGTATTATGGTTGACTCTTACTTGCCCTCTGCAATAGCCGAGTAAGCCACTCAGTTCAAGGGCATTTACGGATGGGCAACACATGCTGGCCTTGCTTGAGGCACCCACATCCCGTGAGAGAATGAAGAGAAAAAAGTCTTCCAACTTCAGCTTCCACCAACCCTGAAAAGCCCGCTTCTACTTCCTTCCCAAAATCCATAAACAGGGATGCCCAGGTCGGCCTATTGTTTCAGCCTGTTTGTGCACCACCGAACCTGTTCCTTCCTATTACCACAGTCTTTTTCTCTCCTTGTCCACTCTCTTTCTATTTACTTCCATGCTATTCCAATACCATATATCACTTTCAACAGTTTCCAGTTTCCTGATTCGAATCGCTTGCTCTTTAACATGTACGGCCTGTGCCGCTATAACTCCATCCAACCGCACCCCCAACCCCGATCTCTCCCCGCACCCCCTCCCCGCTACCTCACCCCTCGCTCCACCCGCTAAACCCACCCCGCCCCCCGACCTCCCAACTCCCCCACCCCCCCACTCCACCGCCAGGACGATCTAAAAGAGTTCAGCTTCTTCCTTGAATGTTGGCTCAATCACTTCTTGTCCAGTGCCACCCTCTTCTGCCTGGCTGAAATTGTTTCTACATTGAACAACTTCTGCTTCGGGCCCACACTTGCACCAATAAAAGATATTGCTATGATTTACCCAGAAAGGCCTCTTGTTGAGGGTGCGTGGAACATTGTTTTTTTCCAGTCCTTCTGAGGAAACCTCTTTCATCTCTTTTTCTGGGACATTAAGGAATCAGTCAGTGAAACTTGCCGCTCACACGATTAACTGAAAAAGTACATGGAGTTATTTTCCAATTTCGATCCACCTCTCACCATCACCTGGTCCATCTCTGACTCTTACCTTCCCTTCTTTGTCTTTTCTGCCTTAATTTCTGGGGATAGGTTACTAAATAATATTCATTACAATCCCACCGATTACTATAGACTACACCTCCTCACACTTCGCTTCCTTTAAGGACTCAATTCTATTCTCCCAGTTTCTTCATCTCTCTCACACTTGTTCAGGTGATGCATAACCAGATTTTCAAATGCACCTTATTTTTCCTCAACTGGTTATTGCCAAACCCCGCAGCACCAGCCAGCGTTGTAGACAGGGCCCTTCATCATATCTGGTCTCTTTTAGGCAATTCTTGCACCACAACTTCCCCAACGCCCTCACCCCATTCCCGAACTACGATAGAGTCCCTCTTTTCGCATCTTCCACTGCACCGACCTCGGTATTCAATGGATCACTCTCTGTCATTCCCATCACCTCCACCTGATGCTATCACCAAGCGCATCTTCGCTTGCCCTCACCTTTCAGCATTGCAAAGGGACCATTTTCTCCACAACAGCCTTGTCAATTTATCAATCACCCCAGTATTCCAGCCATTTCATACAGCACATTTTCCGTGTGATATGGCCCTCAGGCATGAAGGGAATTACAAGCTATACAAGTCAACTTTATTCCTTTTTTGCTTATTTAATAATGAACTTTGCTGAACCTTAAGATGATCGTCATTAGTCACTTAGCATCTGGAATTGTAAGGTGACCGCTAAGGTATGATATGTACCATACCCTGATATGCTGCTCATGGAATCTCACACCTAGAACTGTCAAGGTCCATTTCAAAAAAGAACTATTGAAAGGAAATCGATGTAATTTGCATGTTTAGAAGCTTACCTTTCTAGCAGAGCCCTCGGGTCTACCAAGACAATAGCTACTGGGAACAGTGCCATCAATATGGAAGCTGACTCTTTCAGAGGCTAATGACTGATGCATTAGAAGCTACAAAACAAAAAAACATATCCAAACATCCATTGATGAAAGCATTGTGGGGGAAGGAGATCACATGACACGAGTGACCATTTCAAAATATCGATTTACAGTTGGGAACTCAGAGGCAGGGTAGTCTTCCGATTTCACTCTAACCTGCAACCATCTAACAGCAGGACTCCTGGCTGACCAAGCAGTCTGCAACAAGCCTTTCTCAAAACCTATTTATCTGGAGGCCACTGGCCTCTGCCTGCCAAGCAGACCACGTCTCTGAACATCAACCTCATCTCACTACATCGCCAGCATCTTTAAATGAATTATGCACTTCTGCATTTAGCCAGTAACTGCCTGAACTGGAACTTCTCCATGAGAAAACTTCCTCTGGATTTGGACCTTCTGGATTCCGGCAATCACGTGAACTGACATCCATTTCTGTGGCTCTAATTACTGTTATGTTATTCGTAGTTGTAACATTCTTCTTTCCTATCCCCTTATGGTGGACTTGCGTGTGTCTGAATTTGTGATCACTCCCCCACCCCCGTGAACTGAAGAAGGGTCATACGGACTCGAAACATTAACTCTGTTTCTCAGAGATAAAAACAAAAAACTGTGGATGCTGGAAATCCAAAACAAAAACAGAATTACCTGGAAAAACTCAGCAGGTCTGGCAGCATCGGCGGAGAAGAAAAGAGTTGATGTTTCGAATCCTCATGACCCTTCAACAGAACTAGGTGAATCCAAGGAGACACCCCTCTCCTTGGATTCACCTAGTTCTGTTGAAGGGTCATGAGGACTCAAAACATCAACTCTTTTCTTCTCCGCCAATGCTGCCAGACCTGCTGCGTTTTTCCAGGTAATTCTGTTTTAACTCTGTTTCTCACTCCACAGATGCTGCCAGATCTGCTGAGTTCCAGCAGTTTCTGTGTTTATTTCAGATTTCCAGCATCTGCAGTATTTTGCTTTTAAACAGAAATAGTCAAACAGTTTTGGTAAACTGACAAATGACAATATTCAAGGGTTTGCATTCTTGCCCACGGGATCAATTCCATGCCAGCTTCGCAAACCCTTCATCATTGCCTGAATGTAGGACTAACTTCTATCTATGTTTCAAAAAAAACCATGACAAAACGAGCTGATTGAGGCTGTAATGGTTTGTTGACCTTTGAAGGTCTTGAAAGAAAATGTCTTTTTCCAGATCATCAAGAAGACAAGGTAAGAACTCAGAGTGATAACTATACATAAATAACAAAATAAATCCTATTCTGATCTAGAACCCCACACAGGGATCAATGACCAGCAACTCAAGGTTTAGGAAATCCCATCCCTCCAGCAACTGCTGCAATTCACCACCTTTCTATTTCTCCACCAGCATATGGGAGCATGAGCGACATCTTGGTTCAAATCCTCAAAATTTCAATTCCAAACAAAGCCCAATGTTGATCCACTTGCATGAAGGTTTTGCTTAACGATAACCAGAAAGTGGAATTGGAATCTAATCAACAACTTATTTCCTTCTCTGCTTCTGTTCTTTCCCGGTGTATCTGAAAGAAGGTAAAGCCTTGAATCAGGAATCACATTTGTATCAGCTTTGATCTAGAGAGTCGAGAACCTGATTCTCCTTTGACGCTGCAAGTTGAAACATTTGGAGCACACACACACACACACACACACACCCACACACACACAGAGCGAGAGAGAGCGAGACAGTGTGTGAGTGAGAGAGAGGGAGAGAGAGAGAGAAAGAGAGAGGGAGGAAGAGAGAGGGAGAAAGAGAGAGAGAGAGCGAGAGAGAGGGAGTCTCTCTGTGTTGGGCAGTTATTAAATACATCTTTGCTTTTTATTCATTCATGGAATGTGGGCTCCGCTGGCTCAGCTAGCATTTATTGCCCATCTCTAATTGCCCTTGAGAAGGTGATGGTGAGTTGTCTTCTTGAACTGCTGCTGTCCACAGTGCTGTTAGGAAGGGAGTTCCAGGATTTCGACCCAGCGACAGTTAAGGAACGGTGGTATATTTCCAAATCACGATGGTGAGTGACTGGAAGGGGAACTTCCAGATGGTGGTTTTCCCATCTATCTGCTGCCCTTGTTTTTTCTAGATTGTATCGGTCGTGGGTTTGGAAGGTGCCGTCAAAGGAGTCTTGGTGAGTTCCTGCAGTGCATCTTGCAGATGGTACACACTGCTGCTACTGTGCGTCACCAGTGGAGGGAGTGAATGTTTGTAGAAATGGGCTGCATAATTCTCAAAAAAGCACACGACACCCCAAGCATATTACAGACAATGGATTATTTTTGAAATATAGTCACTGTTGTGATGTAGGAAATTGCTGAATTTAGAACCATTGGTTCAGCAGTGTCAGGAATCTTCATATTGAGGTCGGTAATGACGTTACATCTGTGGCACTGTAGGTAACACAATTGGGTGGCATTCTAGTTAATGTCAGAGACATCTTTCAGAGGCTATCGGGTTGAATCCCTTCAGATTCATATTTTAGATCAAATCTGAATCATTCAGCAACTGGTTCATGGATGTCCTTTAGGGAAGAAGAATTGTCGCCTGGACACCTCCTGTTGTACAGGTGACTCCTGTCCTATCCAACCTTTCTATGTTAATCACTTGCCAGAAGAAAACTCGCATCCTTATCAGCCCAACGCCCAGGTTTTCCTTCTGACTTTTTGGTTTGAAAGGTGCCTGGCCAGAGTCAATCTGTTCAGCCCTCAGGCAGGTTTCAAAACTGGACATACACAGCGAACTGGAGATAGTGATGTGCAAAATAACACCACTTCCACAACTGCACAGTCAACTTTCCAAACTGTTTCTGGCAGACTAATGTAACTCTTTCGAGTTGGCAGACTAATGTAAACATGAAAAACTGGAGTCAATGATAATCAGTGGGTTGAATGCTCCACAGGTGGTAGCCATACCTAGCACAGAGGAGGATAGTTGTGGTTGTTGAGGTCAGTTATGTCAGTATCAGGGCAGCACTACAAGCGTTCCTCAGGGTAATGTTCCAGGGTCAACCATCTTCAGCTGCTTCATCAACATCAGGGAACATTCCTCCATCATAAATTCAGAAGTGGGGATGTTCGCTGCTGATTTCACAGTGTTCAGCACCATTCATGATTCCTCAGTTGAAGAAGTCCATGTTCATATGCAGCGAGACCTGGGCAACTTTCGTGCTTGCACTGATAAGTGGCAAGTTTCATTCATGCAATGGATTTTTCAGGCAATGACCATCTCCAACAAGAAATAATCCAGCCATCACCCCTTGACATTCAATGGTGGTACCATTGATGAATCCCGCATTATCAATATCCTGGGGACCAGAAACTGAACTGAGCCAGCTATATGAATACTGTGGCTATAAATTCTGCAGAGAATAATTCGCCTTCCCAATCCCCAAATTATGTCCTCCATCTACAAGGCACAAGCCAGGAATGTGATGGAATGCTCCCCACTGGCCTGGATAAGTATAGCTCTAACAACACGCAAAAATTCGAAACTATCCAGTACAAAGTAGCCCGCTAGATCAACACCCCATCCACCACCTTCTGCATTCACTCTCTCCAACACTGACGCACAGTGGCAGCAGTGTGTACCATATAAAAGATTCAGTGCAGCAACTCAACAAGGCTCCTTCGACAGCACCACCCAAACCAGAGGCCTCTACCACCGAGAAGGAGAAGAGCAGCAGATGCATGGAACACCACCACTTTTACGTTATCATTCTAACCACACACCATCCTGACTTGGGACCATATTGCCGTTCTTTCACTGTCATAGGGTCAATATGCTGGAACGCGCTTCCTAAAAGCACTCTAGGTCGACCTACACCACATGGGCTCCAGCGATTCAAGAAGCCAGATCCCCAGCGTCTTCCCAATGGTATGCAGTGATGGGTAATAAATTCTGGCCTGGCCAGGCGCGCCCACATCCCAATAAAGAATAAAACAAGGTGAATCGACATCACTGCATGTCAAGATCAAGACGTTGATTGCACTTGTAATGTACAGTTGCTGTTGCAGCTTTAGATAAAACAACAGAAGTGAGTCACAAACCCTCTGACATATTGCATGCTTCTCCAGAAAGATTTCCAGATGAAATCACGAAGGGAGCAGCTGTGTGAACATTATTAATTCAGCGGCTATATTTCTCACTTTCAGGCTGTATTTCCATTCCCAGACATATCCATTTCGCTTTCCGAATCCAACTTTGACATGTTGCTCATTCATGGCTTTCATTGTTTCACTATTGGCTTCGATTATCTGTGCCTTTGACTTTGTATTTCTTCTCTAACCATCCCCAGCTCCCTCTGCTACCTTAGGTCCTCTTTAAAAAATAAGGTTTTTGATCGAGTATTTGCTTACGTGTGACTCAGTTAAATTCCGCTTGATAAAACTCCCCTGAAGTGCCTCGGAGGCTTTTAAATATGCCCGGTTGATAAAAACCGCCGGAAATTGAATTGATTCTCATCCGGGTTCAATCTTTTCAAAGTAACGCCTGCAGTTTCTCCACGCGTGTTGCATTCGAGCAAATCTCCACCATGAGGTGTCCAAAATGATGAACAGTTTGGGGAGAGTAAGTAAGGAGAAAATGTTTTCGTGACGGAGGAGTCGGTAGCTAGAGGACACACGTTCAGCTGTCGGGTAAAATAACCAGTGGGGTCATCAGGGGAATGGATTTTACACAGCAAATTGTTGTAACCTGGAGGCTGATTGGAAGAGTCGTGAAAGCTTATTGAGCAGTAACTTTCAAAAGAAACTCGTAGAAGTGATCGAAAGAAATGAAATACGGGATTATGGGGAATGAACATGGAACTGAGAGTAATCGCGTCCGCTGGCCAAAGAAGCTTCGGAGGTTGATTGAGCTTCTTCTGTCCTGTATCATTCTATAGCCCGCGGAGAGAAGCCAATCCTTCAATTTGTGTAGCATGAGATGTTGGCATGAGAATTGATCGTGTGGGCGCAGAAGGCAAGCGGGAAATGATTGATTTGTCGGAGAATTGAAGCTGGGTTGCAAGTCTGACAATGTCTGTTTAAAAGTCATGTGCTGTCAGTTCCAGATTATTCACCCTTTGATTAAAAAGGATGTGCTATTAAACTCGGATCATTCTCTGACACAAACACATAAAATGCTGGAATCATTCAACAGGTCAGGCAGCATCTGCGGGGTAAATTGGAGTTAAGCATTCATGTCGATGATTCACCCTCAGAACCATTTACAGATGGTGGCAATGTCACTGAACTGATAATCCAGAGGCCCACGGGGTTCAAATCCAGGGGTCACGGGTTCAAATTCCGCAGCTGGTGGGATTTGACTTGAATTAACAAATCTGGAATTGAAAGCTAGTCTTCGTAATGGTGACCATGGAACTATCATCAATGAACTTAAAAACCCATCTGGTTTACTAATGCCCTTTAGGGAAGGAAACCTGCCACTCTTACCTAGTTTGGCCTGGAATCATAGAACCATAGAAAAGTTACAGCACAGAAGAAGGCCATTCGGCCCATCGTGTCCATGCCAGCCCGAGGTGCCCTTTCAAAACCCACCTTCCAGCATCTGGCCCATAGCCTTGCAGCCTACAGCACTTAAGGTACAAATTCGGGTACTTTTTAAGAGTTTAGAGTTTCTGCCTCTACCACCAACTTGGGCGGCGAATTCCAGACACCTACTACCCTCTGCATAAAAACGTTATTCCGCATGTCCCCCTAATCCTTCTGCCACTTACCTTGAATCTATGTCCCCTGGTTCTAGAATTCTCCATCAAGGGAAACAATTTTATCCTGTACACTCTATCTATTCCGCTCATAATTTTGGATGCCTCAATCAAGTCACCTCTCAGCCTTCTTTGTGCTAAGGAAAATAACCCCAACCCATCCAATCTCTCCTCGTAGCTACGTTTTTCTAACTCTGGCAACATTCGTGTAAACCTCCTCTGCACTCTCTCCAGAGTTATTACGTCCCCTGTAATGTGGTGGCCAGAACTGCAGACAATACTCCAGTTGTGGCCTCATAAGTGTTTTATACAATTCCAACATTATATCCTTACTTTTATATTCTATACCTCTGCCATTGAAGGAGAGCATTCCATATGCCTTCTTTACAACCTTGTCTACTTGAACTGCTGCCTTCAGGGACCTGTGTACTTGTACGCCAAGATCTCTCACTTCATCTACTCCTCTTAGTATATTCCCATTTATTTTGTAATCCCTGCAACTGTTTGACATCCTTAAATGTATGACCTCACACTTCTCTATGTTAAAATCCATCTGCTACTTTACTGCCCACCCAACCAACCCATCTATATCATTTTGGAGATTATGGCTATCCTCTACACTACTCGGCCAATCTTTGTGTCATCTGCAAATTTCCCAATCGTGCCCCCGACATTCACGTCCAAATTGTTAATATATAACACAAACAGCAAGGGCCCCAACACCAAGCCCTGCGGAACACCACTTGAGACAACTTTCCATTCGCAAGGGCATCCACCGACCATTACCCTTTGTTTCCTGTTACAAAGCCAACATTTTATCCAGTTTGCCACATTACCCTGAATCCCATGGGCTTTTACTTTCCTGACCAATCTGCCATGTGGGACCTTGTCAAATGCCTTGCTAAAATCCATGTACACAACATCTATTGCACTACCTTCATCAACCCTCCTTGTCACTTCCTCAAAGAATTCAGTCAAATTTGTGAGGCAAGACCTTCCTTTAATAAATCCATGCTGACCATCCCTGACTAGTCCACGCCTTTCCACATGACAGTTAATCCTATCTCCCAGGATTGATTTTACTAATTTGCTCACCACTGATGTAAGACTAACTGGCTTATAATTGGCATTTCCTTTGATCCCTTTTTAAACAATGGAACTACGTTTGCATTTCTCCAGTTCTGCGGTACCTCCCCTGTGTCTAGTGAAGATTGGAAAATCATCCTCAGAGCGTCTGGTATCTCTCCCTTGACTTCCTTCAGCAGCCTCGGAAACAATCCATCTGGCCCTGGTGACTTATCAACTTTCAAGGATTTCAGCCATTCGAGTACTTCCTCTCTCTTTATGACTATCCCGTCCAATATCTCGCAGTGTTCCTCCTGGACTACTGTATCTACACAACCCCCCCCTTTCCTTTGTAAACACCGAAACAAAATATTCATTCAAAACCCTTCCCACAGCCTCTGCATCTACAGACAAGTTTCCATCTTCATCTCTGATAGGTCCCACTTTTTCCTTAATTTACCTTTTAGCATTAATGTATTGGTAAAACATCTTTGGGTTATCTTTAACTTTACTTGCTAATCTTTTTTCATGCCCTCTCTTTGATTTCTTTATTTCCTTTTTAACTTCGTCCATGCACTTCTCTTATTAGCCTAGGCTACCTGCAGTGCTTAGTTCTTTGTGCCTATTGTATGCTTTCTTTTTCTGTTTTTCCTCTAGACAACCAGGGGGTTCTAGATTTGGCAGTACCACTCTTATTTTTGTAGGGGACATGTCTACTTTGTACAATTAGGGCCTCGCTTTTTAGTGCTTCCCATTGGTTTTCTACTGTTTTATCCTTCGACAGTGCTGTACAGTCCACCTCAGCCAAGTCCCATTCTCATTTCTGCAGAATGTGCCTTCCCCCAGTTCAAGACTTTTACTCCTGCCTTATCTCTGTCCTTTTCCTTGGTAATGCTAAATGTAACTGAATTGTGGTCACTGTCCCCGACATGGTCGCCAACTGTCACTTCACCAACTTGCCCTTCTTCGTTCCCCAAGACTAGGTCTAGAATTGCATCTCCTCTCGTTGGGTTTGTCACTAATGCGTTGAAACTTTTTCCTGGATACACTGCATGAATTTTTCTCCTTTGGTGCCCCTTATATTGTTTGAATCCCAGTTGATATTAGGATAGTTGAAGTATCCTACTATTATTGCCCTCTTGTTCATACAAGCAGGAATCTGCCTACATATTTGTTCTTCTATTTCCCTTTCACTATTTGGGGGTCTGTAGTTTACTCCTAGTAGTGTGACTGGCCCTTTTTTATTTCTAAGCTCAATCCATAAAGCCTCGTTTGTTGACCCATTTAGTATATCACCCCTTCTCACAACTGGAATTGATTCTTTGACCATTACTGCTAACCCCCTCCTTTTTTATCTCCTACTATATCGTGTCTGAAGACTCTATAACCAGTGATATTTAGCTGCCAGTATTGTCCCTCCTTTAGCCAGGTCTCCGTTATAGCAATGTCATCCTGCTGCCATGTGTCTACCTGTGCCCTTAACTCATCTACCTTGTTTGTAATACCCCTTGCATTGAAGTATAAACAGTTTAACCCATCAATTTCCCTTGCTGGACATGTTGTAAACTTTGCTTCTCCTGTAACTCCATGTCTATCACAACGTCCCTAGCTAATTTTCTACCTCCATTTTTCTGATCTCTGATGCTCCTGTGCAGGAGCCATGCTGCAGAGCACAGGGCCTGGAGCTGGGGTGTAAATACTGAGTTCTTCTTCACTCAAATTAGAGCCTAGAGAAATGCCTGTGCATAGAACGTACGAAGATCCCGTGTTCCAATCCGTGTCAGCTCTCCTCCTTTAATTATTTTCCTATGCTTTCAAGAATGTATCTGCGCCATTTCCTTCTTTTCCTTTGAACTACAAAAATTAACATAGTCTGGTTCTAATTTTTCACACCCCTGCGGTCTACTCACCATCCCCTGTGAATTTACCAGACCGCTAAACCCTTCTCTCCATTGCTTGATTTTCCATGTTTCCTTCCCTCTCTGTATTCTGCTGCCACAATTTCCACCTGCACTCTACACATCATATGTTCACTTAGTTGCCCCATTCTCTTTTTCACCAATATCACTTATGTCATTGAATGACTCTCATCCTCTGCCCGATCACAGTCCTGCCACTTTGTTCTTTGGTCCCCCAGACAGCGCCATTATCTGACTTGGTCATTCATTTAAAACTCTTAATCTCATATGTTTCAGTTCTAATGAGAGGCTATCTGCCTGAAACATTAATTCTGTTTCTCCTTTCACAGATGCCGCCCGACCTGCTGAATATTTCCAATACACTCCATGTTTTTTTCACATTTATGCCAGTTTCATTATTTCATTTTTGCTCCAATATGTAGTCCTGGAAATTAACACTGGTGAGTGACAGAGGTATGAAGGAGTGTCCAGAGCCTGCCTCTTTTATCATTGGCAGGTTGCTGCCCTGAATTCCGCCTCATTAACAACCTTGGCATACAGTCAGGCAGGGAAGAGTCTGCAGCTGGCCTCAGCAGCAAAGTGTTCAATACCAGGAAGCCTGTGCAAGGGGCTGCCTGATATTGGAATAGCCAACACCAAATCCGGAGATGGAATAGTGACATCTCCAATCATTAGCCAGCAATCCCCAAACCCGGGATGGGTTAGACTATCCTGGAGTTTGATGCGAGTTCAGGTGTGGGGGGGATATGCAGGGGAATGCATGATCTAATACAGGATGTGGAGTTCTGACCTCCGGTGTGTCCAACCCTGACGTGGGAGAGGGGAAGGCTGTGTAATCTCAGTCCATCCTCGTGGGTGCGTCTGATCCTGGAATGTCCACACTCAGCCGCTGACAATTACAAGGGAAGACTCCAGTTCGAGACAGTTCCAGCCCAGGGAGGGGTTCGACCCTGGAGAGAGGGTCTAATCCTATGGGAGTCCAAAACCAAAGTTGCTTCTCTTGGGTGGCAAATGATTCTGGAAAGTCAAACCTGGAGGAGGGATTCCGACCTCAAGGGGATCCAATCCTGGGAAGCTCCAACCCTACAGGGATGGGGACTGCCTTCATAGTCTGCTCTTTGAAGGGGTCGGTTGGTGACTGTGCCCTATTGCATTGGGTTCAGATTCTGAGGAGAGGGTGGGGCTGATACTATCTCCTGTGTGGAAGAGAGGTGCACATGGGATGATGCCGATACCTCATTGAGGATGTCATTTTTGGATGTGTGACATCTAATGAGGAATATCGTATGGTCAGATTTCAACCTGTAAAGAAAATAAGTCGGATATGTCCAGTCTTCTTAAAATATTTAAAGTGTCAACTCGCCTGCTAGAAGCGCTTATCTGCCCATTTACTGAAAGCACACTGTAAAACTCGCAAGTGGGCAGCTTGGTGGTTGGGTGGAGTCTAGGTTGAACATTGTTTTCAATTTTCTATCACTAACTCGCTGCCAACCCATTGATTTTGGTGCTAAAATCTTCCTTTGCTGCCTGTGATAGGCGCAGAACATGCTTGATCAGTAATATCCGGTCCCTTTTACTTTCCCTCTCTTGCCGTTAATTTAGTGGCGAATGTGATCCTGCCCCAAGGAAAGTGCGGACTCTCCACCTGCGCCACTCGCTATCCAGTGGCCATAGCAGCGGTTGATCTCCTGGACATTATCCTTGAGATGATACTGTTTCGGATCAAGTATTATTATTTTCCAATGTCTTTTCTGGACATTACTCCTGTTTGTAGTGTTATCATTGTCCTCTTTCGTGCAGCCAGTGACTGTTCTGTCTGGCTCAGCTTCACTTTCTCCTTTGATCCATTTGTGGCAATTTGTTGCCAGAACCTGACAACAAAATATTGCTCCGAGAAAAATGCTGCCGTGGTCCTAGCAACAATCGGCACCCTGCTCTGTTTAACATAAAAACATTCTTTGTACTTTGCAAATGCACCTGGAGAGATAACGGACAATGTCCGTGGCTCTGTACTGCAAAATCAAGCTATTATATTGAGCCTGGATGGGTGGGATTTGATTGGCGTGATTGGGTTTTAACACCATTGCTCCTATTCTTAAAAAGTCTCTGGCTGAACGCTCTGACAGTCAGGCGCTGGCCAGTCGAGTCTGTAAGGGACTGAGCGGCCACAGCAAGGGAGAGAGTCACACTGACCCAGACATGTAGGGTAGAAGGAAGTCTTAGATTTTACTCTTCACCATATCCGGCAGCTTCATACTACCCAGTCAGTTTATGTTATACAATTCTTATATGACAGTATTCGAGGAAAAAAGTCCAGAGGACAAAAGCGAATCTGAGGGAATATTTCTGCAAGTCGGATACATGCTGGTGAACGTAATTTGCTGCGCAAACACATTTATTTATGGGGTAACTCAGTTCAAATTTAGAGAGCAGGTCAAGAGTCCGGTGAAAAATCCGGTTACATCAATTAATGAATTACTTAATAAGCAAAGCAACTGCGAGCAACTCAAGTAATAGTTATCCTCTGACCAGCAATAGATCAGTCCATATCAGATAAGTGGTGACAGCTAGAGTACCGTATGTTAAGGGGGAGCGGAGGAGATTCATAACGCTTTATCCAGGACGGGAGGGGAAACGGCATCGACAATCACTCCACCACTTCCACCGATTCGAATCTTAGCTCCTCACATCTGTTCAGAAATAAATAAAGATGTTCGTAAAAATAGCTAATTTGCGACATCTGTTGGAGAGCTTTCTGTGTGAATTAACTTTTTAAAAAAAGATTATCACTGCAGATGAAGATTCTTTAATGAGTGCATCGAACTTTCATTCCTGCTTCCGGTCGCTCTAATATCTTTCTCCCCTGCCCCGAAATTTCTCAATTTCTCGACCACAAACCCAATTCTAACAATGCGTCCAATCCCATCCCTGACTGCAACACTAACCCTAAATCTAACTGTAACACAAACCCAAACTTAACCCGGATCCGGAAAAAAAAACGAATTCTCGTCCTGTACTTCACCTTAATGCTAACCTAAATCGTAGCCTTAAATTTAACTTCAAACTAGCAATAAATTTTAAGTGCTACACAAAATTGAATCCCAAGTAACCTGAACCCTGATCTAATTTGCATCCTGAACACTGGGCGTGGTGTGACCAGTGAGGCACTCGGTCACGTGTCGTGCGACAACTCGGTGAAGTCTGAGCCATCTCCCAGACAAATATGGCGTTGTGTACATTTTCTACATTGCACGCTGGGCGATGAGGCATCCGCTATGTTTACTCGTGCGTGTGGGGGGATGAAAAGGAGGCGAAGGTATTAACGGGACTAGGACGATGAGTTCTAGAGGAACTTACAGATAGACAAGGTTACAGGGATGGGGTGGGGGGGGGGGTGGGGGTGTGTGTGGGTGGTGGTTGGCGGGTTCCATGGACTGCGGTACGTTACAGCGATAGGGAAATTTGTAGGGATTGGAGGAGGTTACAGCGATGGGTAGTGTTCAGGGGCTGGAGGAGATTAAAGAGAGAGGGAGGCGTGTAAAATCTGGCGGAGGTTATTGAAATTCAGGCGTTCTGGGGGCTGAAGCAGCTTACGGCGATAGAGAGGATTGTAGCATTGAAGGAGGTTACAGCGATAGGAAGAGGTGCAGGGGCTGGAAGAAGTTGCAAATATCGGGAAACATGGTGGCTGGAAGAGATAACGGCAATAGAGAGGCTTTCAGGGCTAGAGAAGGTCACAGAGATCGGGGTACTGAGGACTGGGGTAGGAACCGGGGAAGGTACTGTGATAGGGAGTTTTATATCGGCTGGAGGAGGCTACAGAGATATCTAGAGTCGTAGGGGCTATTGGAAGTGAGTGGTATAACTGCAGCGTTAGAGGTTTTTAAGCTAAACAGTTGGGGAGGGATCATGCAAGAGGTGATGTGATAAACTAAAGGGAAACAACGAGGTAATAGAGCAGAGTAGCGATTGGGGTAATGGTATCCAAAGTGTGGCAGCAAGGGGCAGAGAGTACAAACTTAAGAGTGCACCAGCAAATAAGACCAAAGAGAGAAAAAATGGTAAAAAGACTGAGTTAACGGCTCTGTATCTGAATGCAAGCAGAATTCGTAACAAAATCGATGCTTTGCTCGCACCAATAGAGATGACCTGATCGCCATTGCAGAAACTTTACAGGTTGCGGGGTGTCCAAGGCTAAGTAATAAAGGACGTTTGACATATCGAAAAGATAGGAATCTAGGCAAAACTGGTGTGGTATCTGCTTATTAAGGATGTCATTAGTACAGTAGTGAGAGATGACGTCGGCTGGAAAGGGCAAGATGTAGAAACAGTTTGGGTAGAGGTAAGCAATAGCAAAGGTAAGAGATGGCTTGTTGGAATAGTTTTTTTGCAGGCTAACAGTCGTTACATGGTTAAACAGCGCATACAGGAGGAAATGAATGGGCGTGTAAAAATGGTATGTCATATTCCTGGGTGGCCTTAATCTAGACGTTGATTGGGTATATCGGATTGGCAAAGGTAGCCAGAAACATGAGCTCATAGACTGCATTAGGGGTAGTTAATTAGTACATTATGCTCCATAGCCAACCACGAAGCAAACTATTACAGACCTGGTAATGCGCAGTGGGGCAGGATTAATCAATCAAATCATAGTAAAGAATCCTTTCGGCGACAGCGATAATACAATGATAGAATTTCAATTTCAGTTTGAAATGGATACATGCTTTAATCCTGAATAGGTGCAACTATAAGGCTATGAAAGCAGATCTAGCTAAAGTGAATTGGGAAACGATACAAAATGTAGGAGAGTGGAGATGCAGTGACGAGCTCTAAAGAGATATTTAATCCCAGTGAGAAAGATTCTTTGGGAAGGATGCGTCACCCATTGCTGAATAAGGAAGTTAACTATGGTCACAACAAAGATATATCCCAGTGAGGAAGTAGGGTTCTAGGAAGGGGATAAACCAACCATAGCTAACCAAGGAAGTTAAGGATAGCATCAAATTAAAAACAAATACAATGTGGCAAAGATTAGTGGTAAGCCAGAGGATTGGGAAAGTTTTAAAAACCAACAAGAGGCGACTAAACATAATAACGAGGGAGAAAATAAACTTTGAGGGTAAAGCAGCAAATAATATAAAAATGGCCAGAAAGAGCTGCTTCAAATATATAAAAAGGAAGAGAGAGGCCAAAGTGAACATGGGTCCCTCAACGAATGAGGCTGGGGAAATAATAATGGGGAACCAGGAAATGGCAGAGGAGTTGAATAAATATTTTGAATCAATCTTCACGGTAGAAGACACTAATAGCTTTCCAAAAACCCTAAATAATCAAGGGGCAAAGCGTGGGGTGGAGGAGTGAGTAATAAATACAATAACTATTACTGGAGAAAAAGCACCAGGGAAACTAATGGGGCTAAACGCCGCTAAGTCCCTGGACTTGTTGGTTTGCATCCAAGGATATTAAAAGAAGTAGCTACAGAGAGAGTGGATGCACTGGTAATAATATTTCAAGAATCATTTGATTCTGGAAAAGCCCCAGAGGATTGGAAAACTTCCAATTTAACATCCTTATTCAAAAAGGGAGTGAGACAAAATACAGGTAACTATTAGCTTGTTAGCTTAACATCTGTCATTGGGGAAATGTTAGAGCCTATTATAAAGGATGTAATAACAAAACATTTAGAAATACATAATATAATCAAGTAGAGTCAGCATGGCTTTATGAAGCTGAAATAATGCCTGAAAAATTTATTAGAGTTCTTTAAGGAGGTAACAAGCAGGATAGATAAAGGGGAACCACTCGATGTAATATGTTTGAATTTCCAAATGGCGTTTGATAAGCTACCACACATAAAGCTGCTTTATAGGATAAGAACCCATAGTGTTGGGGGTAGCATATTAGCATAGGTAGAGGATTGGCTAACTAATAGAAGACAGAGAGTTAGAATAATGGGGACATTTTCAGGATGGCAACCTGTAACTTGTGGAGTGCCAAAGAGATCAGTACTGGGGCCACAATTATTTACAATATGTATTAATGACTTGGATGAGATAAGTGAAGGTACTATTGCAATGTTTGCGGATGACACAAAAATAGGTGGGAAGGCAAGTGGTGAGGATGACACACAGAGTCTACAGAGGGATATAGACTGATTAAGCGAGTGGTCAAAATCCTGCCAGATGGAATACAGTGTGAGAAAATGTGAGGTTATGCACTCTGCCAGGAAGAATAGAGGAGCTGAATATTAGTTAAATAGAGAAAAGCTGCAGAAAGCTTCAGCACATAGGGATTTGGGGGTGCTCGTGCATGAATCACAAAAAAACCTAGTGTAAAAGTTCAACGGGGAATAGGAAAAGGAATGTTTGCCTTTATTTCAAAGGGAATGGAGTAGGTAATTCTTGCTGAATAGGGAAGTCTTGCTAAAACTTTACAAAGCACAATTTAGGAAACACCTTCAATATTGCGAACAATTTTGGTGTCTTTGTCTAAGGAAAGGTACACTGGCATTGGAGACAGTCCAGAGAAGGTTCACTAGGTTGAACCCGGATCTGGAGGGATTTTCTTACGAGTAGAGGTTGAGTAGGCTGGGCCTGTGCTCATTGGAGTTTAGAAGAATGAGAGGCGACCTTATTGAAACATATAAGGTTCTTAGGGGGTTGACAGGTTAGGTGCTGAGAAGTTGTTTCCTTTGTAGGGAAATCCACACGATCCTCCACACAGACTACTTCATGTAATATTTTCTGCTTATCTCTGAATTCTGAATGATAAAAAAGTGAATAGTGATTTCTGTATTAATTCCTCATATTGACCTTTATCTGTAACACCGACAGTGAATGTGAATTTCTTCCGTTCTGTTGCAGTTCTTGCTGCCTTTCAGTAGATGTCAGCACGCTGTAGTAGAGCGAAGTTTACAGATCAGAGAAAACAGAGAAGAATTGTTCACATAATTTGGGAGGGGGCAGTTTTAGAAATACTAAGGGTGGAGATGACTTTTTACTGCATTTATTTTGTAGCAAGCAGTAGTTATCGCTGGCTATCCCTCGATTCGAGAATGACATCTACTCAGGGCCGAGCGTTTCTGACGCGGATCTTCAGGTAAGTGCGCAGGCCGATTCTCGGCCCACACACGTTTGGGGACATGGGACAGGGTATCCCACGAGGTAGAGGGGTCCAGAGTGCCGGATTTGCTTCTTGTTAGTTCCTTCTCATTTCTGCTTCATCATGAAGACATTGTGATGCAAAGCGTACTGCACCTTGGGGGACAGATTTTGGTCATACTGAAAGATGAGCTCCTGCCAGTAATTAACGTGAGTTTCAAAGTGTCTTTGAAGAGCTTTATTTTTTTCTCCCCTGGAACTTGGCCTTTGGAGAGTTGAGAAAACAGGATCTGCCTGGTGACGCGCTGTTCGACCATACGCAGAGTCCTGTCCATCGAAATTGATTTTTTTCAGGAGTTTGTGGCTGAATCCTTGCGGAGCTGGGTTCAAGAAAGACACTAGTGTTTGTTCGACGATTTTTGCTTTGAACCTGGCAGATGCCGCGGAGGCATTGTTGACAGAAATTCTCTAGCACTCTTAGGAGTCGCTGTTACACAGGTAAGTAGTTATAATGTGCGATAGCCGTCAACCTGTTGTCTTGTGTATGAAAATGAGATGCACTCTTATCTGCCTTTCTTAGGCCCTTTATCTCTGCATCAAAATATTTCGCTATTTTTAAGACAATATTAGACCAACCCCAAGCCTTGCTATAACAAGAGAAAAAGGGCCCAGACTTATCATCCTTGGATACCAGGCATTTCTATTTTTTCTAAATTATTCTTCTTGGATGGGGTGTGATTGTCTCTTACAGGGCCAGTATTTGTTGCCCTTTCCTAACTTCCCTTGAACTGGCTAGCTTGCTAGCCCATTTCAGATTGAAGTTCACAGTCAACCATATTGTTCTGGTTCTGGAGTCAGGCGTAGGCCAGACCAGGTAAGGACGGCAGACTGCTTTCTTTAAAGTGCATTGGTGAACCAGATGTCTTTTTTTATATATATAACAATCCATGACATTTTAATGGCAGCCATTACTGAGACTAGCTTTCAATTCCAGGTTTCTAAAATAATTGAATTTAAATTCAGCCAGCTGCCGTGGTGAGGTTTGAACTCGTGTTCCCAGAGTTTACCCTGGGTCCCTGAATTACTAGCCCAGCGATTGCGTATTTCATCCCTAAAAACGAAAGGAACACATTCAGCTGCTGGGTGAGCCGTTTCAAGAAGAGATTAGAATTCCCTCCACAGCATGTGTTCAAAGCCTTTTGTTTCATCTGAAAAAAAAACAATAACTGATCGAGATCAGTCAGGTATTGTAGATTTGTCAGCAGCTAAGCGAACTACAAAGTGAGGAACGAATGCCCAAAATAGCAAAAAAAACCCCCTTATT
This sequence comes from Carcharodon carcharias, assembly GCF_017639515.1. Classification (NCBI taxonomy): domain Eukaryota; kingdom Metazoa; phylum Chordata; class Chondrichthyes; order Lamniformes; family Lamnidae; genus Carcharodon; species Carcharodon carcharias. The sequence continues at coordinate 4,912,200 of NW_024470758.1, forward strand.
TTTAAAGCAAGAGTCCTGCAATGTTTGAAAGAAAAAAACAGAATCTTCAGCTAACGTAACTGGTTGGTGCGGGTGTGGGTTGGTAAGGGAGGCGGGGTCGGCGGCGCAGGATCGTGGGGGTGGTGAGGTTTTCGAACGGGAATTGAAGAGCAACTTCTACAGGACTACTGGAAAAGTGCTAGGTATTGGAACCAGCCGATTTTCTCTTCTATAGGGCTAGGACAAACACAAAAGGCGGGATAGCCTCTTTTTGTCTTGTGTACACTAGTCTATGTGTAGAGGTATGGGATTCATTCTGTATCACATTGTCTCTGGTGCAGAATTTGGGTATGGAATTCATTGGTTATCTGTCAGCCTCTGCGGAGGCGTATGAGTACTAGATTGATTCTGTATCGCTCTGTCTCTGGCACAGGATTTGCGTGTGGGATTCATTATGTATCTGTCCGTCTCTGAGACACTTTGGAAATCTGGATTCATCCCACCAAGATCATACCTCATAGAAACATGCTCATTTGGCCTCAAGGGTGCATTGCTTCAGAACATCTTCCATCCAGGCTATTTCATGTAACATTATGTGCTTTTCTTGAAATCCATTTGCTCTCTTTTACATATGCAGCTTTCCCTCAAATACTGCTTTTCGAATAATCTAAATACGATTGTATTTCCCAAATACTAGGAATTCAATGGGAATACAATAAGTTAATGTGGATTTAGTGATTGGATTTAATACTTAAATATCTATGTCCAACCTATCACATTCCATCGTTAACTCCTCAGATCGATCTGTTTCTGCACCTCTGACAGTTAATGGCAATCTCTTCCGCTGCATTACAGTTCTCAGGACCGGCCTATAGATGTCAGCACACTCTGGTAGAGCGAAGTTTACAGATCAGTCAAGTTTAGTTCGCATTACACGGTGGCGGGGAGTTTTAGAAATGCTAGGTGTGGATGATGATCTTTCATTATATTTATTTTATAATTATCGGTTATTATGGGGATGTCCGTCTATTCGAGAATTATATCCAAGGAGGGTGGTGAGTTTCCGCCCTGGTTCTTCATGTGACTGAACAGGCCGATTCTCGGCTCTCAGATCTTTGGACACACGGAACAAGAGGTAGGCTGTTGGATCCGAAGTGCAGGATTTGCTTCCTGTTTCTTCCTTCTCAGCCGCCCTTCTGCCTCATATTAAAGCCTTGAGATTCAAAGTGTGCTGCAGCTTGACGGACAAGTTTTAGTCATTTTGAATGATGAGAAGCAAGCTCCTCGCAGTCATTAATACGAATGCTGCAGAGCTTGAATGAAAGTTTCAGAGTGTCTTTGAAGCGTTTTCTTAGTCCTCTCATGGAACGTTGGCCATTTGAGAGTTGCAAAAACGAGATCTGGCGGGGGTATACGCTTTTCGACCATCCGGATACCGCGTCCAGTCCATTAAAGTTGATTTATGCAGGACTTTTGCCCGAATGTTTGTGGAGCCATCTTCAAGAAGGATACGAGCGGTTGTTCGACGGGTTGGATCTGGAGGAGGCGTTGCTGATGGGATTTCTCTTGCACTCTCATGTGTCGCTCATACGCAGTCCAATAGTTATAAGATAAAAGCAAAGTACTGCGGACGCTGGAAATCTGAAACAAAAACAGAAATAGGTGGAAAAGCTCAGCAGGTCTGACAGCATCTGCGGAGAGGAACACAGTTAACGTTTCGGGTCCGTATCTGAGGAAATATAGAGATGAGGTGCAATGTAAGCTGGTTGAGGGGGGTGGGACAGGTAGAGTTGGATAGAGGGCCAGTGATAGGTGGAAAAAGCCCAGGATCCCGCATCTCTTTTGTTCTGGTCCCCGTGGAGACCAACAAACCAAAAGAACCAAATTTACCCAATGATCCCAACGAAAAAAACAAATAGACAAGATTTCAATTTTTACGTTTTGACTTTAAGAATCAAACCTGAATCAGCATCAACTAAACATGAATTAACAGGCAAAGTGCAGTCGGTATAAGCTATAACTTACTTATTGTTACTGAATTAGGCTTTTAAAAATGCAGCAACTGCTCACTATATGTGGTGATTTTTGTATTTGGACCGTTCAGTCTCTCAGCTTCTCTCCAGCTTCTCACCACATACAAAATTGTCTTATGCATCTTCCTCAGGTCTTAAGTGGCTGATCTCACACTTCCCTGCATGGAACTCCAACTGATCCCATCTGTATTATTTCCTGCACCCAACTCGTTGGCGACAGTTAACTTCCACAAGAACCAGGAGGCTCCTGACCTCGTTATGGCTTTGGTCCAAACATGGAGCGGGTGATTACAGAGAGAGGAATCGGGAGGGTATTCCGAATGTTGCAGCTCAAACAGGGAATTGTTGATGTGTGACGTGGAACTGCTATTTACCGATTTCAAAGGTTCTGGTAAAAGGTCACAAGCCTCAGACGTTAAAAGTTTAATTTTCCCCACAGATGTTACCTGATCGGCTGAAAGTTCCCAGCATTTTCTATAATTTTTTATTCATGTGAGTAACGAGTCAGCGCTGCATAGTTCTTTTCCGATCGCTCACAAATCCTATATCATTATTTTTCTACCACTCTGCTAACTTTCAGTCTTTCTATTTGGGTCTCAGCCCCTTCACAGCTTGCAGCATTTCACCAATTAAAAGCAAAACGAAACACAACTCGATCATTCGTTGGCTTGGTCGGTTTATTCATGAGCGCCAGCTGGCAAAGTATTTCTCACTGACTTAATCTATTGAGAGAATTTGAAAATAAATTGATGACAAATGTTGTGCTTCTGCTCTCTCGTTACTTGCTTTTCCTGTTACTCCTCCATTCGATGTAAAGCTGCTGAAAGTAAAGAACATAGGACAGCGCCAACATGCGAAGTAGGAGCAGGAGCAGGCCATTCGGCCCCTCGAGCCCGCTCCGCCATTGAATAAGATCATGGCTGATCTGTTTGTGTTTCGAGCTCTACATTCCCATCGAGCCCCTATAATCTTTGGTTCCTTTGCCTAACAAGAAGCTATTTACCTCTGCCTTAAAAATATTCAATGGCCCCACTTCCACCGCCTCCTGATTCAGACAGTTGCAAAGTCGCACAGCCCTCTGACAGAGGAAAAAAAAAACTCCTCATCTCTGTTCTATAAGGGCAGCCTCTAATTTGGAAACAGTGCCCCTCTAGTTCTGGACTCACTCACAAGAGGATACATCATTTCCACGTACACCTTGTCAAAGCCGTTAGGATCTTACATATTTCAATCAAGTCATCCCTGTTCACTCTTCTAAACTCTAATGGAAACAAGCCCAGCCTATCCAACCTTTCCTCACAAAACAACCCGCTCATTCCAGCTGTCAATATAGTGAACCTCCTCTGAATCGCCTCCAACGCATTTACATCGATCGTTAAACCAGGAGGCCAAAACTGCACACGGTAAAGAACGAGATCCATTACATGATCCCTATGTAATCTTCATTCCAATAAAATTTAGGCGATGGATTCCTTCCCGCCAGCCGGACTCGCTTTCCTTCCTCGCTCGCACCCGAACGTTCTCGCCGCTTCTCCCCCCTCCACTTTAGGAAGTAGAATCAGAGGTGAATTTCGGGTGAACTACCGGACTCTTTAGACGCGGTTAAGCACCTTTCCCAGATGTCAGACGCCGGAACATTTAATCTGATGTTACTAGTGTGCTTAACTGATCTTATTCATTTAAAGGATTCTCATTACTGCGGATCAGTCATTAAACCCTATTGTCGGCTCTGGGACGATCAGAATCGTTGGTAACAGACAACGCACCATGAGGCTTGAAGAGAGATCATACCGACTGCAGGAAAGTTGCATGGCGGTGACATGGAGGTATCCCCAGTGTGCGAGAGCAGATATCCATCTGCCCACAATAAATGTCCCGCTTCGTGTTTTGGAAACGTGAACCTGATAGTTGACACTGGGTTTATTGTCTGCATTTTGTTTTAGCTCCTTTAGCAGTGATAATTTGAAAGAATTCCATCATCACCGCACCTCCAACCTCACCCCCCCACCCCCGCACCTCCCCCCGCACACCCCCTCCCCACCCCCACCCCCACCCCCAGCACAGCAATAACTTTGTGACATCGATGGTTAAGCCGAATCTTAGTCAGTTCCCCCGACCCAAACTTCTGGGCACTTGCATTAAGCAGCAGTTAGAAGCAAAAAGTAGGAGGAATGGGAATAGTGGCTCTGGGAAATACTTAAACAGCAGTCACCCTAGAAAACATTTTAAATGAATCACTGAACTGACAGACGGAGGGAAGATGCGGATCAAACACAATTTCAATCCATGGAATAGAATCAATGTAAAAGAACCGAGTGTAGGAGGAGCACGATTGGCTCTTTTCACCGTGAGCCTGTGGCGCAACAGTAGCGCATCTGACTGCATCCTCGACGGTTATGTATTCAAGTCATGTGAGGCTCACAGTAGTTTCCTGCAGCTCACGCTCCTGGATTTTTTATCTGGACAATATTCGTCGTGTAATAATGTTCACCAAATGTTGAATTTCAAGAACAATTTTAACAGATCAAAGTCCTTTTTTCGGGCTACTTCCGGTTTGCACCCTCAGTTTTTATGTTGCACAGTTTAATATCGGAAGACTGTCCTTCGTTTGTGCTTTCGGTCTGTTACCCAGTATGTGAAGTAAAACACAAACTGTCCAGCATGGGTTTGAACCCAGCCACCTCCGTCTATACAGCCGCTGAGTTTAGTTGGTTAGAGCGTGGTGCTCATAACATTACACTAAACTTTTATTACGTAAGCTCTAACCACAGCTTCATTTTTTCAATATCTCAGGGGATTCAAACTCGTCCTGTTAAAGCAGAATGACAGTGAGTTCAGTTAGAAATGTTTACAAACATCACCAATTTCTTTCGGCTCACTGTGCACAGTTATAGAGATCTGTGTTAAACAGCAGGAGCGGAAACACAGTCCGACACCCACTCTTCACATTAACGATGAGGCTGGATTTCAGTTTTGGGATTTTAGGGAATGCGGATGTTATTGTGGAAGCTGAAGCCACTTTTCCTTTGAATGGAGCCAATTAAAGTGCCGGCCTTAGAGTCACCGAGCCCGGGGTCAGTGGGAGCCTGGGGACAAGACTGATCCCAGAGAAAGGAAATGAGATTAAAAACTGTCATGATCGTAGGTCAGAAGCATTATGATTTTGGTAAGTTCCAATTAGGGACAAACACCTTTTTGTTTAAAGTAGACAAAGTTTGAGATTCAATACAATTGCTAAGTGACTCTACAGCTCTGGATAAACAAAATACCAGGCCAGAAAGATAAAACTATTTACAATATCTATCTTATACATTCAGGGCTAATATGAGGTACATGTAAATCAACAGACAAACTGGTTTAACGCACCAAACTACACAATAAATGCCAGATGCGACCAAGCATAGGCTATGGAATTCTCAACAACCCACCTAGATATAAGTCAGCAGTATGAGCCAACCAATATCACTGACACGCTCTCTCTCTCTCACGAGGAATTCCAGTCTTCACCGTCGAAGATCTTGCCTTGGAATTATCTCCTAAAGTCACCTCATCTCAGAAGACTTGAGTGATGGCTCGCCTCGTAGGGATACAATCTCATCTCCCGAGATTCCATTCCCCTGGATTCCTGAATCTGCTCTCAAAGGCTGACTCACAAGCAAACCTTTAGCACTTTGGTTGCATTGAGCAGAACACTACTGTTGGAAAAGGGTATCTTTGCTCCAGTGGACAGCAGAATGGAGTCACCAACCTCCTTGGATCTTCAGGGCTTCTCCAGAGCCATCTTTACTTAAGCTCTGCTGACTGCAGACCTTTTCCGACTTGTTAACTTAACTGGGACCACTTCCCATCCCTGTCCCTTGTCTGGGACCACACCCTATCCCATCTCCCTTTGAGATCTCATCCCGTCCACTATCCCTCTGAGACATCTCCCGCTGTACCCGCACATTGACCCTAACTGGTAAATTTCTCTTCAATGACGCTCCACGCCTGGTCACAGGCCTCTGGTCCACTTTTGTGCTATAGGCACAGGCGAGCTGGGCCCACTCTCAGCCCAAATAACTTAAAGATGATACATTGTGCATGTGCAGTCCCAGCCGTGGCCTGCCATAATTTGAAGTTACTGACCTCTGCTTACAACCTCAAGGTAAGCTGACTCTCATAGCAAGAGAGAGGGAGAGAGAAATAGAGAGGGAGGAAAGTAGGGAGAGAGGGAGGGCGATATGGGGAGGGAGTTGGGGAGAGAGAGAAATGGATGGAGAGAGCAAGGGAGAGAGGAAGAAAACGAGGGAAGAGCGAGAGAGGGAGGGGCGAGGGAGAGGGAGGGAGTGGGAGAGAGGAAAGAGAGAGGCGAGGAGCTGAAGGAAGAGCAGCAACTGGTGGGAGAGCAGGAGAGAGAAGGAACGTGCATTCCTCCTGCACTTTTGGCAATATCAGGAAGATCCAAAACCTCACAACCACCATGTGGGGGTGTTGGAGGTGTGTGTGTGGGGGTGGGGGGGGGGGGTGGTGCGGGGGGGTGGAGTGGTGAGGGGTGGTGCTGGTTTTGGTAAGTGAGGATCCAGCTTGAATGTGCACAGCAAGATCCCACAGGCAGCAATCTGAACAATGACGGCATAATCAATTTCAGTGATGCTGGCTGAGTGATTGTTATTGACCTTAGGACTCCAGGTAAAACTTTTCTTCTCTTTTTGGTAGGATTGTTTACATCCGCCCAAGAGAGGAAGATGGGGTCTCGGTTTGTATTGTGGTTTATGGCTGGATATTTTCATATGCCATTACTGATTCTTTGTGAGGTGTTACAGGATATTATGCTACCTACTTCGCCTCTTCTCTGAGTTCAACTTGTTGGAAACATTGAAAAGCTCCTTGTTCCATCTTTACTAAATCACATGACTGTGATTATGAAATTTAACCCGTTACAGTCAGTGGCGATGTGACATAGGTACCAATAATACTCACATAACATCATCAAATGTCCTAATTTTTCTTCAGGGGCAGGTATAAATGCAATAGGTTTTGAGCAAGTGAACGAGTCCGGGCTTTGGGAAGAGTTTGAACAAAAGCGCAGGTCTGTAATGGTGTGGGGGTCCGGGGAGAGTAAATTACAAAAGGCTTCACAGTGCAAAAGCCAAAGGGAGATTTACTGGAACAGGCAAAGAAACAAAAGGTGGGTCCAGATGAGGTGAGAATGGCTAGAGAGCAGGCTTCCAATTACAAAGTGAAGAAATTAAATAAGAAACAAAAAAGTGAAAAAAAACCCTGAAAGAAACACATGAAACAAGAGAGATGGCGAGTTTATAATCTAAAATTATTGAACTTGATGTTGCAGCCAGAAATGTGCTGGGTGAGGTGTTCTTCCTCGAGCTTATGTTATCCTTCACCAGAACACTGCAGCAGACCAAGGACAGAAAGGTCAGAGTGGGAGCAAGGTGGAGCATTGAAATGACAAGTGGTAGGAAGCTCAGAGTCAGGCTTGCAGATTGAAATGAAAATCCTTGAAGCGCTCACCCACCTGAAGCAGATGAGAACATATTGTGGCAGCAGATGCAGCACATTAAACTGAAAGATGAACAAGTGCATCACTGTTTCACTTGGAAGGAGAATTTGAGGCCTTGGATGTTGAGGCACAAAAGCAAGTGCTGTGTCTGCTGCACTTGCACAGAAAGGTGCCATTAAAAGGAGAGGGGATATTGACTGGTGATTGGCTTTCTTGTTGTTTATCAGCTGAGTCAATGATTACACATTGAGAGAGAAGGAAACGATCATATCACAGACCTGAAATGCTAGTTCTATTTCTCTCTCCACAGATGCTGTTTAATTGTTGTGTATTTCCAGCATTTTCTGTTTGTTGTTATTTCTGATTTTCAGCAGTCGCACTATTTTGCTCTGGTATCAGTGAACTTTCTGAGCTGTGTTCCGGTGGCCAAGAGTTTTTGTTTTATTCTTTCACGGGGTTTGGGCGCCGGTGGCTCGACCAACATTTATTGCCCCAACCGAAATTGCCCTTGAGAGGCTGACTGTGAGCTGCCTTCGTGAACTGCTGCAGTTCATGTGGTGTAGGTACACCCACAGTGCTGTTAGGGAGGGAGTGCCAGGATTTTGCCCCAGCGGCAGTGAAGTTCCAGGCCTGGGCCGTGTGTGGCTCGGAAGGGAGCTTGCTGCTGGAGCTGTTCTCATGCACCTGCTGCCCTTTTCCTTCCAGGTGGTGGAGGTCTCTGGTGTGGAAGGTGATGAAGGAAAATTAATGTGAGGAGTGGGATTGAAACCCACGCCTCCAGAGGAGACTGCGGCCTTAGAACGCTCACCAACCTGGCTTCTTAACGCAAGCGATGGTCCACTGGTCCACTGCGCTTTCTCCACAGTTGCTTTCGGAGCTGCTGAATATTCCCCGCATTTCCTGTTTCTGATTTTGTGCCATCATTACAGGGGTTCTTTTTTTTTACCTGACAACCCAAAGCTTGTCCCTAGGGGCAGCTCCAGGCACAGCTTCTCTGTGACCTTTAAAGTCGGCGGGTTTCGCGCTCATCACTCTGCGCCATTGGCTTTCAAACCCCGCCCCTCCCCCACCACCCCCACCCCCACTCCCACCTGCCCAGGTCTCCAGCTGTCTTAGCGTTGTTTTTTCGGCACTCGCAAGGGCCCGGGGATCACAAAGTCTGTGAGGGAATATAAGGGGTTAATCCACATTCACGAAACTGTGACTCTCTTAAGATGGACGGAAGTTGGTGTCCCTTCCAGATCCACTCGGAGGTCGAGTTACTGGAGCTGTGGGAATTTCTGCCATTTCTATCCCACAGTGAGTCGCGCCTCCCCGTTGGTGCGGCTGGGATGGTGATGGCTAAAGTGAGTGGCCGAGAAAGCGGGTGGTCCCCATGTCTCTCTAGGGCTTGTTTTCTCCCGATTCCACATCCAGCTGTGAGGGGGGAGGGGAGGGGGAAGGCGGGGCTGAAATGCCTCGCGGTGTCTGGAACATGCTCCGTTGGCGTCACGAACCAGCGGTTGCTGTGCTGCTTCCTCCCCATTTCCATAACGTGTGGTTGTTGAGAGCGAGTTACTGGATCTATGCTCATCTTGGCTGTTCTAAACCACAGTGAGTCGAGCCTAAACTGGCAACTGGTCCCGAGGGGCCGATCATCAGTTGCTGACATTTGATGTGGTGAACATCGGAATCCGACTGGCAGAGAACAGCCTTTAAGCCTGAGGTCTGCCAACCACCAAAAAATAGGGGAGGTTCCATGCAATAGAAAATACTCTTTCATAATTGGTCAATGTCTCCATGTTAGTACCTTGCTGGTTTGCGCAATCTTTCTTGCCTGTCACCGTGTGTGTCCTGATAGTCTCTTATTCTTTTCCATGTCTTTCTCTGTCTGTTGCTTTCGGAGTTGCGTGAAGTGCAATTGCACAGCCAGGGTGAGCTTCCCAACACGTGTGCTCTTCATATAAAAAATAACGAGTGAATGAATAGTTACCTGACTACTATGCAACACCAAGAGGTAGGAAGGCAGACGCTGGATCTATAGCAGAGTGGCGCAGCGGAAGCGTGCTGGGCCCATAACCCAGAGGTCGATGGATCGAAACCATCCTCTGCTATTGTTCTTCTCAATCACACCATAAAGGAACAGCGGCTTTCACTTTTCTTTACAGTAAGTTTGCATCAGGCTTCTTACTTCCAGGAAACGTTTCAAACTGCAACCACTCTCTCAAATCGTTTCTATTCTCACACGGACACAAGCAGCAAGTGCTACAAAAATACACCAGCCGAGGATTTCCCCTTTCTTTCAGCCCATTTCAGGCCATGTTCCAAATGGTCTTTCCTTGGTCTTCCCAAATACAAAAACCACCCTTTCACATCTTAATTGTTAAATCAGGAAATATAAAAGTGACACCGCAGCTCAGGCTGTAAAGTGTCTAATTGAAAGATGAGGCGCAGTTGTTCGAGCGTGCCTGAGCTTCACAGGAACATTGCAGGAGGCCGAGGGCCGAGTGATCTGCGTGACAGCCAGGTCGCCAGTCATTTTGTTTCACCACCTTGACTGTGTGGATGAGTTGGATCGAGTTCCTGCTAATTTACCGGGGGAACTTGGATTTCAATTCCCGTACGAGAAACTGACACTCCGACACCTTCTCTCGAAAGAAACTCCAACACCAACACTGACTAAGAATCTGCCTCTTAGACACTTTCTCCTGAGCTATTTATTTCATTCCTGCTCAAATCCCTGATCGTTAATTCCAAATGGATTGCTCAAACACAAGAAAAGGCTAAAACCCGACTCAGTGTAAGTGAGACAATCCAGTTAAAGTGTGGAAAAAATGAAATCAAACCGTGGGACTCCAGCTCTGTCAGTTTGTATGTTATCTCCGGGAAGATTGAAACCGACTGAATTCAGCCTCCTACCTGAACCCACAAGCATGGAGTTGCTGCATTTGGTGCCTCAGGATCAATCCAGATTCCCGTTACATGGACAAACATTCTTTAACATTTGTGTTCATTTTCTTCACGTGTGTTGCAGTGATATACTGTCTGCAATAATTCCTCTGGCTCTTAAACATGCTCCTGATTTCAACAAATGTCACCATCTCGAACGCGAAGTCGTTTGAAAAACCTCTTGGACAACGCACCCTGATCCGGCCAAATCAAAATCAAACTGTGGGACCCTCAGTCTGTGTTTAAACTCAAGAAAGCCTCTCGGACTGAATTCGTTGCAATCAGCACCTAATTGCATTGAATAGGCACATTAATGCTGATAAACTTCCAGCAAACTCTGGTGAACTCACTTCGGGGCCGCTTCATGCTCTGTCAGAACCTGGGAAAATATATCAATTTTGTTTCCAATTTCCACCCCTCTATCACTTTCACATGGTCCATCACCGATACGTTCCCCCCCTTCCTTGACCTCTCCATTTCCACTTCTGGTGATAGGCTGTCCACCAATATTCATTACAAGCGCACCGACTCCCACAGCTACCTCGACTACAGCTCCTCACACCCTACTTCCTGTAAGGATTCCATCCCATTCTCTCAGTCCGTTCACCACCGTCGCATCTGTTCCGATGAACAGTGAAGCTCAACGCAAAGTAGAGGAACAGCACCTCATCTTCCGATTAGGCACTTGACAGCCTACCGGATCTAACATTGAGTTCAACAACTTCAGATCAGGAACTCTCTCCTTTATCCCCTTCACCTTCTTAATCCCCTTTTTACCTACATTAATTTTTATTTTGTATCCCCTTATTTTTTATTTTTGTTCATTTACCCATGGTTTTATCTTTTTTTTTAATCACCCCTTCTATCCCATTTTCTATCCTTTTATTTCTCACCACCGTCCCCTCCACCACCCCATCCCTAAAATTGTCATCTGTTATTTGTTCCATTTTGTTTTTTCACACAATGCTACCCTTGTTCTGCTATTATCGCATTGTGCTTTCTTACCTTTACCCTTCTATCAGCATCTTTTTAGCCCTATCACAACCATTAGCACTCCCTTTGTCCGTTAGTTCAGTACATCTTTGTCAATCTGTCCTTTGCCCCCAAATATCGCTGGCTTTCTATCCAGCTTCATTTGCTCCACCCTTTTAAACAGTATAAATTTCGTCACATTTCTACTTCTCTTCAGTTCTGAAGAAGGGTCATACGGACTCTTAAGGTCAACTCTGTTTCTGTCTCCCCAGATGCTGCTAGATCTGCTGAGTTTTTCCAGAATTCTCTCTTTTTGTGTCAGATTTCCAGCATCTGCAGTATTTTGCTTTTATTTATGGCCTTTATCAAATCGACTCATGTACTTTTGCATCCGTGAACTGTTGGCACAGGTCTTGACTATTCAGTCTGATATTTAATGATGGAAATATAATTTCAACACCATGTCCAAAATGTCTATGTGCAATGTGAAAACCAACCGCTGAAAGACTGGAACAGACAATCATTTAGTAGCAAAGACAAACCCCTTCCAGTTTCACAGAGAAATATATCGAATAGGAACGTACACTTCATGAGCTACATTGTATGATCATTGAGTTACAGGTGTCTACTCCTCTCTGGCTTCATTCCGTGAGTGAATAGAAATTACATTGTTTCAATGAGTGGTGAAAGTATCAGTGGAGCAGATTAAAGAGAATGTCCTGTGATTCACTGAGATATTCTGTAACCAATCAATGGGATATGCAGCCGTCGAGGCAGAGTTTAAAGCGAAAGGGAAAGATCAGGCTGATTGGATTATAATCCAGGTACCCGGTTATTGCTAATAAAAGCATCATAGAACTAGGTCATCGGACGGATTCATGATTAAAATTCTCAAAAACTGATCGAAGAATTTGCAGCCTGGGGAAATATAGAGAATGCAGGGGTGTCAGAATTCTCTATGTATCAGCAGCAGTTACTGATAATGGACCGGTGGATGGGGTTCTAGTATTCAACAGGAAATCGTTAAGTGTGAGATGATAATGTTCTCAATAAAGGAATGGACCTCGTTTCAGTTCCCTCCAGATTTCATTATGAAGAGGGGTTGGAGAAATTAACTTTGACTGTCAAAAAATGCAGAGTGGGTGATCACCTGAAAACAGGTTTGGTCCAAGATTATGATGATGTGAATATAGGAACGGAAGTAAACTGTTCTCCCTTCAATCCTGTTCAGCTCTTGACTGGCCTCTATTTTAACTTCATCCATCCACCGTGTTCTTTGATATAATCCTTAAAATCCTTACTAAACAAACAAACAAAAACCATCAGTTGCATTTTCTAAATATTCAGTTTGACTCCCAGCTTCAAAAGCATTTTGCTGGAGAGGGTTTCAGGTTTACACAATCCTTCGTGTGAATAAAGCTTCCTGATATTACCCTCGATCAGCTGAGTTCAAATTATAAGGTTACGTTCTCTAATTTTGTAGAATTGGAGATCGTAAGCTCAACCCCTGTTGTTCGCTCTCTCTCCTCACTATTCTCCTCCAGTTTTCTGCCCTCTGTAACTCTCTTTGCCCCTTGAGCTCCCTCCAGGAGCTGTTGAGTTACAGAAATTACATCACCACTCGGTCCCTTCATTTAAATTAATGACTGCTTCTTTAAGGAAGTTCTTCATCCTGATTTAACGAGTAATTTGATGGAACACACGAACAAGGAGCAGGGGTAGGCCAAGAGGTTTTCCAAGGGGTGTCGGGGATGGGGTCAGACAGAGAAACCATTTCTGACTGTTGGAAATATAGGACTAGTAAACCTCGACAGATTGAGACACATTAGATAGTGAGAAACTGTTCCTATTGAGACAAGGCACCAGTTTTAGGCGGGTGGCAAATGAACGAATGGAGACATGATGATTCATCTTCCCTGGTGAGTGGTAAGGATCTGGAATGCACTGTCTGGGATATGTGGTAGAGGCAGAGTAGAATCGGGGCTTTCAGAGTGGAACTGGACAACCACCTGAAGAGAACGTTTACATGGCTATGGAGATAGGGTCTGGCGATTGGGATAGCTGAGTTTCTGTTGAAGAATCTCAGGATAGGCAAAGGCCCAAATAGTCCCCTTCTCTGTTGTAGTTTTTCTATGTGTATGGGTGTGAGGTTCAATCTGTACCACTTTGTCTCTGGAACAGGATTTGAGTGTGGAATTCCTTGTCCATCTGTCAGTCTCTGTGGATTAATTCTTCATCACTTTGTCCGTGGGATGGGATTTGATTTCAGGATTTAGCGGGGATCTGTCAGTTTCTGATGATGCACCTGTGTGTATGATTCATTCTGTCTCTTGCACTGTGAGAGTATGTGATTCAAAATGCAGCGGTGAGTTCCTAGTGCCATGTCTGAGTTTATGATTGATTCTGGATCTCCCTGTCTTTTGCTCACAGTTTGAGTGTGGGATGCATTACATACCTGTCAGTCCCTGTGGCACTTTTCAAATTTGGATTCATTCAGCCCAGACTATACCTTACTGAATGTGGGCCATTTGATCTAATTGGTAAAATGCCCGATTAGATCCTCCATCTAGAATACTTCATTATCTGTTTATCCCTGAAATCCATTCTCCCTCCGAAACTTATCTAGACTTCCCTTTAATGCAGCTGTTCTAATCGCCTCAGCTGCTCCAGGCGATAGTAGCCTGCATCTGCTGCCGATTCAAGGGAATAAATAAATTAATCGTGTTTCTAAATCGTATTTCATATTTTCATCTCTATGTCTGCCCCATCATATCCCATCACTAATCCCTCACATGGACCTATTTCTTCGACACTGACAATGTGAATTCCTTCCGCTATCTTGCGGCCAGTAGATGGCAGCACATGCTGAGATAGTGAAGTTGACAGATTGGAGACAATGGGGAAGACTTGTTCACATCATTTTGAAAGGGACAGTTTTAGAAATACTACAGATGGAGATGATCTTTTTCTTGTATGTATTTTATAACAAGCAGTTGTTATCTTCTGTCCCTCGATTCGAGGATGACATCCACTCAGTTTCTGCGAAGGGTCTTCATGTGAGTGAACAGGCTGATTCTCGCTCCACAGACCTTTGGACACATGGGACAGGATGTCCCGCGAGGTAGTGAGATCCGAAGTGCAGGGTTTACTTTCTGTTATTTCCTTCTTAGCCGCCGTTCGGCCTCAGCACTAAGACTTTGTGACTCAGAGCGTGCTGCAGCTTGGGGGACAGGTTTTGGTCATTTTGAATGATAAGAAACAAGCTCCTCGCAGTCATTAATATGAATGCTGCAGCGCTTGAAGGAAAGTTTCAGAGTGTCTTTGAAGCGTTTTCTTTGTCCTCCCCTGGAATGTTGTCCATTTGAAAGTTGAGAAAACAGGCCCTGGCGGATGCGACGCTTTTTGATAATCAGAACACAGTGTGCAATCCATCCAAGTTAATTTTTCAGGAGTTTGGCCTGAATGATTGAGGAGATTCAAGAACGACACTGCAGTTTGATCAGCAGTGCTGCCATGGAATCTGGAGGGAGCCGCGGAGACATTGCGGTTGGAATTGCTCTCCCACTCTTATGCACGATTAAATAGTTACAGCATTGTGTTCGACCCGTCAAACTGTCGCCTTGTGTGTGAAAGTGAGATACATTTTTATGTGCCCTTCTCTTGTCCATTTTCTCCGCATTCAACCTCTCAAAATCTTCCATAATTTTAAAGACCTGTATTAGACCACCCATCAGCCTTCATTTCTCAAGGGAAAAGGGAGACAACCTGATAATCATGTCGTGTCTGTTTACCACTTGTTTATTTTTTTCATAGTTTCTGCAAGTCTTCTGCAAGACCAGCATTTGTTGACCATCTCGCATTGCCCTTGAACTGAGTGGCTTGTTCGGTCTTTCAGGGGGAATTTGCGAGTCAAACAAGTTACTGTGTGTCTGGAGTTACATGTAGGGCAGGCAAGGGAAGGGCGGAAGATGTATCCGTAAAGGGCATTAGGGAACCGGTTGAGCTTTTATTACAATCGATGATAGTTTCATCGCCGCCATTACTGAGCCTAGATTTCAATTCTAGGTTTATGAAGTAATTGAATTCAAATCTGCTCTGGTGGGATTTAAACCCGTGCCCCCAGAGATTAGCCTGGCCTCTGTATTGCTCGCCCAGTGACAGCAGATTCAACTAATGATCGAGCCGCTTCACGAGGAGATCGGAATTTTATTAAACCGATTGATGCAAAGCTTTTTGTTCCAGTTGGACACATCAATCATTTAACGAATCCGATCGGATATTGTGGATTTGTTAGGAACTACACAAAATAGAAAGATGAGTGAGAAACGAATGGACAAATTAACAACAGACTTTTTGAGAAAGAGCCGTGCAATGTTTGGTAGAACCTTCAGCTGACGAGTGAGGCCGTGGTTTTCAAAGGTTTCAACAGGTTTCTGGATAAAACGACAGCGAGAGGACTAAAACCTGCAATTTTCTGCTAACATCACCAGAACTACCGATGTCAGTTACCTTACCCATTAGGCCACGCGATCAGCCGATGCTGTACGGGAGCTGAGGCTAGCAGCAAGTGAATAAATATCGTGGTTGTGTTTTTTTCAGTTCGACTTTTGGATGATCCGCTGAATCCCAGATCCATGGCCTCAGGGACTGAGTTCGACTCTGTGTCTTTCGTTGGAAAATAAGGATTGGGAGATCGGGAACTCAGTTCCTATTGTCCGCCCCCTCTCCTCATCATCCAGCAGCGTTCTGAATCTATCTCACCCTCTGCCTCATGGCCTCCCCTCAACCGCTGCTAAATTCCAGAAAATAAACCACAGAACAGCCCCTTCATATGAAACATTACCAAAGGAAGCCGTTCTTCCCGAACTAATGAGCAATTTGATCGAAGTCTCCGACATGTTAAGGCTATAGTGTCAGAGAGAGAAACTTCTGCGATGGTGGGAATTTCGGAATTGGGGGAGGGGTAGGGGTGTGGGGGCGTTGGGGCTCAGTCAAAAAACAAGGCGTTTCCGGAGTGAAATTAGGAAACATCTCTCTCAACAAAGAGGACTGGAATTCCCACCCAGAAACAGCACTTTAATTTTAAATCTCAGTTTGGTAGATTTGTATTCATGGATGGATAAGCGAGAAAATTGGTATTTATCTGTAACGGAAACTTGTTCCTTGAAATATTATTGAAGACATTGAGTTATGCATTCACTGTAATCGAACCCAGGTTTCTGTGATGATAAGTAAGGATTCTACTCCTGAATCACCAATCCGCCCATCATGCTGAAATCAATTTATTTCCCTAGCTACAAGATCACTGCACTAAAACAGAAAGCAAACTGAAAGTAACCTGACGTCGAAGGAAATAAAAGAATTTAGGGACTGTGATGCTGTGATAGAATAGGCAACCCGTATGTAGGCGTCGAGAATCCAATCCGAGTTTCCCAATGTGCTTGTGAATTTCCCTAGTGACGCATTGTGCTCCTGAACCAGCAATGCAGAGGTTTAGACAGATTTCATAACTTTTAAACTATTTCCTAATCTGATTATCAAAGTATCACTTCCCTTATGATTGATCTACAGTCCCTCATTGTTCAAATCCCACGTCTACCTTTCGTTATTTTTAATCACTTCACGGACAGAACTGTCAAGAGGGTTTAGAGAAAGTAAATAAAGACGAACTGTTCCCACTGGCGCAAGGGTCAAAATCCGGGAACTCTTCCCAAACATTACCTACACCACAGGGGATATAACGGTTTAAAATGGCAGCTCACCACCACCTCCTGAAGGGCATTTCTGGATGGGCAAAATATGCTGGCCTAAGCAGCGACGCCCACATCAGATAGACAGATGTAGACAAACACATAAATAAACAAACAAATAAATAAATATGCATCCACACTGTTGCTTGCTGTTTTCTGTGTAGGTGTTTACCTGGATAAGGAAACAGGTTCTGATCAGCTCTTTGACAGGCAGCCGAGATTGCGTCTATGAAGCCTGCGAGATCAGACTCCAATGTGTGCAGGGAATGAGGAAGAGCAAGAAGGAGGGAACGTCCTGCGTTGGATAGATTTTGTCTCAAAGGAAACAAAGGTTTGCTTTTCTTCAGCTGTTTCAACAACCACAAGATGTCACAATGATGCGTTACAACCACAGGAGTACTTCTCAAGTGTGTTTGGCGTTTTAATGTAGGAAATTGCTGAACTTTCCAACTATTTGTTTCACATTGTCAGGCTGCATGTTCCTTCAGGCAGGTTTCCATTTGGACAGATGGAGTGAGCGGCTGTGTGAACATTAGTGGTTCGGGGTAGATTCCTCACTGGCCAGACTGGACTCCTGGTTCTGTTGCTTAGCATCATCTTTTCGGATTCTGAATCCAGTTCTGGACTCTGACTCATTCATACTTTTTATCGTAGAACTGGATTTATCTTGGTGTTACAGATCTAAGATAATTGGTAAAAGAATAGCAAATATTGTTTTTCCATCAACCCTTACACAAGTTTACACTTCATAATGCTAAAGACCAATAAGTAGGCAAACAAGGTGTGGGCAGAACGTAAAGAGATTGTAAAGGAATAAATATAGGTCAAATGAGTGAATAAAAGCTTGGTCGATGCAATAATGTGGGAATATCTGAGGATCACCACTTTGGTGGGATAGATAGAAAAAACTAATATTCTTTAAGTGAAGAGAGATAGCAGACTGCTGCGCTGCAGTGAGACTTGGGTGTCCTTGCACATATATCACAAAACAATGCTACATGCAGGTACAGCAGGCAGTTAGGAAGGCCAGTGGGGGGTTGGTCTTTATTGCAAGGGGAATGGAGTATAATATCGGACACTCTTGTTATAAACGAAGAAGTGATGATTGGACAAAACTTAAGAGTATTGAGTCCTGTTTAGGTCTCCTTCTTTAAGGGGGAATATACATACATTTGAAAGAGTTCAGATTTGCCCTGAGAAGGCGGTGGTGAGCTGCCTTCTTGAACCACTGCTGGGAGTGTTAACATTGACTTTGGTCCTCAAGCTCTGGATTGAAATCTGACTCTATAAACTTGTGGCTCAGAGGTGGGAGCTTCACCCAGATCCCTCTGTTCCTACAATCCCATTAGAATTGTAACCTTCATTTCGTGTTTGCTCTGTTTTATTACTACCAAAACAAATGACACCAGGTTACTCTGCAATAAATTTCATCTGGCAATTGTCTGCCCATTCCATCAAAATATCTAGATCCTTTTGGAGATATACACTATCATCTTCATAATTCACAATGCTTCTAACTTCTGTATCAAGTGCGATTGTAACAAGACCTGTGTGACTAATTAATAACAGGGAGACCAGGGTTGCTAACACTGGTCACAAGAACACAAGAAATAGGAGCAGGAGTCGACCACATGGCCCATCTCTGCCATTCAATGCTTTTGTGTTTGATCGTGGGCTTCAGCTCAATTTTTTCCGTTCATTCCCGAGATCCC
The DNA here is from genome assembly GCF_017639515.1 of Carcharodon carcharias. NCBI lineage: Eukaryota > Metazoa > Chordata > Chondrichthyes > Lamniformes > Lamnidae > Carcharodon > Carcharodon carcharias. The sequence continues at coordinate 4,931,071 of NW_024470758.1, forward strand.
TTAAGTCCCCAAGAGACCTGGGGAACTCCGTAAGATAACTTTCTCCAGTCCAAAATGTAACCGTTCACCACAAATCTTTGTCATTCAGCTCATTTCACACCTGTACTGCTATTGTCCCTTCTCTTCAATGAGCTCAAACTTTCCTCAGAAGTCTTTTGACAGGCACTTTATCAAATGCTTTTGCAAGTCCATGCAAATCACACCACACATGAGGGCTTCACCCTCATCAAAGCTCTTGTTATCACATCAAAAAAACCTCACTCAAGTTAAGTAACATGATTTATTCTTATCAAATTGTTAGGAAGTAGAGAGGTTTAAGTGAGTTATATTGATATTTGTAGGTGTTAGGAATGAGTTTTAGCTTTAAAGTTTAAGGTTGATTTGTTTTTCTGCATGTGTGTTAAGAAAGGTCAAATGGAGTTTTAGTTTCATTTTAAAAAGGTTCTTGCATTTCTAATGAGATTTATGACATGAAGTTAAACAAACTAGAAGAAGTGAGCTGTTGCCTAGCAACAGGGGGGCCAGAGAGGCAGGACCCCCCACAGAAGAAGAGAAACTACAGTTTCGATTTGGAAGCTGAGGAGCTCAGTTGGTTTTTGAAAGTTGCTGCCAGGAGAGGCTGGAAAAGGGGACAGATAGTCAGTCCCAAGCTAAAGAAAATTCCCAAAATCTAGGGGAGTGGAAGAGGAGAAAGTCCAAAGCAGGCCTTCTAGTCAAAGGAACGATGGGACCCTGAGAAAGGTCTTGCTAATTAAGTTAAAAGTGAAGGGCAGAGTGAAAGACTCCAAGCCTCAGATTTAAAAAGGCAAAAACTACAGAAAACAGATTTAAAGTGAGAACAGTTGGCAAGAGGCAAGACAGTCCAAAGAGACAACTGATGGTCTGCTATGGGCAGGTGAAGCTGGTTACAGCTGAGTCGGTATGAGCAACAGTGTGCGTGGAAAACAGCTTGAATGCATGTGGTAACCCAGGCGAGAGGAACATTGGCGGGAACATTCGAAACCCTGGAGGTGAACCCTTGTGGAAGATGTCTGAAAGAAAGCATTGGTTTGGGGGAAGATTCCAAGGCAAAGTGTTGAAAGTGGAGATTGGAAATCCTCCTGTGAAAGACGGAGTGCAGTGAGACTAGTTGATTCACTGTTCAACAAGTGTCTGGGGGGTAGTTGAGGAGAGAGCCATAACATCTGATTGAGTTGGCATCTGTCACTTGGTTTCAGAGTCTGGTGTGTTTGACCACAGGGTGCCTATTAGTACATGGGCTGTGTACGTTTCGTGGACATTAAGGAATAAGATAGCTTTGTTATCCTTACAAATCTCTATACATCTGTAAAGATATAGTTTTGGGTGAAGGAGTATTGTAACATAGTTCATCTTTTCTTGCTGAAGACATATTTTTTTTTTTATGATTTCATCAGCTGACTCCTTTGACCCTGCTCAGTAGCTGTCTACGTAGTTAATCAAAGAAATAAAAGTCAGGATCTATCAAGCTGGGTTCCACTCTGGTTTCAGGGTTGTCCAGGGATAATCTCAGCTGGGATCATAATAAAATCCATGCTGGTTTTAATTAATTAATGCGCATTTTCCTGAGGTACTTTACATGTTGTCTGGAATTTTCCTTTCTGAAAGATAGTTCACCACCCAGGTTAAACTGACGGCCCTGTAGTTTCTGGGCTTATCCTTACACACTTATTTGAACAAGGGTGAAACAATAGCAATTCTCCACTGCGCTGTCACCACCCTGAATGTAAGGAATATTGGAAAATTATGGCCAGTGTCTCTGCAATTCCCACTGTCTTCCCTCAGTATTCTGGATGCATCACGTCTGTGTCTGGTCGTTCACAACTTTAAGTACACACAGCCTATTGAATACCTTCTCCTGAAATTGTTTATTACCTCTGAACTAAAATATTGATTGAGGTGAAATGGCCCACTTTCTGCTCAGTGCAACTCCTAGAATACAAACAAAATATGATCAATTCAAAATCAAACTATGGGCCTGGCAGTCTCAGGGAAGATTACAATTCTGTCAGAGAAGATTAAAGTTCCTTCAGAGGAGACGATGGCCGAATGCATTCAGCCAGACAATGGGGTTATCTAATTGGAGTTTTCAGGTAACAACTCAGTATGATCATGTGGGCAATTGTTGTTTCAAATTGTCTTCATTTTCTTCATGTGTGTTTCATCGATGAATTCGATGAAATGGTGGGGTCAAGTTCTCAAACTTACCCCTGACATAAGTAAACTGCTCCACCGAGACCACAATGAGTTTTAAACAATGCACTGGGTGACTTACACTACAAACAACATCACATGAGAGCTCACCTGAGATTTGAAACTGCGACCGCTCTTATTCTCATTTATGAACAATCCCATAGTGAGAATCACACCATGAGACCAACAATGTAACTGCATGTATATAACTCAGCCAATACAGACTTCCATTGGCTTTCAAAGCAGACCATCCATCCGTTCAGAGCTATAGGAAAAAGAGAACATTGAAGAAAAACATCATGGATCAGGCAGTATCCATGGACATGGAAAGAAAACTCAGGTTTCAGTTCATGTTTCAGTTCGATGACCTTTCCTGATCAATAGGAAAATTTGGAGCACCAAGAGGTCAGAGCGAGGCCAGGTTGCCAGATATTTTGGTGAACCACATTGAGTCTGTGGATGAGTTCATTTGTGTTCCTGTTAATTTACCAGGTGACCTTGGGTATCAATTCTGTCACAAGAAACTGTCATTCTGACACTTTCTGTCCAAAGTAACTGGTAGTCCAACACTTACTGCTTTCAGAAACTGACACTTAGAAACTTGCTGCTCAGCAATTGGTTTTAGGTGTACTCAATTTTCCTGATTGTTAATTCCTCCTGAACTTGATTACTGAACCACAAGAAAAGTCTTGCTTTCTGCTCAGTGCGACTCCCAGAATACAGACACAATTTGGGAAATCAGACTCAAACTGCAGGGGCTCTGAGCTCTGACAGTCTGTATATTTAGTCAGACAGGTTCCCAAATGATTGCCTTCAGACAGCTCCCTGAACCCACAAGAATGGGGTTAAACTCATTCCTTTATTGAAATAAGTTAACTGCCAATTACATGAGCAACAGTTCCTTAAAATTTAGCTTCATTTTCTCCACGTGTGTTGCAGTGATAATTTTGCTGCAATGACTTCTCAGGTTCTGAAACCTACTGCCGGTTGAAGTAAATTCTGCCTTTTTGCTCACAAGGAATTTAAAAAAAAACACAACTGGTGGTTGGGAGGATAAGTGACAACACAAAAGGGCTCACCCAGGATTTGAACCTGGGACCTCTCACAGGATCATTTCAGGCCCAAAATGAGAATCATACCTCTGGACCAACAAGCCTCCAACACACAGCCAATATATGCTTTCATTGACCTCCAGAACAAGTCACCCTTTTTTTTGGATTTCTGCAATGAAAACAGAAAACAAATAAAAATTACACCTCAAGTCAGGCAGGACCATGGACAGTGAAAGAGTGTTCACATTTCAAGTCAATGACATTTCATTAGAACTTAGCAATGCTAGAACTGTGATAGGTTTTACACTGCAGCTGCTGACAGTGAGCTGGAACAGGAATTTGGCACCCACTTAGTCTGCCGGTGAGTGCGCCATTTCCCTCACTACTGATGTCTTCGTTGTTCACCCATTGACCATTGACCACCTGCTGCTTCCCAAACATTGCCCTGTTCTCAACCTCCAAGTGTCCTGGCCCCGGATCCTTGCAGCCTTGCTCGCTGCGTCTCATGCCAGCCCTCTTGACGCACCGCTCGCCACTCCACGACCAAATCGCTCACCTCCCACTCAGCACGTCACCCCTGACCCCTCTCACCACCCATCTCACCGCAAGGACTGGGGAGATGGTGACATTCAGAGCAGCAAGTGAGGCGGTGAGGGGTTGGGAGCAGGCCGGAGAGCAGGAGGTTAGTGAGGCAGCGAGCAGTCCTGCAAATGAGGCAGTGAGTACGACAGGGACAGCAGTGGCGAGCGAGGCACACAAGAACAAGTACACAAAGAGGAGCAGTAAGAGGCCATTCAGCCCATCGAACCTGGTCCACCATGGCTGATTGGATGGTGGCTTCAACTCCACTTTCCTGTCTGTCCCCATAAGCCTTCACTCAGTTCTTTGTAAAAAATCTCTCCTACTCAGCCTTGAACATTTTCAATGATCCAGCCTCCGTTGCTCTCTAGGGAAGAGAATTCCACAGAAGACAAACCATCTGTGAGAGAAAAAAAGACAAATCTACTTCCGTCAGCCTGAATGGGAGACCCCCATTTTTTTAAACTGCGTCCCCTGATTGTAGAGTTCCCCACAAGAGGATACATAGTCTCTGCATCCACCCTGTCAAGTCCCCTCAGGATCTTATATGTTTCAATAAGATCACCTCTCATTCTTTGAAACTTCAATTGGTATAGGCTCAACCTCCTCAACCTTTCCTCATAAGAAAACCCCTTCCATTCCAGGAATCAGTTAATTGAATCTTCTCTGACCTGCTGTACTGCAATTATATCCTTTCTTAACTAAGGAGACTAAAACTGTACACAGTCCACCAGATACGGCCTCACCAACACCCTGTATATTTGTAGGAAAACTTGCATACTTTTATATTTGATCCCTTCTGGAATAAATGCCAATATTCCATTTGCCTTCTTAATCACTTGCTGCGCCTGCATAACCAACTTTTTGAGAATCATGAACCAGGACCCCCAGAACCCTCTGCACTGTAGAGTTCTGCAGTCTCTCTCCATTCAAATGATGTACTGCTTTTATATTCTTCCTGCCAAAGTGAACGAGTTCACATTTTCTCACGTTATTCTCCATCTGCCAATTATTGTCCACTCATTCAACCAATCTAAATTGATCTGTACAGTCTATATGTCCCTCTTACCAACTTGCTTTCCTACCTATCTATGTGTTATAGCCAGATTCAGCTACTATACCTTCAGCCTCTTCAGACAAGTCATTGATATAGATTGTAAATAGCTGAGGCCACAGCACTGATACCTGTGGATCCACAAGTAAGAGCTTGCCAACTGAAAAATGACAAATATATCACCACTCTGCTTTCTGTTAGATAACTACTCCTCTATTCATGTTAATATTTTACCTCCTATGCCTTGAGTTCTTATTTTGTGAACGTAATAACATGAATCTCAATGTAAATCATTAAGGTTAAGTCTGTAAGCTTGTAACTGGAAACGTGTCAATTTTATCTGACATTTAACATGTTGCTAAGGCTGCACTGTTGTGGAGTTGGCCCAGTGATAATTTGATAGCGGGTGAAAGTTTGAACTAGGATTTACCGATACTCCCATTTGCGGGACCGAGTTTGGATGACATGGAGACAATATCGATCTCTCCTGCTCTGTTTGATTGATGGATGGTAATTGTGATTCTGGAACTATTTATGTTGTCTGAGACTGGGCAGGATTATCTGCACCCACCCTGCCGCTGGAATCACCCAGACCCAGCACAATGCAATGGACTTCTGGCAGGCGTGCCACCTCATCCATGGTGAGTCCCATCCGCGGCCGGGCCAGAACATCCCGGCCTGTGAAACTGATGACCTGTCTGAGTCTCCGTGCTCTGTCAGCGATAATGTACGTACTGTGTGTGAGAGAAGGAGCTGGCAGGAGTCTTCATTCTAACTTGGCTGGAGAAAACATCACATTTATTCTGGTTCCTTTAATTCTTTGCCTGTTGGAAAAAAAGTATGTTTTAGAACTTAAGTATAGTTGAGGTAAAAGGTATAGATTCCATCAGTTTAATCTTCCTATTAATAATTATTATGAATCATTTGTGAGGTTGTAGCTAGATCCTAGCTCTGATTGGCCAGACCCCTCTCAATCCAGTTCTCAACTAATCAGAGAGCCAGGTAGAAGAAACCGTAAGCTCTGCCTGGCTTACATGATCATATTTGAAAAGTCTGCCAATTTCAGGTCATGTGGGAATAATTCTATTTCTAAGTTTCTGGTGGTGAATGTAACTTTAGGATTCATGCTGTAACTTCTGGTCCCACACATTGTACATGAGTGAGATTTGGTATGTATCTGTCACTCTTTGTTTTTTTGTGTGATGGTGGAATTCATTTTCTATCTGTTAATCTTGTATCGTGTCAGAGTGTAGGATTCACTCTGCCTCTGTCACTCACTGAACTGAATGTGTGTGAGAGATTTATTGTGTGTCTGTCAGTCTCTGCTTCTATATGCAAACACTGATATCAATCTGGACATCCCAGTCTCTGCTCTGCTCTGTGAGGGTGGCCGCATTCACTGTCTGCCACTGTTCTGTGTGACTGTGGGATTCATTCTGTGATCATACGCTCTTGGGACTCAACAAGTATGAGAGTCAATCTGCATCTCGCCATCTCTCACCTATTATTAGGTTAAATCTGTAACTGCCATTCATTGGAGCTGTGTTGTTATGGCCTTAATTCTGCATCTGTTAGTCTCTGGTTTGAGATATGACTGTGGGATATATTCTGTATCTGAGAGACTCTGGTGCTGAATGTAACAGTTAATTTAATTTTGTATTTTGGCAGTCTTTATGCAAAAGAGTTTGTAATTGAGTATCTGTCTGTCTATGGTACTGTGTGTGAGCAAGAGATGAATTATGTACCTGTCAGTCTATGGAACTAAAAGTGATTTTGTGATCCATTCCATCTGTCAGTCCCCAGAATTACAAGGGAATTTGAAGCCCATTCTGGAGCTGCCAGTATTGGAAGTGAGTGTGAGTTTGACGTTAGTTCTTCAGTCATCAGACTTTGACTACATGTGTGCTTTATTGACTCTGTATGTATCAGTCTCTGGTCCTGTATCCAAATGTTGATTTCCTTCTGTATCTGTTGGTTGTAGGACTGTGTATGAGTGCAGGATGAACTCAATGAATGTCATTCTCTGATTCTATTTGAGCATGGGATTGAATTTGCTTCAATATATTGCTTGTGAAACTTTTTAAAAAGTGTGTTTTATTCTGTGATCCTTTCAGTTTCCTGTGAAGTGTTATATTTTGAATTCAATCTGCTTGTGTCCGTCACTAGTGCATGTGAATGTGTTATTCTTTCTGTATCAGTCAGTCCCAGGTGAGAGTGGGATTAATTGTAACCCTAACATCTGTGAGTATGGCATTCAGTGTTTAGCTGTCCGTATCTGGAAATAATCATGTGGCTGAAGTTGATTTTATTTTTGTCTTCATCTGTTGCTGTCTGTGAATTAGATTTGTCTTGTGCCTGTCTGTCATTGGCACTTTAAATGACTGGTATTTGTCTATGCCTTATTGTCTTTTTTTTGTGTGTAGTCCTGTGTTTTTCTTTCTGCATTTCAGGGCCTGGTCCTCTGTATAAAGTGGGATTAATGCAGTTTCTGGTGAGTGTGGCCATACCCCTGTATTGTTTGGCACATAGAGTGGGGATCATTCAATATCTCTCAGTTTCTGGCATTGTATATGAATGTGCTGTTCATTCTGTGTCATTGTCTTGTAAAGCATGTGAGTGTGTGTGTGTGTGTGTGTGTGTGTGTGTGTGGGGGTGGGGTGGGGGGCGCGGTGCTGGCGGAGAGGTTATTTGTACTGGTCACTATGCAATGCTGCCTGGGAGTATGAGATTCATTCTGTATATTTCAATCTCTACTGCTCAACATGAATGTGCTTGTTTTTGGTGATCAGTCTCAGGCACAATAAGGAACTCTGGACTTTATTATATCTTTGTCTGTCTCTGGTAGGTTATGTGACAGTGGGCTACATTCTGCATATTTCAGACAATACAGTGCATGTGAAAGTATCATTAATTCTGTATTTGTCAGTACCTGGATTGAATGTTTATTTGGAATTTGTTGTTCGTATGTCTGTCTCTAGGCTTTTATGTGAGTGTGGGATTCATTCTCTGTCTATGTGTCTCTGCGATTGTATGCAAGTGTGGGATTTTCCTGTATTGGTACTTAACATGCATCTCAGGCATGATCTACAGGTTAACATTCAGTAGTTCTGTGCCAGTTATGTAGAGGTATTAAGAGAACAAACTGAAGTGATAATATATGCATCGATCTGATACATGCTCTGGTATATAATTCCTGCAGTTTGAAAACACGGAATTCATACTTTAGTTGTGCATTCTAGTCTAACACTTAGTGATATTTTGGAACTGATATTTAATGTGTAGCTCAATCTACACTCTGGGTGCTTAATAGCAATTCATTCTGTATCTTACAATAGGATAAATGTTGTCTGATGTAGTTAATAATTGGTATTTAATTTGTGGCCGAGATGACACTTTGTATTTAAATCGAGTAGTGGCTGTGCTTTTGCCCTGGGATTGATGTATCTAGTCCTCACGTGTACTGGTTTGATGTAAACAACTTCTCCCACCAATGCTCTGTTTGACTCTTATATTGAAAGGGTGCCTCTCAACCTTGGGATCTATGTGGGTCTCGATATTGTTTCATTTTGGCCTGAAGACCTGGCAGTATCTCTGTGCTTTGTGAGTGACATAGTACTTACTGTGAGTTGGAACCATCCTGTTGCAATTTTCCATGTTTCGAGGAATCATTTGGTTCCTTCAACTCTTTCCTTGCACGCTGAAAACATAACTCATTTACCTGAAGAATAAGTCAAGCAGAAGATAGAAAAGTGATCAAAGTATTTTAAAAATAATTGTTATTATTATGAGCAATCAAAAAAGCAAAACCAGCAGCACATCAGTGTTTGAGCCCACTGCAGTACTGGAGCAATCTGTTTCTGCTAATCTGTTATTTTAAATGGTTTTACAAAAATTTTGTGACATCCAGAAACGACATGTCCTGTGCACTGCTCCTTGAATTAGACTATTCCATGGAGCAATGATTTCTGCAAGAGTCACATTTCTATTTGCTGCTCCCTTTCAACGAACAGTACACCTGGAAACAAGCAGGCACAGTTAAAAATGTCTCTTTCACACTTCTCACCTGGTGCCTGAAATTGATCTTCTTTGTGTAACTGGAAACATTGTTACTGTGCGGCTATTTTCCCCGCCATTCTCTGTCCAATAACAAGGGACAGTGGAGACCGGAACTAAGCCAGGAAGCTTCACTCGGGTTTGGGGAGAGAAAGCAGCAATGATCTTCAATGGCGAGTTCTTCTCACTCTGTCCAGACACTGCTCGAGAATGGCCTCTCCCTTCCCCCCCGCTCACTCCATGTTCCGGGAGCAGCTCGTGTTCCAGGGAGCCCATTCAAAACAGCCGCCGTCTCCGCCCCAGCTGCCCGGACACTCAATGCCAATCTCTGAGCATATCTGCGGACGCGGCTCCAAACCGCTGCGCTGCTTTAAGCAGATGCTGTTTGTTCACTTCCCTCTGGGGCGGTGATGTCTCCGATCGCTGCTGAATTAAACCCTATTCCGCTCACTGAGTGAATGACGCTCTCGGCCATTGTTGGGGGAAGGTTGCGCATGCGCTGTTATCCTCATGGTGACGACACCGGGGAACGGTTTTAAACAGCGCATGCGCAGATCTCCGCAGCAATTCAGCCGCTAAAATCAATGGCAATTTTCCCCATTTCACTCTCATCGCAAAGAGAACAAAATTTCCGAACCTGTGTCGGCGCGGGGGGCAAGGGGCGTTGGGCGCGAGTGGACGTGCGGCGGAAGCGGGGACCATTCGCGTTGGAAGCTCTGGGTTTGTTCATTTCAATATTCAATTTGCGTTCATCCCCTGCAGATTGTTTGTTATTAAACTGTCACTTATCCCGTTAAATTTAGACTTTCTGCAATCTTGGATATTAGTGTTTGTTTGGTTTTCACATTTTTTCAAAGTTGTAATTGAACTTGATTCCATAATGCTCACTCGTAATTAAACCTTCTCTTTTTGTTAGATTACGAACCAAGTCTAACCCAATTACTGAATGCCAATACTCAATGGCCGACCATTTTGTTAGTCTGGAACATATGGTACCAGAAAAATATCTTGCGTGTAACCAAGACATTAACTGCTTTCTGGCCGAGTTACCCGCCGCAATGCAATCTATTAGAATAAGAGACTCGTTAAAACAACTTTACTTGCCATCTTCTATAATCACTAAATTAACACATTATGCCATTTCATTGATTGTGTCAGGAGGCATGGACAAAGCGATCATTTAATTTTGAATCATTCTGCTGTTGACACATTTCTAAACATGGAATCTCTGCTGATTGATTCCGATTATCTGTAATCCCCCCTTTCAAATACAAGCCTTCTTCATTTTCCAATTGCCCCACTTTTTCTAAAATCGTTATAACCTGGTATATTCAGCACCTACTTTTATTTGAATGGTGGAAATATTTCCACACTCTGTATTGTTTCCTTTTCACATTTTGATACTCACGGGGATGAATTCTTAACCCCTGGAATTGTGGTCTAACCGCGGATAGGAGTAAAATAAATCACCGCTGCGATGGTCGGGAACTGAACCTGGCTTAACTGTTTAGGAGGCAGCCGTGATCACCCCTATACCACCATCACTCACTTGTTAAGCCAACGCTCACAGCATTTATAGAAACACGACACACAATATGTCATTGGAATTTTGTATTTGATTGATAAACTGTTTTGCCATATTTCTAACCATGTTTATGTTATTTCACTCCAATTTAAAATGAATGAAGTTACCTCGTCTCTCGTCTCTCGTTCAGCCAGCAGATGGCACCAGTCTACAATAAATTGGCTCGTGCTGTTTTTGAGGACACGCCGAGACAGAAAGGGTCTGTTCCTGCCCGGGGAGCGAGCCAAGCAAGCGGCCGTGAAAGAGACAAAGATAGTCACCCGCCATTACAGCAGGACCAGATAAGTATATCCACAAAGTATCGAACCATATGAAAATGTGTAAAAACCAGAAAATGCTGGAAAAAACTCAACAGCATCTGTGGAGAGAAAAAAATAAAGAGAGTTAAACGTTCGAGTCTTCTTCAGAGCTGATTTTCTTGTTAAATTGAAGATATCAAGTCGAAAAGTAGAGAACATGTCAGCCATCGGGTGAGGGGGAGCGATCAGCGCAGCAGTAAAACGGGTTTACGTCCAAAATGGAGTCCTCAGTTCGAGTGAAATCTTTTCAACAGCAAACGTTCGTTTGTCAGAGACAGGAAGGATGGAGCCTGGGACTCAGGAGAGCCCGAATTTCATTGGAATTGGGGAGTTTATGGGGAGAGAGAAACACAGAGAGGCTGGAGGAGCTGGGAGCTGTCTCTGCCCCGTCCGCTCTCTGCCTTTAATTTGCTCTGAGCCGCCACCACTGGTTTCATTTCTGATCCAGTTCTGACTGTCAGAGAGATTTTCCACAGAGTCTCGGATATGACTGATACTGCAGCCGCCGAAACAGCTCCTCCAGCCGCTGCCGCTCAAGTCAAATCTCCCAAGAAGAAGAAGGCGGCTCCCCGATCGAAGGCAACCGGTCCCAAGTTAGGCGAACAGATCCTGAAGATTGTGGCGGGTTGCAGCGATCGCAAGGGGATGTCCCTGGCCGCGATAAAGAAAGCTTTGTCTGGCAGCGGTGTCGATGTGGGGAAGCTGGGCTCCCAGATCAGGTTAAGTATCAGGAGGAAGATGGAGAGCGGCTCCCTGGTGCAGGTAAAGGGACAGGGCGCCTCCGGTTCCTTCAAAATCCCTAAGAAGGAATCCCAGGGGAAAGTGGGAAAGAAGGACAAGAAACCAACAGCCAAGAAATCTTTAGTAAAGAAACCAGCGGCCAAGAAAGTGAAAACAAAGAAAGCAGCAGCCAAGAAATCTCCAGCCAGGAAAGTAGCAGCCAAGAAATCCCCAGCGAAGAAAGCAACAGTTAAGAAAACAAGCAGCAAGAAGGCGGCAACTCCAAAAAAGGCGGTGAAAGCGGCGGACGGGAAGACGGCGGCGGTGAAGAAACCCAAGAGCCACAAGAAGGTGGAAAAACCTCGGGCTAAGACCAAGTATAACCCCCAAAGAAAGCAGCGGCCAAACAGAAATTAAGTGTATCTTGTAAAAGTCAACCCCAAAGGCTCTTCTCAGAGCCACAACGTCTCCCTGAACAGACCTGATCCCACAATAAAATAATTCCTGTCTCGCGGCCGGGCTCATTCTCAACAGAAATCATTTCAAATTCATACAAAAGCAAAATACTGCAGATGCTGAATTTCATCTGAATATGTTATATCCCCACTTTCTCTCCCAATAAAGATGTCTGGCAGATTCAGCGTGAGACGGTAACACTGGGGGCGAAAGGCCGCTTTACATCAATTTTAATACAGGAGATTCCCCCAAAGAGCTACAATAATGTGTTTGTAAAATGCTGGAACCGTGTGTGCATGAGGATGATGATGTTACTGAGGATGATTCTTGTTGTAGAATACACTGTTTAGTTCGGAATATTACTGAGTGTTAATTATAACGAGAGCATATTTCAAAGTTCCGGGTTGCTGAAACTCCTGACTGAAGCCCGGGTCTGTCAGGGTTTGTGTCTCGGTCCCATTAATAATAAATGGTTTCAAACTGGCGGTTGCAGAAACTGGAGGAGGAGCTGAAAGATCAGGGGCTGTTCTCTCTCTGTCTGTCACTCCGGCTCTCTCCTCCCTCCCGCTCTCTGTTTAATCGTCACCCTGTCTCCTCCCCTCCCTGCTCACACTCTAGCTTTTTCAGTCAGGTCCGGGCGCACTGTATAAAAGAAATCCGTGAAACAACTCGTCTCTCATATTCTGCAGCAATCTGAGTGAAGAATCATCATGTCTGGCAGAGGAAAAGGAGGCAAAGGACTGGGTAAAGGCGGAGCAAAGCGGCACCGCAAAGTGCTTCGTGATAATATCCAGGGCATCACCAAACCAGCAATCCGCCGCCTGGCTCGCCGTGGCGGTGTCAAGAGGATCTCGGGTTTGATCTATGAGGAGACTCGCGGGGTGCTGAAGGTTTTCCTGGAGAATGTGATCAGGGATGCGGTCACATACACTGAACACGCCAAGCGCAAGACGGTCACTGCCATGGATGTGGTGTACGCTTTGAAACGCCAGGGCCGCACTCTCTATGGATTCGGCGGCTAAACAACTCGACCCTTTCTACCAAACACACAACAAAGGCTCTTTTAAGAGCCACCCACCACCTCACAGAGAGTGCAGAGACCTGGGAACGGGAGCTGGGATGGGCTGTGATCAGGAATGTAACGTTTGAAATATTCTGGGTGTTGAGGGGGCGGGGGGATGTATTAAGTGTCTAAATTTAATCATTGTTTATTTACCTGGATGGCAGATTCTGCACTGACGCTGAAAAGTCTCTCCACTGCTTCACATTTTCGTGAAGTTTTGTTCTTGATGAATAATGAGTCGGATAGTAATGACAGGATCCGCCGGTTCCTGTGACACCAGCCGTTCAATCCGTCAGTGTAGTTGAGGTTACAATCAGATCAGCCATGATCTCACTGAATAGGATCAGACTTGAAGGGCTGAGTGGCCTCCTCCTGTTCCGAAACCCAATGTTCGTGAAGTTACTGACCGGTTTGGGAAACTGAATAGTTTCAGCTCAGCCACTCGGCGACCTGGAATTCCCGCAGTCTGAGCCGGACTCTAGCTCTGATTGGTCAGCCTCTTAGACTACTTCTTAACCAATCGCAGAGTCAGGAACAAGAAATTCAAAATTATGATTGGTTTAATTGTTTCGAATGCGAAAAGCCCGCCAATTACAATCATGGCAAATGCCGACATGCGAGAACCTTAATTTTCAGGGAACAATTGTTATTCTCTCACTTTATGATTTGTTATATTGTATCTTCTGTCACAAAACCCTGGCGCTATTTTAGGAACTTGTCGGAATTTGTCAACAGCGGGAGGTTCGAGCTGCTCCCTTTCCCAGCACTTTATCGGCATGAATAGTCCAGAATGTGGGCAACGGGAAGGTGTCTGAAGCCCCCAGCACACTTTCCATTTTATTACCCATTCCAGACCTCTAAGCGAGCGGCGATTTTAAGGGTTGGTTGTGCTGTAGGGAGCAATGGACGGGCCATCAAATTTTCCCTGGGAAATTCAGCACTGACTTTACGCAGTTCAAACAACAGACTGGTGTTTCTGTCCAAAAATGAGCAGATTCACCAGGATGATGCCGGGTTAAAAATTGCCGAGACAGGTTACATGAACTGGAATTGCATTGGGATTAGGAAATAGTGATTGCCAGTGAAAAGCGAAGAACAAAGTCTTTTGTCGAAACGGGAAACGGCTGCAAAAAAAAAGCGGAATTTTTGAAACAGGCAATTAAAAACAACTCGACCAATGAGGACCTGAGTTTTCAGGGATTAATTCATTGGTTAGATTTTGGATGAAACTGCCTGGGCGTAAGGCTGCAGCCAATTACCGTTCGGGGCGGTTCCTCACAGAGTTTAAAAAGGCGGATTGTAGAACAGACTGTATTAATATTCCTTGTTTCTCAGACTGTGGTGGATCTGTTTAGAAAATGGCCAGGACCAAGCAGACAGCGCGCAAATCGACCGGAGGGAAAGCTCCCCGCAAACAGCTGGCTACCAAAGCGGCCCGGAAGAGCGCTCCAGCCACGGGCGGGGTGAAGAAGCCTCATCGCTACAGACCCGGCACTGTGGCTCTGAGGGAGATCCGCCGCTACCAGAAATCCACCGAGCTGCTCATCCGCAAACTGCCCTTCCAGCGCCTGGTGCGAGAGATCGCTCAGGACTTCAAAACAGACCTGCGCTTCCAGAGCTCGGCCGTCATGGCCCTGCAGGAGGCCAGCGAGGCTTACCTGGTGGGGCTCTTTGAGGACACCAACCTGTGCGCCATCCACGCCAAGCGAGTCACCATCATGCCCAAAGACATCCAGCTGGCCCGCCGCATCCGCGGGGAACGCGCCTAAAACCCGTATTCAGCACCAAGTACAACAACGGCTCTTTTAAGAGCCACTAAATCGACAGATGAAAGAGCTGCATCTCCTGTTGACCGCTCCAGCACTTACGCATCGCGAAGATACAATTTACTCTCCCTTGCATCTGCTATTTTTGAATTGCGAGATTACAAACGATGCCTTTGTCAATAGTAGCTGAGATCAATACAAATTTGAGAGCTGCAAGCATCTTAGTGTAATTTTCCAATGAATTGTTTAATTTGCAATGCGCGTAGATAAATTCCGTTCCTAGGGTGAGCCACGCTTTGCAAGTCACTATTATCGCAACGCTATGAGTAGGAAGTGTGTGTCTGAATAAACCTGTGGCTGATTAAATCACTTCGCAATTAAATAATGCTGCAAAATCACTTAAATTCAGCACGCAACGGGCAGACACTAGGTCACCCTTTTAGTGGGTGGTTCTGAAATGAGTCAGACACCCCGGCCTTATATTCTTCACTAAAGCGGGAGATGTGTGAGCAAAGAAACAGCGCAATGTAAAGAGGCAACTGACAACACAAACAATTCAGGAACAGACCACTCCACCTTTACAATTCCATCTGACTCCCTGACAGAGTAGCCCTTTCACAGACTCTGTGAGTGGCTCTGAAAAGAGCCTTTGGGTTATTAGGTTAAAGAATGGCCGCTTCACTTGGTCTTCGAGCCCGCAGCGGTGCTGGTTTTCTTGGGCAGCAGCACGGCCTGGATATTAGGCAGCACCCCGCCCTGAGCGATGGTCACCCCTCCCAGCAGCTTGTTGAGCTCCTCGTCGTTGCGGACGGCCAGCTGCAGGTGTCTGGGGATGATGCGGGTCTTCTTGTTGTCCCGGGCCGCGTTACCGGCCAGCTCGAGGATTTCAGCCGTCAGATACTCCAGCACAGCAGCCAGATAGACCGGGGCTCCGGCACCCACTCGCTCAGCATAGTTGCCCTTTCTCAGCAGCCTGTGAACACGGCCCACCGGGAACTGCAGTCCAGCCCGGGAGGAACGAGATCTGGCCTTAGAGCGAGCTTTACCGCCGGTCTTTCCTCTTCCAGACATTTCTACAATCTCTCACTTTCACAGAGAATGAGTAAAACCGCTCACATTCGCTTCTCTTATAGCTTCGGGAGGAATGGTGCTGCGGCATTGCTGATTGGTCACTTTGTGTTGCGTCACATAGTGTTGAACATGTCACCAATCAGATATCTACTGAACTCACCAATCCGGAGACTCCACTGAGTGAGGGCGGAAAATACCGGCGCCAAATTCCAACCGATTTTTGTTCAAATTTTAAAAGCCCGCCAAATTTGCGAAAAACGGACAGAACATAGTGTTAATTGGAAATAGGTAATTCAGTATTTAGTACACGAATCTTTGATTTCCTTAATCTCGCTATGTCTTTCTCTATTTTACTATATATCTGTATTTTTGTGTTTCTGATTTTCAGTCTGGGTTTATCTGAACCTGAAAAGAAACCGAAAATAACGGCTCCAAATCTCTGCTTTTCGACATCGAAAAGGCGGCCGATATATTTATAAAGCAGGAAATACATTTCATACAGAAAACCCCATTAGTAGTTAACATGGTCTGACGACAAAGTTTTAAAAATATCCGTCTCTGATGGGACAATTTCACATTTTATCCCAAGTTCCAGATTCGCTTTTATAATACGGGATCTATTCGGGGTTAATCTCGATCTGTAATGAAACCCTTTAACCAGCCGTCAGACTCATTTACATCGTTCTGCAAACGGACGGTATATTGTAGATACTCGTGAGTCAAAAGTGAATATTTTTGGTGTAAATTTGCCAGCGTTGAGACCGAAGGTTCCAACACGACCGGGACTGATAGGAAATGTTCGATTATCGAGACCAAACTTGACCAGAACTGGAAACTGACGCATTCTCTCTCTCTCCAAAGCGAGGGAAAAGGGCCGAATATGAACGCGGCGTCTGAGAATAAAGCGCAGTCATTAATCTATGGGGCATTAATTATCAGGACCCAAGAATTGAGCGAGTGATAAATCTACATTGCCAGAAAATATGAGTGAAATAAAATGAAAATAACAAGTTTCAATTACAAAAATTTTTGAATTATGAGAATAAATATAAAAATGATATAGCTGTTTCAAAGAGATTGTGGGTGGCTCTTAAAAGAGCCGTTGTGCTTTTCAGTCCGTTGTGGGGTTTTACTTGGAGCTGGTGTACTTGGTCACCGCCTTTGTCCCTTCCGACACGGCGTGCTTGGCCAGTTCCCCGGGCAGCAGCAGGCGCACGGCGGTCTGGATCTCCCGGGAGCTGATGGTGCTGCGCTTGTTGTAATGGGCCAGGCGGGAAGCCTCACCCGCGATGCGCTCGAAAATATCGCTCACGAACGAGTTCATGATGCTCATGGCCTTGGAGGAGATGCCGGTGTCGGGGTGAACCTGCTTCATCACTTTGTAGATGTAGATGGCGTAACTCTCCTTCCTCGACTTTCGCCGCTTCTTGCCGCCCTTTGCTAGCGGTTTCTTTAAGGCTTTCTTGGCTCCCTTCTTGGGAACTGGTTTCTTCTCATCAACCATCTTCCGTTTCAGACACAGAAATAAACCAAACCCTTTCCGAACGCCGATTAAATAGACAGTCTGACAGATATATGCTAATGAAGGATTGGAGAACAATCATTCTGATTGGATAGTTTTAAGAACTGACCAGATCTGGAAACTGACGCATTCTCTCTCTCCAAAGCCAGCGAAAAGGGCCTCTTCTTTTGTATTTTTCTGATTGCTGTTTATAAATATCCAATCAGATTTCGACCTCTCCACCAATCATTAGCCCTTTTACGACTGCAGGGCAACAGATTTTACAAGCTTCTCTCCAGCCAGAGTTTCTCCGTGTGTAAAGATATATTGGGAAATGTTGCCTGGCTGTCGGTGCGAGGGACCGTCCGGGAATGCAGGATTCCTTCTGGTACTCTGACGTTCTGCTAATGTGTTCGACTTACTCACCCGGATACTGTGTGAGGTAGGGGGATAGAGTATAGAGGGTGCATTCTGTTCTTGAAGTTGTGGTACACTGTGTGTAGGATTTATTCTGTACGTCAGTTTATAGAACTAGAAATGAGATTCATCCTGTGTTTCTCAGTTTCTGGCGCTGTAAATCAGTGTGGCATTGATTGTATATCTTTCAGTCTGTGCTATTATTCGAGTGTGCACTTCTCATTCACTCCCAGAGGCCGGTAATGCGTTTGAGATTAGTGCTGGACATGCCAACATCTGATCCGCAATCAGAGTGCAGAATTCAGTCTGTGTCAGTTTCTGGTAGTGAATGGGAATGCCAGATTCATTGTCTATATCTGGGAATTTTTGAAACATATTCTGCGTCTGTTTATCTTCACTGCTGTATGTGAGAGTGGCATTACTTTGGTTAATTCTGGTACTAACATAGTCAGGAACATACGAACCAGGAACCGGCCCTCAGTCACTCGACCCTGCTCCGCCATTCAATAAGATCATGGCTGAGGGATATCTAAAGGGATATCTCAGAATTCATGGAATTTTTCGTTCTGATTGGAATGTGTATGTTCTAAGGGGAGGGCCCGCCATCCATGATTTACTAAGAAAATTAGAGACAGAATCAAACTTAAAGGAAAAGCGTATGATTATGTTCAGATGGTTGGCAGGTCGGAAGATTGGAAAAACTATAAAGAACAGCAAGGAATGACAAAAATATCAATGAGGAGGGAAAATTGGAGTACGAGAGAAAGCTAGCTAGTAATATAACGACAGAGAGAAAGAGTTTCTATAGATATTTAAATAAGAAAAAAGTTAACAAAGTGAGCATTGCTCCTATGGAAAATGCGTCTGCGGAATTCAAAATAGAAAGTAGGGAGATGGCGGATGAATGGAAAAGTTATTTTGCTTCGGTCTTCACTATAGACTACACAAGTAATATCCTGGAAAGGTAGGTAAAACAGGAAATGGAGGAAATTCCTGTAAATCAGGAAAAGGAGGAACTCGGAAAATTACCTAGGAAGTGGTATTGAGGGAATTGAAAGAAGTGGCTAATGAGATAGTTGATGCATTTGTTTTCATATTCCAAAATTCCCCAGATTTGGGGAAGCTTCAATTAGATTGGAAAACAGCAAATGTAACTCCTTTATTCAAAAAGGGAGGGAGACAGAAAGCAGAAAACTAAAGGCCAGTTAGCCGAACATCTGTCATGCGGAAAATGTTAGAAGCTATTATTAAAGATGCTATAGAAGGGCACTTACAAAACAATCAAGGCAATCAGGCAGAGTCAACATGGTTTTGTGAAAGGAAAATCATGTTTAACCAATTTATTGGAGTTCTTTGAAGGGGTCATGTGCTGTGGATAAAGGGGTACCGGTGAATATACTGTACTTAGATTTCCAGAAGGCATTTGATAAAACTCCACATCAAAGATTACTGCAGAAAATAAAAGCTCACAGTGTTGGGCCTAACATATTGGCATGGATAGAAGATTGGTGAACTAACAGGAAGTAGAGAGTTGGCATAAGTGGGTCCTTTTTTGGTTAGCAGGATGTGACAAGTGGTGTGTCAGAGGGATCCGTGCTGGGCCCTTAACTTTTTACAATTTATGCAAATTACTTCAATGAAGGGACTGAAGCAATGGCTAATAAATTTGCTGATGACACAAAATTAGGTAGGAGAGTAAATTGTGAAGAGGACATAAGGAGGCTACAAAGGGACATAAATTAAATGAGTGGGCAATGCTCTGGCAAATGGAGTATAATGTGGGAAAACTTGAAATTGTTCATTGTGGCAGGAAGTGTAAAAAAGCTTATTATCTAAATGGTGAGATATTGTAGAGCTCTGCGGCTCAGCGGGATTTGGGTGTCCTAGTGCATGAATCATAAAAGGTTAGTCTGCAGGTACAGCAGGGAATTAGGAGAGCTAATAGAATGTTCTCATTTATTGTGAGGGGAATTGATTACAAAGATAGGGAGGTTCTGCATCAGTTGTAGAGGGCACTGGTGAGACCACATCTGGAGTCCTGTGTACAGTACTGGTCTCCTTATTTAAGGAAATTTAAATGTGCTAGAAGCAGTTCAGAGAAGGTTTACTAGACTAATACCAGGAATGGGCGGGTTGTCTTATGAAGAAAGATTGGACAGGTTAGCCTATCTTTGTGACTGGAATTTAGAAGAGTAAGAGGTGACTAGATTGAAACCTTCAAGATCCTGAGGGGTCTTAACAGGGTGGATGTGAAGAGGATGTTTCCTCTTGAGGGAAAATCTAGAACTAGGTGGCCACTGTTTATAAATAAGGGGTCACTCATTTAAGACAGGGTTGAGGAGATTTTTTTTGGGTGCAATGAATCTTGGAATTCTCTTCCTCAAAAGGTGGTGGAAGCAGAGTCTTTGAATATTTTGAAGATAGAGCTAGATTGAGTCTTGATTAGCGAGGGTGATGAAAGGCTATTGGAGTCAGACAGGAAGGTGGAGTTGAGGTTTACTTTAGCGAGCTCTGCTTTTATGCCTCACTTAAGTTTAAAATACTCATCATGGATGCACTCGTTTCTGCCTCAAAATGAATGTAAAATTCAATCATATTATGAATGCTGATACCTAGGGGTGCCTTCACTATGAGGTTATCAATTAATCCTATCTCGTTGCTTAACACCAGGTCTAGTATAGCTTGATCCCTGGTTGGCTCCAGAATGTGCTGTCCTAAGAAACTATCCTGAAAACATTCTATGAGCTCCTCACCTACGCAACCTCTCCCCATCTGATTTTCCAGTATATATGTAGATTAAAATCTCCCATGATTATCGCTGTACTTGTCTGACAAGCTTCCATGATCTCTTCTATTATACTCTGTCCTACGTGTAATTAAATAGGAACCTGTACATCACTCCCACTGTGACTTCTTGCCTTTATCATTTCTCATCTGAAACCAAACCACTTCTACGTCCAGGTTTCTTGAACTTAGGTCATCCCTCTCTAATGTGCCAGTACCATCATTAATTAACAGAGCCATCTCTATACATTTTCCTGACTTTGTGTCATTCCTAGGTGTCACCAGCCCTTTTTTTACTCAGGCCCCAATCTATGTCATCCTGTAGCCATGCCCCTGTAACAGCAATTAGATCGTTTTTTTTAATTTCTTTTTGCACTATCAGTTCATCTGTTATGTTTCAAATGCCACATGCATTTAGATACAGAGACTTTAGTTTTGTCCTTTCATTGTTTCTGCAGTGTCTAGCGTTATCTGCTGATTTACTCTTAGATTTTTAATATTTGTCCCTTCCTGTCATGGTCTGTTTATCATTTCCCATATTAATACCTTCTTTTCTTGCCATGTCTCTGCTCTTTGAAAATGTGATCCCTTCCACTATGTTCCTTTTGCCTGCAGATAACAGGGCCCTGCGCATGAATATATGTAGCCTCTAGCATGTGTAAGTGAGCCACATTGTGAAGAGTCAGGAACTTCAGTTACTTATTGGGTGAGGTAGTGACCATTTTCCTCAGAGGAGTGAAGGTTGAGAGGAAGGGATAGAGATATTCAAAATTATGATGAGTCTGGACACAACAGATACCGTGTTCCAACTACTGGATGAGTTAAAGACCAGAGGGCACAGATTTAAGGTAATTGACAGAAGCAATGGATACTTTTTGGAGAAACTTTTTCATTCAGTGATTGGTTAAGATCTCAGATGTGGGTCCTGACACTGCTAGAGGCAGATACAATCAAGGTAGTCAGGAGAGAATTGGGTTCTTATCTGAAAAGGAAGAATGTGCAGGGTTGTGGGCAGAAGGTGGGGAATGACCCTATATGTATTACTCATTTGAAGGCCTGATGTAGACTCAAAGGGCTGAACTTCATTGTGTGCTGTGACAGTAATACTGTGTGTGTGTGTGTGTGTGTGTGTGTGTGTGTGTGTGTGTGTAAGTTTTGGTGTGCTTGGTTATGCTGATTATCCTTCTGTCAAACTCTGGTGCTGCATGTGAATGTGGAATTCGTTATGTTTCTGTCAGGAGTGCTACTGGGTCTGAATGTGGGATTATCTAGATTATGTTAATATAGTTCAGTAGTCCTGTATGCAAATCTGAGAATCAGTCTGTAAGTAGCATTCTTTAATTATGTGTGTGTGTGTGTGTGTGCATGTGCGTGTGTCATTCTACGTGAATTTATGATTATTTCTGACTTTCATCGGTACTATAAGTGTGGGTCAAATTGATTAGTGTCATTCAGGCTCAGATATTGTGAGTGAGTGTAGTAACAATCTGCATCTGTCAGTGTCTGGTAATGGACTTGTGCTTAATAATGATTCTGTACCTATCAGTCTCTGCTACTCTGTGACAGTGTGGGATTCATTACATAACATTCAGTCTCTTGGACTATTTACCAGTCTAGATTCATTCCATGTTGAAATTTCAGTACAGAAATAGGCCATTGACATTGTCAGCTTAATGGAATAATTTTGAGTTTGGCCTCATATGAAATCCCATTCTGTGTAATTTTTTCATGTGAAACTCAATTGTTATGCTAGTGTAACTCAGTTTGTACTAATCAAATTAATGCTATGTCATTCAACTTGTTTCTGAGTGAGAATTTTAAAGTTGGCTGTTGAGCTCAGTTTGCAGTGATAGAATTAATACAACATTTATCAGTCTGATACTGTATGGGTTTTTCAGACTGCTCTGTGATTTGTATCTCAATCTGTGTTCATCATTTTGATACAGTATCCCTTAGTTTAATAATTTGGGTGAGTTTCAAACTAGAATCTGAGGTTGTATCTTTCAGTTCTATCTGGTAATAATGAAATTGCAGCTAAGGCTGATTCCCTAATCAGTGCTGCCAACCCATCTCCCCTTATTCTTTCTCTTATCTTTTTCTGAACACTGTATTTCTGAATATTCAGCACCCAGTCCTCACTCTTTTTAAAACATGTTTCTTTCATTGCCACTACATCATCTTCCCACATTGCTGTTTGTCCTTCAAGTGCATTTATCACAGTGTGTTTACGTACATGTATTGTAAACAGGTCTTTGCATTCCTCATAGGGCTTATTAATCTGCCCCTGTTGAATATGGCATTGCTTCCTTCTCCAGTGTTATACATCACTCTCCCTCCTCTCTGTCCTTAGTAATTTCTGGTACTTCTGTAAGATGGTGACCAACCTCTGCCAATTTAGATTAAATCTTCAGCAACCAGCCTAGTGAACCATAAACTAAAATTGGACTTGGTCCCTGTGCTTCCAGAACACAATGGATCAGAACTCCACCAAGTTAACCTCTTGGCCACCTCTGCTCCCTGTGAGTGACACTGTACTTACTGTGTGTGGGGAGTTGACTGCACTTCCCCTTGTGTTGTAGAATCACAACATTTATTCTGCTGCTTTCAACTATTTGCTTATCAGAAGAAAAAAAGTGTTTATTATAATTTAAGAAGAGGTGAGGTAGAAAATATGAAAAAAACAAAACAATTATTAAATTAATAATTATTCGGAACAACCGCAAAGTCAGAGGTTCAAGAAGGCAGCTCACCACCACCTTTCCAAGGGCAACTCGGGATGGGCAATAAATGCTGGCCCAGCCAGTGAAGCCCACATCCCGTGAATGAATGAAAAAGGTAAGACAAACAGAGTCAGTGTCTGAATCCACTGCAGTCCTGTGGCACTCAGCTGCTAAACACCAGGGACTTTGTACCTGTTACAACAATTTCCTGCCATCCAGAAACAATCCACTGTTCCAGGAGTGGGACTGAGTGATGGAGCAGGGACTATTGTGTAGGTCAGATTTCTAATTGCCGCTCCCATGGACTAACCGTTCAAGTGAAAGCAAACAGCCGCTGTTTAAAATGTGTCTCTGCATTAGCGGCTGTTTTAAACCATCTTCTTCCACTCACAGGCAGTGCTGGGGAGGGCAGCGCGCATGCGCAGAATGCTGCACAAATTCCGGACACACAAATATTGAAAATTTCCGGCACAGAATGAGGCCATTCGGCCCATTGTGTCAACACCAGCCCCCAAATAGTTTGATCCAGCCTCATGTCACTTTCCTGCTCTTGCTCTGTGAGTCCTGCAGGTTCCAGCAGCCCAGTGCAGATCCAAGTGTTTGTTAAAGGCAGTGATGAGCTGCCCTCCCTCAGCTCTGCCTGGGACTGGAAGAAGATGGTTTCAAACAGCCGCCAATGGAGAGATCCCGCTCCCGGGGAAAGGGAACAAACAGCAGCCTCCTGGGAGGAGGGAGACAGAATGGCAAGAAGCTGTTATTGAAAACCATTGCTGCTTTCTCTCCACAAAGGAACAATGAATATTTATCTCTATGAATATTTCTGGTTTAGTTCCAGCTACCAGGGTTTGTTGATATTGGACAGTGAGGAGTGGCAACAGAGCTGAACAGTCAGGATGGGGGGAGTCAGGCAAACAGCAGTTATTACAGGCACCAGCTGAGAACAAGGATGGGCACGTTTTTCATCAGTGACTGTTTGGTGTCCGTTGAATGGTTAATCCAATAGGAGCAATGAATGGAAATCTGACCTGAACGAATGTCCCTGTTCCACCGGGCATTCCCATCAGCAGTGCAGGGTTTCGGTTGTACCTGCATCTGACAATTGACAATGTTTGTATTGCTGCAGTTTCTTTGTGGCTGTTCATTATTATTGTTTACTAAGAGCCTTTATATTTTCTTCCTCACCTGTATTTGTTGTAACCCAAGCATTCTTTTCTACAGGGAAATCATTGACAGGACCAGAATAAATGTGATGTTTCCTCCACCTGTGTTACAGTGATCAGTGCAGACAGTTCCTCACACACAGTATGTACGTTCTCACTCAGACTGCATCAGTTCCACAATCTCAGACAGCAGAACTGGTTCCAGAGGTACATTTTCAAACCAACAATCAAACAGGGAGCAGGAGAGACAGACATTGTTTCCATGTCACCCAACTCACTACTACCGACAGGTAGATAGATAAATCACACTCCAAATTCTCACCCACTATTAGATTATCTGTGTGTCAGTTCTACATTGTGCAAGAGTTTGCTGCAATTAAAGTAAATACCAAGATAGAACTGAAAGACAGTATAACCTGTGATGCAAACACAGATTCCAGTTTTAAACTCACCCAGACTATTAACTTCACGGATACAAAAACAATTTGATTAGTACAGACTGTGATAGAGACTACATACCAGTCCAAAAACCTCAGAGTATCAGAATGGCAGATACTGTATTCATTCTCACAGAGCAAACTGAGCACAACAGACAAGTTTAAAATTCTCACAGTCTGATTGAATGAAAATGTATCAATTTGATTATTACAAAGTGAATTACACTTACACAGCAATGGAGTGTTAGATCCAAAGATAACTGAGCTTTCACAATTGTGTTCACACAGAAAGGGAGTTAATACTAGGTCAAACTCACAATTACTTTATTACAACATTCAGCATCAGTGGCCTGTTTCTATTCTGAAATTTCAACATGGGATGAATCTAAACTTGTAAACAGTCACAGAAACTGAAGGTTATGTAATGAATCCCACACTGTCACAGAGAAGCAGAGACTGACAGATTCAGAATGATTATCAACGACATGTCCAGTACCAGAAACTGACAGATACATACTGAATACTACACTCAAAATTCCTGAGCCTGAATAATATTCCATTTATCTGACACAGACATAAAGTACCACTGACAGTGAAAGATAGTCACAAACTCACATCAAACACAAACACTCACACAGTCACACGCACACACACACACATTATTAAAGAATGGGAGTTTCAGAATGATTCCCATATTTACATTCAGGCCCACTGAACTATATTAATGTAATCCCACACTCAAACCTTGTACGATATCCTGACAGTTATAGAAAGAATCCTCCATTCACAGTCACATGCATCAGCAGTGACTGACAAATACAGCCCGACTCCTACACATAAGCTGAGTGATGCAGGATTAATTACACATACACACAGACATAAAGACAAACACACCCTCACACAGACACTCTACCAGAGACTAACAGGTAGAAAATGAACTTCCAGTACCACTGAACAATTCAGGTTGAGTCCCAAATGCTCATTCTGTACCAGAGCCTGATAGATACAGAAATAATGCCTTAAAAACAGACCAAAGCTTCACAGTTACAAAATCAGACACCGATTACCAAAGATTGGCAGTTACATAAGGAGAAAACATTCACAGTATCACAGAGTGGTAAATATGGAGTAAATTCCACAGTCACTGGGCACACTCACACCACCAAATTGTATTCTATCTGCCATGTTCTTGCCAACTCAGACAACCTGTCTATCAGCCTTAGCAGCATTTTTGTGTCCTGCTCACAGATTAATTTTCCACCTAATTTTGTATCATCAACAAACTTGAATATGTTCCATTCAGTCCCTATCTAAGTCATCAATGTATGTTGTAAGTAACTGATGATCATGTATTATCAACAGTAAGTTAGAGCCCACCAATCCATAAGTGTCCTGTTTATTCCTACACTGTTTTCTGTCCATTAACTAATCCTTGATCCATGCTAATGTTTGATCCCTAATCAAATGTTCTAATTTTGTGTAATAAGCTCCTGTGTGGGACTTTTGCAAATCGCTGAGCAAAATTACACCCCCCCCCCTCAGATTGCAAGGCCCTGTGTTACCAAAACAAAAGGAGAACCTTAATTACACATTAAATGACAAAGAGAACAGGCAAACAGTACCTGCTTGTAAGATATTGCATGAATCCCAATATTGTACCCAGACTGCAGACTAAACTATGCATTACAGATCACTCCCCAACCCTCAGAGTATCTACAAGCTAGATGAAGCCGATCTTACACACCGGCCAATGTATCAGATTGTATGATATACAGACATTCAGAATTGCGTTGACAGAGGTGGAATTTTAATCCAAAACTCTGACATAATAACTGATTAATACCCACAGCTATTAACTCCAGCTGCGACACATTTTATATTAAACATAGGTCAGGCTTACACTCATAATACTTGGATAGAATCTCACAATTGTTACAGCAGAGGGAGGCCATTCGGCTCACAGTATCTGTGCCAGCTCTCTGCAAGAGCAGCTGAGCTGCTCCCATTGACATATTCTTCCCCACAGGCCTGTTTAATTTTCCTTTTGTTCTTTTTCTATTTCTATCTTGTCCAATGAGCTCAAATTATCTATTCACATGGACACAATTGCTTCTCTTCATAGACATCGACCATTCAACATCCATCCTTTCCCAAGGTTAATGGTCCCAGCTATTCTAAGCCAGTGCTGATTACTGATGAGGTATCAACTGCAACATGAATAACTCCATATTGGGATTCACTTATCTGCCATCCTCTTCTCCATTACCCTTTACACTCTCTGAGAGCCGTTTGGTTGCCCTGAGCTGTGTCTGGTACCCATCCCAAAATTCTCCGTACTGAAGAATAACTGCTTTAATTGGATTTACCTGAGCAAATGAGGAGGGATCTACCGTGGTTTGTTTGGTTTTAAATACCACTTTGCAAATTCATACTCCCAGCAAGAAGCCTGATCTACTGAGGATGTAAATCAGAAATTCAGATTTGTATTCTACCTGATTTCCAGGCATTGGAATTAATTTCCATCCAGATTCCTGCTTTGCATGACCCAGTGGGGAATCTCCTAACTCACAACACAAGGTCAGGTAATTACAGGTCTATAGAGCAGTTGAAAAGTCTGACTTTTTAAAAGTTTATGTGTATAAAGGCCACTTGATAAGATTGCTAAATAAAAAAAAAAGTTAGTCAGCCTGATATGAAAATGTGAACTTAACACTGAAGTGGAGATGTTTTCAGGTAGGCCCAATTCTGACAATCACCTAGAGTGTTAGTGATAACTGGTTACTACAGGAGATGTGAGCTTTTTTATTCATTCATGGGATATGAGCCCATTCCTAATTGCCTAAGTAGTGTTGAGCTGCCTTTTTGAATACAACTGAGTGGTTTACTCAGCAATTGTAGATGACAGTTCAGAGTCAACTTCATTGCTGTGCTTGGCCCTAGGATCCAATATAAGCCAGACCAGGTAAGGATGGGGATGATAAATCTACTTTTGTAAAGATATGAAGGTGTTAAACTTAGCATTTTGAACACTATTCCTGGGATAAATGTTACATATAGATACACAATCAATCCCAGAGTCATATGCAGCATCAAAGACTAAGAACTAAACAATAACTGTCTCTCTTACATACAGTCAAGTCACTCACCATCCTGAATTGAAAATATATCACCATTCCTTCACCTGTTGCTGGGTCAGAATCCTGGAACTCCCTTCCTAACAGCATTCTGGTTGCACCCACAACACATGGACTGCAACAGTTCAAGCAGGCAGCTCACCACCACCTTCTCAAGGGCAACAAGGGATGGGCAATAAATGCTGCTCCAGCCACCATATCCCAGATCACATGAATAAAAAAAAAATACAGCACCAGAGACTACTCAGCAAATCTTACACAACACCAGACACTGAGACAGACAGTATGAAGACCAATACACAGTAAAAAAGAGACTAATACAGAATGAATCCCAGCATGCACACCACGCCAGAGACTATCAAAAACAGAATGAATTCCACAGTCACATTGTACTGGAGGTTGAAAGACATATACACACAAAAAAAATCCCACATTCACCACAGTGCCAGAGAGTGACAGATACAGTATGAATCCCACATCACACAAAGCACCTTGACTGAAAGATACAGGATGAATCGCAAATTGTCCCAGAGTTGTAGAGATACAGAATAATCACAGACTAAGAAACACAGAGGAATCTCAAAGCCAAGGACTGACAGAGACAAAATGAATCCTTCATTTCTGCAAAGCATCAGGCACTGAGTTACAAAATGGGATCAACGCTTACACAGGATACCAATGTCCAACAGAAGCAAAATGAATTGCAAGCTGCCATACAGTACCACTGATTGAGAGAGAATTGATCCCACTCATTCAGTCTTATCTATTGAGGCAAATTCTACATTTGACAGTCTTTGGGGCTGTAAGTGACAGTGGGATTACTTCTGTCAAAAAATGCGAGAGATGGACCTATTGAGAATAAATCACACACTCTGAATCAGTACCAGAGACTGACAGATACAGACTGAATTTCAGACTCCCGTTCAGCAATGGATGTTGACAGGTACAGAGTTAAACTCACATTCACACACAGTATCAGACATTGACAATGAATGAGAAGTTAAGACTCAGAGATAGTACCACAGGCTGAAAGACACAGAATCAATACAACTCTGACCTACAATGCCAGAGACTGACAAATAAAGAATCTCATTCACATACAGTTACAGAGATTTGCAGGTACAGAATAAATCCAATAGTTTTCGTGGCCGAGAGAAACACATACTGATTTAATTTCGCACTGGCGTGTAGTCCCAAGAAGCGAATTATTTCATTTACATGCACCAATAAGGGACAGATGCACAATGATCCTCAAGATATCAAATGAATCCAACATTGAGACATGGTCCCATCAAGTCACAGATACAGAATAAATCCAGCCCTCGCACACTGTACCACGGCCTTCCAAACAGTGAAGGAACCCCACGCTCACACACAGCATCAGACAGTGAGTAAATCACACACATTACCAGAGCCTCAAAATTCCTGAAGGAATCCCACATTCCGAAACAGTCCCTTGCACCGAGAACCAAGCGACATTTCCCGGTGTATCTTTACACGCTGATAAACTCCGGCTGCAGACGGTCTTAGTAAAATGTATTTCCTGATTGTAGGAAGGAGGCCTTTGAACGGTGAAGAAAGCTAAATATGATTGGTCGATTTATATATCCAATCAGAAAATCACAAAATAAGAAGACGTTTTGTTTTAAATGTGTCCAATCAGAATCATCGCCTCCTCATTCCTCATTAGCATATATCTATCAGACTGTCTATTTAACGAGCGGACGGAAGGGGTTTGGTTTATTTCTGTGTCTGAAATTGAGATTGAAGATGGTTGAAGAGAAGAAGAAACCAGTTGCTAAGAAAGGCGCCAAGAAAGCGGTGAGTAAACCGACAGGAAAGGGCGGCAAGAAGCGGCGAAAGTCGAGGAAGGAGAGTTACTCCATCTACATCTACAAAGTGATGAAGCAGGTTCACCCCGACACCGGCATCTCCTCCAAGGCCATGAGCATCATGAACTCGTTCGTGAACGATATTTTCGAGCGCATCGCGGGTGAGGCTTCCCGCCTGGCCCATTACAACAAGCGCAGCACCATCAGCTCCCGGGAGATCCAGACCGCCGTGCGCCTGCTGCTGCCCGGGGAACTGGCCAAGCACGCCGTGTCGGAAGGGACAAAGGCGGTGACCAAGTACACCAGCTCCAAGTAAAACTCCACAATGGACTGAACAACACCCGAAATACAACGGCTCTTTTAAGAGCCACCCACAATCTCTCTGAAAATGCTATACGATTGCTCCATTTCTAAAGTTATGACTTTTACTGTGAAGAATTTTGAATTATCTAATTGTTATTTTCTTTGTTTCAATCACAGATTCTCGGTAATGTAGATTTAACCCTCGTTCAATTATTGAGTTTCGTTAATAATGCCTCAAAGTAATGATTTGCCGATTACCCTCGGCGCTTTGCTTTAAGACGAGTTTATATTCGGCCCCTTTCCCTGGTTTTGGAGAGAGAGCGAATAGAACGCAAATGTGTCAGTTTCCAGTTCTGGTCAAGTTTGGTCTCAATAATCGATCAGTTCATTTCCTTTCAGCCCCGGTTGTGTAGCAACCTTCAGTCCCAACTCTGGCAAAAATGTTAAATTTTGGCTGTCACAACTATCTACAATATACCATCCGTTTGCAGAACGATGTAAATGGGACTTTCTGCGGCTGCTAACAGGGTTCCATAAAGGATCGAGATTGACCCCCGGATCACGGATTCTAAAAGCGATTTAGAACCTGGGATAAAATGTGAAATAGTCCCATCAGGGACGCTTATTTTTTATAACTTCGTCGTCATTTCCAATTATGCTATGTCCGTTCTTTTTTATTTTTTTTTTACAAATTTGGCGGGCTTTTATAATTTGAAAAAGATCGGTTGAAATATCAAAATTTGGCGCCGTTATTTTCCGCCCTCACTCCGTGGAGTCTCCGGATTGGTGAGTTCAGTAAATATCTGGTTGGTGATATGAACAATATTATGAGACGCAGCACAAAGTGACCAATCAGCAATATCCGCAGTACCATTCATTCCGAAGCTATAAGAGAAGCGAATGTGAGAGGATTTCCTCATTCTCTGTGAAAGTGTTTGTGAGATTGTGGAAATGTCTGGAAGAGGAAAGACCAGCGGAAAAGTTCGGTCCAAGGCCAAGTCTCGCTCCTCCCGGGCTGGACTGCAGTTCCCGGTGGGCCGTGTTCACAGGCTCCTGAGAAAGGGCAACTATGCTGAGCGTGTGGGTGCCGGAGCCCCGGTCTATCTGGCTGCTGTGCTGGAGTATCTGACGGCTGAAATCCTCGAGCTGGCTGGTAACGCGGCCCGGGACAACAAGAAGACCCGCATCATCCCCAGACACCTGCAGCTGGCCGTCCGCAACGACGAGGAGCTCAACAAGCTGCTGGGAGGGGTGACCATCGCTCAGGGCGGGGTGCTGCCTAATATCCAGGCCGTGCTGCTGCCCAAGAAAACCAGCGCCGCTGCGGGCTCGAAGACCAAGTGAAGCGGCCATTCTTTAACCTAATAACCCAAAGGCTCTTTTCAGAGCCACTCACAGGATCATTGAAAGGGCTGCTCACTGTCAGCAGATGGAGTTATTGTAGATGGAGCAGATGGAGTTATTATCTGTTTCTGATTTGTTTACTTGTGTTTTCAGTTCCCTCTCTGCATTGCGCTGTTTCTCTTCTCCCACATCCCGCTTTAGTGAATTGAGAATTGAAAGTCAGAGTAGACGTTTCAATGTCATAAATATCGAGTTTGTCCTGGTACATTCACGAAAACTATGAAAAATGTCACGACTGGTGCATTAAATGGTTTGTTTTTACTCTCGGGTGATCTGAGCGCCGCTCCAGGAACAGAGTGAACTCGGAAACGGAGCGGACACGTTCCGGCTGATCTGTTTATTCCGCAGTTTTCCCAGAGACCGGAATCAGTGAGAGTTGAGCACTCAGGACCTGAGTCCATTGTAGCGGTTTCAGATCTGCACCCGCCCCCATCCCCCCGGGTCTCCCTATTCTCAGGACACAAAGCTGCCTGTCCCAGGCGGTTTGGTGTCGGTGATTCTCTCTCCACTCCCTGTTGTAACATTCCCGGCCGCTTTTAATGGAGAGAATCAGAAATCAGCCGCTTTTCTCCGTCCCCGTGAAGTCTGTGAAGGATTTGGTTGGTAATCTCTTTTTTGCTTTTCCACTTATTTGAGATTTGAGCTGATTTTAAATTGCTGAACTGGGTCTTATTACCGTCGGAGATTGACACATTCAAACTGTTACTAAGATAGCGCCAGGATGCTGTGACGGAAAGTACAATATAACAGATCTTGAAGTGTGAGATTAAAATTGTTGCTTGGACATTAAGGTGTTCGGTTATTTTGTATTTTTCCTGCACTGAAATTGGCGGGCTTTTCGAATTTGAAAATGTAAGCCAATCAAAACTTCCTATTTCTTCTCCCTGGCTCCCCGATTGGTTAGCAATTTGATTGAGAAGAGAGTATCCAATTAGAGCTACAGACTCTCAGACGGTTCATAACGATTAAGAGAGAGATTAAGCTGAAGGAATCGGTGTCTTCAACCTCAGCTGTACTTGAATTCTAAAATATACTTTGATCCAACAGGGAAATAATTGAGGGAACCGGAATAAATGTGATATTTCCACCAGCCAAGTTAGAGTGAAGATTCCGGCCAGCTCCTCTCACACAGTACGTACATTATCACTGACAGAACACAGTGACAGGTCATCAGTTCCAGAGTCATATTTTCAATCCATCAATGAAACAGAGCAGGAGAGACAGACGCTGTTTCCATGTCAACAATTAAATATAAAATAAAACGGACACAACGGTTCCAGTTTCAAGTTTACAGAATTAACCTGAATAATATAGTCTGAGATTCATGTGAAGTACCAGTCCAATATTTACACACAAGAGTTTATAAATTGCAGTATTAAGTCCCATAGTCTGTCCTGGCATACACATTAGAAGCAAATCCAAATCTCAAGTACGTTATCAGAGCAAGATATTACTAAAGAACATTAAAAACTAGGAGCAGGTGTAGGCAATTCAGCCCTGCCATTTAATACGATCATGGCTGATCTCATTTCAGCCTCAACTCTAATTTACCACCCTCTCCCCATAATCTTTCAATCCATTACTAATTAAAAATCTATCTATCTATCTCTTTAAATTTATTCAGTGTCCCAGTATCCACTGTGCTCTGAGGTAATGATTCCACAGATTCACGACCCTTTGAGAAAAGTGATTCCTCCTCATCTCTGATTTAAATCTACCACCCCTTAGCCTAAAACTGGCCTCTCATTCTAGAATGCCCCACAAGGGGAAACATCTGCTCCACGTCTACTTTGTCTATCCCCTTTAGCATCTTATATACCTCAACTAGGTCCCCTCTCATCCTCTAAACTCTAGCGAGTATAGGCCTAAACTGCTCAATTTCTTCTCATATGATAAGCCCCGCATCTCTGGAATCAATGTAGTGAACCGCCTCCAACGCGATTACATCCTTCCTCAATTAAGGGGACCAAAACTGTGCACATTACTCAAGGTGTGGTCTCACCAATGCCTTGTACAGTTGTAACAACACTTCCCTATTTTTATACTCTATTCCTTTAGCAATAAGTGCCAAAATTCCATTTGCCTTCCTTATTACCTGCTGTACCTGCATAATAACTTTCAGCGATTCATGCACGAGGACACCCAGATCCCTCTGCACTGAAGCATTCTGAAGGTTCTCTCCATTTAAATAATAAGTCGCCTTTTTATTCTTCTGACCAAAATGGATAACCTCACACTTATCCACGTTAAACTCCATCTGCCAAATTTTGGTCCATTCACCTAGCTTGTCAATATCCATTTGTAAATTTCTTATTTCTTCATTGCAACTTACTTTTCCACCTATTTTGGTGTCATCTGCAAATTTAGCTATAGTACCTTCTATCCCTGAATCCAAGTCATTAATATAGATTGTAAATAGTTGTGACCGAAGGACTGAACCCTGTGATACCCCACTAGTTACAGCTTGCTATCCAGAAAAAGACCCATTTATCCTGACTCTCTGCTTTCTGTGGGTTAGCCAATCCTCTAACCAAGCTAATATAATACCCCTAACTCTGTGTGATCTTATCTTGTGTATTAATCTTTTGTATGGCACCTTATCAAAGGCTTTCTGGAAGTCCAGATTTCCTACATCTACAGGATCCCCATTATCCACTTTGCTTGTTTCACCTTCAAAGAACTCTAGCAAATTAATCAAACAGGAGTTACTCTTCGTAAAACCATGCTGACTCTGATGGATTGTATTCTGACTTTCCAAATGCCCCATTACTAATTCCTTAATAATGGATTCCAACAATTTCCCAATGACAGACATTAAACTAACTGGTCTATACTTTCCTACTTTCTGCCTCACCCCTTTTTGAATATGGGCATTATATTAGCATATTTCCAATCCACTGGAACCTTTCCAGAATCCAGAGACCTTTGGAATATTATTATCAATGCCCTATCTCCTCTATCACTTCCTTTAAGACCCTCTGATCTAGGTCAGGTCATATTCTGAAAGCTAGTATAACCTGAGATGCAAACTTTGATTCCAGTTGTGCTATTAGGGAAGGAATTTCAGGATTTTGACCCAGCAGCTGTGAAGGAACAGTGATATATTTCAAGTCAGGATGATGAGTGGCTTTGAGGAGAATTTAGAGGTGGTGGTGTTCCTATGTGCCTGCTGCCCTTGTCCTTCAACAAACTGGTGTTCGTGGGTTTGGAAGGTGCTGTCTAAAGAGGAATGGTGAGTTTCCGAAGTGCACCTTGTAGATGGTAAACACTGCTGCTACTGTGCGTCAGTGGTGAATGGAGTGAATGTTTTTGAATGGGATGCCAATCAAG
The DNA here is from genome assembly GCF_017639515.1 of Carcharodon carcharias. Taxonomy (NCBI): domain Eukaryota; kingdom Metazoa; phylum Chordata; class Chondrichthyes; order Lamniformes; family Lamnidae; genus Carcharodon; species Carcharodon carcharias. Next base: position 4,966,002 of record NW_024470758.1, read on the forward strand.
TGGGCTGCTTTGTCTTGGATGGTGTCAAGCCTCTTGAGTGTTGTTGGAGTTGCACTCATCCAGGCAAGTGGAGAGTATTCCATCACACTCTTGACATGTGCCTTATAGATGGTGGGTAGGCTTTGGAGAGCCAGGAGGTGTGTTACTAGCCACAGGATTCAGAGCCTCTGATGTGTGCTTGTAGCCACAGTATTTATATGCCTACTCCAGTTCAGTTTCTGGTCAATGGTAATCACCAGGATGTTGATAGTTGGTAATTCAGCAATGGCAATGTCATTGAATGTCAAAGAGCGATGATTAGTTTCTCTCTTGTTGGACATGGTCATTGCCTGGCTCTTCTGTGGTGTGAATGTTAATTGCCGCTTGTCAGGCCAAGTTTGAATAATGCCCAGGTCCTGCAACATTTGGACCTGGACTCCTTCAGTACCTGAGGAGTTGCAAATGGTGCTGACCATTGTGCAATCATCAGCAAACATGCCCACTGCCCACTGCTGATGGAAAAAGGTCATTGCTGAAGCAGCTGAAGTTGATTGGGCCTTGGATACTCCCCTGAATGACTCCTGCAGTGACATCCTGGGACTCAGATGATTGATTTCCAATGATCACAACCACCTTCCTTGGTGATAGATATGACTCCAACCAGCGGAGAGCTTTCCCCCTGATTCCCATTGACTCCAGTGTTACTCTGGCTCCTTGATGCCACACTCTGTCAAATGCAGATGTCAAGGGCAGTCCCCCTCGCCTCCCCTCTGGAGTTCCGCTCTTTGCCCATGTTTAAAGCAAGGCTGCAATAAGGTCAGGAGCTGAGTGGCCCCGGTGGAATCCAAACTGAGCACCGGTGAGTAGGTTATTGCCACTTGTTAGCCCTGTTGATGGCTGCTTCTATCACCTTACTAATGATCGAGAGTAGACTGATGGGGCAGTAATTGGCCAGGTTGGATTTGTCCTGCTATTTTTATACAGTACATGTCTGGCAATTTTCTACATCACTGGATAGATACTAGTGTAGTAGCCATACTGGAACAGCTTAGCCAGGGGCGCAGCAAGTTCTGGATCACAAGCCTACAGTGCTATTGCTGGACCATTGTCAGGGCCCATAGCCTTTGCAGTACCCCGTGCCTTCAGCCGTTTCTTTGTATCATGTGGAGTGAATCAAATGGACTGAAGGTTGGCATCTGTGATGCTGGGGACCTCTGAACGAGGCCGACATGGATCATCCACTCAACACTTCTGTAGGAAGGTTGTTGTGAATGCTTCAGCCTTATCTTTTGCACTGATGTGCTGGGCTCCTCAAACTTTGTGAAGCCTCCATTACTGACTGCAGAGTTAAATCTGATCCATTGGTTGTAGAATTACTTTACTCGGACCATCACTTGCTGCTTATGTTGTTTGGCAGGTAAGTAGTTTTGTTTTGTAGCTTTGCCAAGTTGACACCTCAGTTTTAGTTATGCCTGGTGCTGTTCCTGGAATTCACTCATGCGCTCATCATTAAACCAGGGTTGATCCCCTGACTTGATGGTAATAGTAGAGTGGGGGATATGCTGGGCCATGAGGTCACAGTTTGTGGTTAAGTACAATTCTGCAGCTGATGACCCGCAGCACCTCATGGATGCCAAGACTAGAGTTGTAAGATCTGTTTGAAATCTAACCCATTTTACACGATGGTAGTGCCACACAACATGATGGAGTATATCCTCGATGTGAAGATGTGTCTTTATCTCCACAGGGACTGTGCGGTGCTCGCTCCTACCGCTCTTGCCATGGACAGATACATCAGCCGCAGGCAGTTTGCTGAGGATGAGTTCAAGTATGTTTTTCTCCTCACCACCAGCCGCAGACCTGGTCTGCGGTGGTGCTACAAGGGCATTTTTGGTGATGGACCCACTCAACATGCATTCTGTGCCCTTGCCATCCTCAGTGCTTCTTTCAAGTGCTTTGAACATGGAGGAGATAAAAACAAAAAGATAAAAACAAAAAACTGCGCATGCTGGAAATCCAAAACAAAAGCAGAAACAGAATTACCTGGAAAAACTCAGCAAGTCTGGCAGCATCGTTGGAGAAGAGCACAGTTGACGTTTTGAGTCCTCATGATGCTTGAACAGAACTAAGTAAAAATAGGAAAGGGGTGAAACATAAGCTGGATTAAGGGGGTGGGGTTGTTGGGACAAGCAGTCAGTAATAGGTGGAGATAACCAAAAAATGTCACAGACAAAAGAACAAAGAGGCGTTGAAGGTGGTGATATTATCTAAAGGAATGTGCTCATTAAGAGTAGAGAGCAGGACAGCCACGGTACAGATAGCTCTAGTGGGGGTGGGGGAATACTTAAAGGTTGAGATAAACAATGGGTGGAAATACATTTAAAAATAATGAAATTAGGTGGGAAAATAAAAAATCTATATAAATTATTGGAACGAACAAAAAGGAGGGGGAGGAAACGGAAAGGGGGTGGGGATGGAGGAGAGAGTTTAAGATCTAAAATTGTTGAACTCAATATTCAGTCCAGAAGGCTGTAAAGTGCCTAGTCGGAAGATGAGATGCTGTTCCTTCAGTTTGCGTGGAGCTTCACTGGAACAATGCAGCAAACCAAGGACAGACATGTGGGCAGTACAGCAGGGTGGAGTGTTGAAATAGCAAGCGACAGAGAGGTCTGGGTAATGTGGACAGACTGAAGATGTTCTGAAAATCGGTCAGTCAGTCTGCGTTTGGTCTCTCCAATGTAGAGGAATCTGCATTGGGAGCAACGAATGCAGTAGACTAAGTTGAGAGAAGTGCAAGTGAAAAGCTGCTTCACTTGAAAGGAGTGTTTGGGCCCTTGGACGGTGAGGAGGGGGAGTGAAGGGGCAGGTGTTGCATCTTCTGTGGTTGCATGGGAAGGTACCGTGGGAGGGGATTGAGGAGTAGAGGGTGATGGAGGAGTGGACCAGTATGTCATGGAGGGAACGATCCCTATGGAATGCCACCGGGGGAGTGAAGGGAAGATGTGTTTGGTGCTGCTTCATGCTCTCAATGGGACCTGGAAAAATTTATTAACTTTGCTTCCAATCTCTACCCCTCCATTATTTTCACATGGTTCATCTTTGACACTTCCCTTCCCTTCCTTAACATCTCTGTCTCAATTTCTGGTGATAGACTGTCCACCAATATCCATTACAAGCCTACTGACTCCCACAGCTACCTCGACTACAGCTCCTCACACCCAGCTTCCTGTAAGGAGTCCATCCCATTCTCTCAGTTCCTTCACCTCCGACGCATCTGTTCTGATGATGCCACTTTCAAAAACAGTTCCACTGACATGTCCTCCTTCTTCCTTAACCGAGGTTTTCCACCCACGGTGGTTGACAGGGCCCACAACCGTGTCCGGCCCATCTCCCATGCATCCGCCCTCACGCCTTCCCCTCCCTCCCAGAAACATGATAGGGTCCCCCTTGTCCTCATTTATCACCCCACCAGCCTCCACAATCAAAGGATCATCCTCCGCTTTTTCCGCCAACTCCAACATGATGCCACCACCCAAACACATCTTCCCTTCACCCACCCCCCCACACCCCACCGGCGGCATTCTGTAGGGATTGTTCCTTCCGTGACACCCTGGGCCACTCCTCCATCACCCCCTACTCTTCAACCCCCTCCCACGACATCTTCCCATGCAACTGCAGAAGGTGCAACACCTGCCCCTTCACTTCCTCTCTCCTTACCGTCCAAGGGCCCAAAGACTCCTTTCAAGTGAAGCAGCTTTTCACTTGCATTTCCCCCAACTTAGTCTATGGCATTCGTTGCTCCCAATGTGGTTTCCTCTACATTGGAGAGACCAAACACAGACTGGGTGACCGCTTTGCAGAACACCTTCGGTCTGTCCACAAGCATTACCCAGACCTCTCTGTTGCTTGCCATTTCAACACTCCACCCTGCTCTCTTGCCCACTTGTCTGTCCTTGGCTTGCTGCATTGTTCCAGTGAAGCTCAACGCAAACTGGAGGAACAGCACCTCATCTTCCGACTAGGCACTTTACAGCCTTCTGGACTGAATATTGAGTTCAACAATTTTAGATTTTGAACTCTCTCCTACATCCCCACCCCCTTTCCATTTCTTCCCCCCCCCTTTTTGTTTTTTCCAATAATTTATATATATTTTTCTTTTCCCACCTATTTCCATTATTTTTAAATGTATTTCCACCCATTGTTCATCTCTACCTTTTAGTATTCCCCCACCCCTACTAGAGCTATCTGTACCTTGGCTGTCCTGCTCTCTACTCTTAATTAGCACATTCCTTTAGATAATATCAGCATCTTCAACACCTCTTTGTTCTTTTGTCTGTGACATTTTTTGGTTATCTCCACCTATTACTGACTGCTTGTCCCAACAACCCCCCTCCCCCCACACCTTAAACCAGCTTACGTTTCACCCCTTTCCTATTTTTACTTAGTGCTGTTGAAGGGTCATGAGGACTCGAACCGTCAACTGTGCTCTCCTGCGCCGATGCTGCCAGACCTGCTGAGTTTTTCCAGATATTTCTGTTTCTGTTTTTGTTTTGAAAATGAAGGAGTACTGCTTCATGAGCTGAAGAGTAGGTAGTGGGCATTGGTACCTGTTAATCCACAGGGGGTTTCCTTGCCCATGATTGAACTGATGCCATGGGACTGCAGTCAATTTTGAGGACACCCGGGGCAACACGTATATCACTATGCCACCATCTCTGCTGGTGATTTGTCCCATCAATGGTGGTGGTATCTGTGAGATTTTCTGTCAGGAATGTTTCCATGAGTATGACAATGTGAGGCTGTTGACTGACGATTGCCAAAACGTTAGCAAGTATTGACAGGGATTCCATTTGATGCTAAGTGGTGCATCCAGTTTCATTCCTTTAATAGATCTTAGTGGCTTGTTGCCATTTTAAAATCAAGCACATTGTTGTTGGTCTGAAGCCACATATAAGTACCAGATCAGGGTTCACCATCTGTCATGGTGGGATTCAAATCCCTGGAAAATTACTCTGGATCAGCAGCAATACCATTCCACCAGTGCTGATAACACACCAGTTATACCACTGATAGGTTTAAAGAGAGTGCAGGAATCATATATACTAACAGATGCTGACTGATTCAAATGGAAGACCACACACACACACACACACACACAGACACACACACACACACACACACGTGACTGAAAAGTATTAAATGAATCCCACAATTTCATACAGCACTAGAAATTTTAGATGCAGGATTGCTCCCACTGACAGATAGAGAATTAATCTCATACTCACAAACAGCATGAGGAACTGAAAGATACATATGATTCCAACGCTGACATAATATCACAGACATAAAATGCAATTGACCGATCTAGGGTGAATGTCAATTAACTCACATTACGAGAGCTTGACACATACACAATCTGTATATGTGTGTGTGTGTATATATACATATATATATATGTATATATGTATATATGTGTGGCATTCAGATACAGATTGAACCCCAAATCAAAATGGTACCAGAGAATGAAATATGTAAAATGAAATCTCATGTACTTTCCTAGTGACAGATCTGAATGCCTGTTACACTCATACACAGTTCCAGAGAATAACAGATGCAGACTGATTACTGCACACCCAAGCAATACCAAAGGTTTCAGATTCAGAATGATGTCCACATGTATGGAAAAGAGGGTGAGGATGGGGGACGGAGTTCATGGTCTGAAGTTGTTGAACTCAATGTTAAGTCTGGAAAGCTGTAAAGTGCCTAATCGGAAGATGAGGTGCTGTTCCTCCAGTTTGTGTTGGGTTTCACTGGAACATTGCAGCAGGCCAAGGATGCTCATGTGGGCATGAGAGCAGGATGGGATGTTGAAATGGCAAGTGACAGGAAGGTTGTGTCATGCTTGCGGACAGATTGAAGGTGCTCCACAAAGTGGTCACCCAGCCTACATTTGGTTTCTCCAATGTAGAGGAGACTGTGTTGGGAGCAGCGAATGCAGGAGATCAAATTGAAGGAGGTGCAAGTGAAGCGCTGCTTCACCTGAAAGGAGTATTTGCACCCTTGGATGGTGAGGAGGGAGGGGTAAAGGGGCAGGTGTTGCACCTTTTGCGATTGCTTGGGAAGGTGCTGTGGGAGGGGGCTGAGATGTTGGGGGTGATAGAGGAGTGGACCAGGGTGTCCTGGAGGGAACAGCCCCTCCAGAATTCCGACAGTGGGGGTGAGGGAAAGATGTGTTTGTTGGTGGCATCATCCTGGAGTTAGCAGAAATGGCAGAGGATGACTCTTACTTTGCAACCCTGATTGTGCTAAGAATTACACTTGCAGTGTGAACTAGAAGGGCAGAGTTTTAAAAATAAGGGATGTCCCATTCAAGACGGAGATTAGGAGGAATTTATTCTCAGATGATTGTTAGTCTTTGGAATTCCCTTTCCCTGACAGCAACGGAGGCTGGATCATTGAATATATGCGAGATTGAAAGAGACAGATTTTACAAGAGAGTCAAGGGTTGTGGGAGACAGGCAGGAAAGTGGAGTTGAAGCCATAATCAGATCAGCCATGGTCTTACTTAACGGCAGAGTAGATTCGAGGGGCTGAAAGGCCTCCTCTTGCTCTTATCTCTAATGTTCTTATGCCTGTAACCTCTTCCGCATTCTGGTTCCTTTTTCTTTGCACGTTTGGTTTTAATCTCATTTTTCTCGTGTTTTTGCTTTTGGATGGCAGCTGTTCATCATTCCTCCATTCACGCTCCTTTAGAATCATCTCTGGTTTTTGTTACTTGTTCCTTTGCCATTCCCTGCAGCCTTGCAGCACCAATTCTTTTGTCATTGAATCTCTCCTGCCCTCCACCCTGTTTTGGAACCACAAGACAAAAGGTTTTACTAAATTGAGTAACGAGTAGCGACGAGAATTAATTAATAATCTGACAGTAAATAAGCATCTAAAAATGAGTGACCACAATATGTTAGAGGCAGGCATTCAGTTGGAGGAGAATGGTCACACAGAAGCTACAGTTTTCAACATAAGGAGGGAATGAGCGATAAACTGAACTCGTTAAAATTCGATCGGTGATTAACAGATAAAACAAGACAGGAAACAATCAGACACTCAAAAAAGTATTTAGTACAATATGTAGAATGCAAGCCCGAGGGAATGAAACTTCACGTTCTTGGTTAATGATGATTTGGGGGACAGAATTCCATGTTTTGAGTCGGCGATTAAGAAGTGTGTTACCTGTCCAAATATTGATTAACTGTGTCCTTGACCTGATGCTGTCTCCGCTATGCTGATACTCTCGATGATACAGGGTGAAGGGAAGATGTTCACCAAATTAGCATGGTGAATAACTGCAAGGTGCCCGGTAGATCGGACACACTGTTTATATGTATAAACTTCATTATATATTTTTTTCCATTTAAGGGAATAGCTTTTGCACTTCAGGCAATCATAGCGTGTTGGGGAACAAGAGAAGGCCACTTGGACCATCACGCCTGTGTCAGTTCTTGGGAGGAAGGAGATGAGAAAATCTAGGCCACACGTGTTTGCCGCACTTACAGCTTGTGTTCTTGCATGAATAAAAAGATTACAGAGATTTGTTGCAGAATGAAGTGGTTACTGGAAGCGAGAATCCGATGAAAACATTCGTGTACTGCAAAGAAATATCAGATATATTTGTGAGGAAAAGCCAAAAGCTTTTTTCTGCTCTTAATGAAAAAAGGTGAATAGCAGAGAATGGTTTCGATCCATCGACCTCTGGGTTATGGGCCCAGCACGCTTCCGCTGCGCCACTCTGCTATCTAGTGAAATCATCCTACGTAAGCTTACTAGTCTTCTTGAGCTCGAGCAACGTTCACTTCTGCATTGTTCAAGCAGGACACGTATTCGGCTGCTCCCCCTGGCGACACAATTCCACTCAGTAACACTAACAAGAATGTAACAGACAGAGAACGACACAAGAGCAGTAAGAGACTGTCAGCACACACACGACGATAGGAAGGTAAAGGAGTATCGAGTGACTCATCATTTATGTAAAGGTGTTCTCTCTTGCATAAGGATGTCTCCAGTTAGTAAGAATTTGCTGTTGCGGAACGGAGCTCCCTGTGCATGTGCACTCTTGTTGAAAGCTGTTCCGGATGTTGTTTAAAGTGCTTTCCTGCTTTTTTAAAATATCTTCGCTGCTGTGCAACTTTGCTGTCGGCTTGGAATTGTGTTCTCCGCTGGGATCGAATCCCATCAGGCAGATGGTGGAATTTGAATTCAATTAAAAATCTGGAATTAAAAGTCTAACGATGACCGTGAAACCATTGTCGATTGGTTCACTAATGTCTTCCAGGGAAGGAAATCTGCCGCCCTTAACTTGTCTGGCCAACATGTGACTCCAGGCCCACAGCAATATGGTTGACTCTTAAATGCCCTCTGAACAAGGACAATTAGGGATGGACAATAAGTGCTGGCCGAGCCAGCGATGACCACGTCCCATGGACAAATAAAAAAGAACTGCGCTCTCTGTTGTGGAGCTGTGCTCTCTGTTGTGGAACTGCACTCTCTGCTGTAGAAACGTTGAGAGATATTCTCTGTTGTGTAAAATACTTTCCTGTCGTGCAAATCTGTTCCAGGCTGTGTAAATACGATCTATCTTATAATTTTTTTCTTCTCCATTCTGTAAAATGTGACCTGATCAGAAGGCGTCCCCTGTTGCCCGAAGATATTATCTGTTGTTCTTGGTTGTTTTCTGTGGGTCAGTATCTTCTTCCTGGTCTCATAATGTCCCCCTGTCGTATTAAGATATGTCATGTTATGTTCAGAATTTCCCTGTTCCTGTGTGAAAATCGGGTTATGCCACAACTGGACTGTTGTCAAATCTAAATTGCATGAATTAGTCTCTAGCAGTGAATGTGAATGTGGGATACATATCATATCCATCAAACTCTGTTACTGTATGTGAGTGAGATTTGATCTGTATCTGTCAGTCACAAGTAGTGTCTCTGAGTGTAGGATTCATTCTGTATCTCAGTCTGCAGAACAGTTTGTGAGATAAAGGCAAAATTCTGCGGATGCTAGAAATCTGAAACAAAGACAAAAAATGCTGGAAAATCTCAGGAGGTCTGACAGAATTTGCGTAGAGAAAGACAGGGTTAACGTTTTGAGTCCGTATGACTGTTCTTCAGAGCTGAAGGAGAGTCATATGGACTTGTAATGTTAACTCTGTATTTCGCTTCACAGATGCTGTCTGGCCTACTGAGTTGTTCCAGCATTTTTTTGTTTTGTTTGTTTTTGAACAGTTTGTGAGAGTGGGATTGCTTCTTTATGGGTCAATGTCTGGTACTGTATGTGAGGGTGGGATTAATTCTGTATCAGTCAGTGGTACAGAACGTCACCGTGGGAATCATTCTGTATCTATCAGTCCTCATTACTGTTAGGGAAAGTGGGATTAATTCTGTACCTGAATGTCTCTGGTGTTCTATGTGAACTTTGGCAGCATTATTCAGCATTCAGCTTCTCATACTTTGTGTGAGTTTGGAATTAATTCTGTTCCAGTGAGCGGTATTGTGTGGAAAGTAGGATTCATTCTGTGTTGCTCTGTCCCCCATATCAATGGACTGGTCAGGTGCACACAAAATTGGCAACTGGAATTCAACTTGGGGAAGTGTGAGGTGATGCACTTAGGGCGGTCAAACAAGGCAAAACAACTATGCTGGTAATGGGAGAATGTTCAGAGATGTAAAGAAAGTGAGGGAGTTAAAGTGAATGTCCATAGATCCCTGAAGATACCTGTACAGGTCGATAAGGTGGTTCCGAGGGCATGTGGAATCATTTCCTTTATTAGCTGAAGTATAGAATATAAGAGCAGGGGGTGGGTAGCATGGGTAATGCTGGAACTGTATAAATCATTAGGCCACAACTTCAGTACTGTGTGCCCTCTGGTCATCTTATTACAGAAAGGATGTAATTGCTCTGGAGGGAATACAGAGGAAATTTATTAGGATGTTGCCAGCATTGGAAAAATGCAGCAATGTGGAAATGTAAGGTAGGTTGCAGTAGTTCTCCTTGGAACAGAGGAGGTTGGAAGGAGATCTGGTTGAGATGCACAAATTTATGAGTGAATGGGCAAGGCCTATTTACATTCGCAAAGAGGTTAGTGACCAGGGTGTACAGATTTAAAGTAACTTGTAGGAAGAGTATAGTGTAGCTGAAGATGTCTTTTTCACGCAGAGGGTAGCCAGGGTCTGGAACTCACGGTCTGAACTAGTATCAGTGGAAGGAACCCTCGACTGATTGGCAAGGTGCCTGTATATGCATATCAAGTACCATAACCTGCAAGGCTATGAACCAAGTGCTGGAAAGTGGGAGAAGGCTGCGTCCCTCATTAATTGGCTGGCGCAGACACGATGGGCCATGTGGCCTCTTTCTGTGCCATAAACTTTCTATGATTCTATATGAATGTGTTAATATTACTTATGGGTCTGTCTCTGGCACTATATGACAGTGTCAGATTCAGTCTATATTTTAAGACTCGTTTACTCTATTTGAGTGTTGAATACATGCTGCTGAGCTCTGTCTCCAGTACTGTATCTGAGTGTGAAGTTAAATACTTTTCTGTCAGAACTGGATGAGAATGTATGATTCATTCAGTATCTTTCAGCCTCTGGAGCTCTGCATTTATCTGGTATCGCAAATGAGTCTGGGGTGGGATGGGGGGGAGGATGGTGCCAATCGTTGGAATCATCAATTTGTCTATCAGTCTCTGGTACTATTTGTGCACGTAGGATTCATTATGTAACTTTTAGAGGTATTGAACGTGTGTGTCCGTGGGGAAGGGAATCATTCTTTAACTGAAAATCTCTGTCATTCTTTAACTGAAAATCAGCCATGATTGAATGGCAGAGCAGACTTGATGGGCCGAATGGCCTAATTTCTGCTCCTATGTCTTATCTTATGGTCTAAGAATATGTGAACGTTGGGTTTATGCTCCATCTGTTCGTCTCTGATTCTGTGTGAGAGTGGGATTATTTTTTTTCTCACTTCATAATGCCTTATGCGAAATCATTTTGTGCTCCTCTCTGTGGGTTTGTGATTAATTCTGAATCTCTGCCTCTCATTTTCTGGTGCTGTACGTGGATTCAAGATTCACTGTACATTCTATCTGTGGAATTGCATGGGAGTGTGGGTTGAATTCCATGTCTGTCAGTCTCTGGCACTGTTTGGAAGTGTTGTATCCTTCTGTGAATCTCAGTTTGATGCTGTGTATGAATTTTGGGTTCATTCTAAAAATACCATTTTCTGGCAATGTGTTGAGCGCGGGACATATTCTGTATCAGTTAGTAAATAAAAAAGCCAAATACTGCAGTTGCTGGAAGTATCTGATGATTTGTAATTAAAATCAACACATAAAATGCTCGTCTGTTATTTTGGAAACATGATCCTGAGCTTTCCCTGATCTGCCATCTTAATTCTCCACCTTGCTGTCATGCTGACATCTCTGACCATGGCCTACTGAAGTGTTCCAGTGAAGATCCACACATGTTCCAGAAACAGCACCTCATCTTTTGGTTAGGCATTTTACAGCCTCTGGACTCAACACTGAGTTCAACAATTTGAGACCGGAATGTGGCCACTGCCATTAACTCTCCCACCCCATGCCATCCCCCACCAAAGGCAAGCCCCACCAACTTTTGTGTTGACAGCTGATCATTATTCTGCCATTCATACTTCCTTTCAGCACAACTTTTCTTTCTTTACTTGTCCCGTTACTGCTCCATTTCTGAGCCCCGTTTCACTGATATGAATATAAGAGACATCTGCCGTAGGTTTATTGTCTTGCACCCTTCAGGACGGACGCAAGGATACAAAATTTCAAAGGCAACAACAACTTATACAGGATCTGTCCTGTCAAGCCCCCTCAAAATCTTATAGGTATCAATAAGATCTCCTCTCATTCTTCCAAACTCCAATGAGGATGGGACTATGCTGCTCAACTCTTCCCCATAAGACAATCCCCTCAGCCCTGGAAATGGCCTTGTGAACCTTTTCGGGAAGTGTCTCCAATGCAAATCTATGCATCCTTAAGAAAGCGGATCAAAACTGTACCCCAAATTCTAGTTATGGTTTCACCAATGCCCTGTACAGTTGTAGCAAGACTTCTCAACTTTTATAATTCATTCCGCTTGCAGTGAAGGCCAACATTTCATTTAACTTCCTAATTATTTGTCATAATTGCATGGTAACATTTTGTGATTCTTGTGCAAACCCCCTATACCCCTCTGTGCTGCAGGATTCTACAGTGTCTCTCCATGTATATCATATTCTGCTTTTCTATGTTTCCTGTCAAAGTGGTTATCTTCAATTTTTTCTATTATGCTACATCAGCCATTTTCCCCCCACTTATTAAACATAACTATATTCGTTTGTAGACTCTTTGTTTTGTCCTCATAATTTGTTTTTCTCCTTATCTCTGTACCAGCAACAAATTTGGCTGCAATGCAATTGATCCCTTTATCCAACTCATTCATATAGAATGTTAATTTCTGAGGCCCCAGCACTGATCCCCCTGCCACTCCACTAGTTATTGTTTGTCAACCTGAAAATGACTCATTTACCCTGACTCTTTTTTTACTGTTATTAATCCAATTCTCTATCTATTCTAACATATCACCAATAGCAACATATGCTCTTATCTTGTGTGGTAATCTTTTATGTGGCACCTTTTAGTGCCTTTTGGGAATTCAAATACACTACATCTCCTCATTCTCCTTTATCCTCCCTGCTTGTTACATCCTAAATTCAATAAATTTGTCAAAAATGATTTCCCTTTCACAAAACAATGTTGACTCTGCTAGATAGTATTACAATTAAATTGATTAAATTTGTTATTGTTGAACTCACTGTTGAATCCAGGAGGTTGTAAAGTGATTGGTTAAGATGAGGGGATGTTCCTCATGCTTACGTTGAGCTTCATTGGAGCACCACCACAGGACAAAGGCAGAAAGGTTAGTTTGACAGAAAGATGGAGAATTGGAAGCTTGGAATCATACTTATGGGCTGAGTGCAGGTATTCTATAATGCAGTCACTTAAAATCTGCCCAATGTATAGCAGAGCACATTGTGAACAATGTATATATTATGATAAATTGAAAAAAAAAAGAATGCTCACATACATCACTATTTCAACTGGACAGTATATTCAGGGCCTTGAACAGTGAGGAGAGATAATGCAACCTTTCCCTTGAGAGCTCCTAATATATCTTCCTTTTTCATGAACTAATGATCTCTGTGGTCAGTGTTTCAGGGCAACTGCACCCGACCCATTTCACAGACTTCTGTTCTAATCCTGTTCCATCACTCCCTGAACCATGATAGCTTTTCTCTTGTCCTTACCCTCATTCTTGTCATTTCTGCTACCTTCACCTTGATTCGATGCACCACAAAAGATACCTTCCCCTCCCTTTTCTGCACTTTGAAGACACCCCACCCCCCCACCGTCCCCTATATTTTTTCGACTCCTGACTCACCCCTTTCACTTCCCATGACATGGCTTTTCAGGTGCACACAGGGGTTGCAACATCTGCCCTTTTACCTCCTCTCTTCTCATCGTCTGTGGCCCCAAACAGTCCTTCCAAGTGAAAGACCAATTTCCTTCTTTTAATTTAGTATACTCTATTCGCTGCTCTACACTTTAATAGAGCAGTGGCCAGCTTTATATTGGGGTGATCAAACAGCGATAGGATAACCACCTTGTGGAGTATCTTGATTCAGCTCACAAGTGTGAGTCCAATTCTGATCAGAGCTTCTGGTCGACTATCTTTTTCAGTCTGCACTTGCTCTTACACTGATCATTCTGTCTCAGGTCTCCTTTCGTGTTCCAATGAAGCTCAACGCATGCCTCCTCCAAACAGCCTTTTTTTTTTTCTATTCTTATCTGTTCCATTACTGCTCACTTTAGACTGTGCTACCAATTCTTATCATTTAATCTCTATTTAATTCCACACTGTCACAGACCTTCCCTTTCTTTCACATCAGCACACCCCCCCCCAGTCCTTTCATTTGTTTAAAATCTATTGCACTTCTCATTTTTGCCAGTTCTGATGAAACGACGTTGTCTCTTGTTAATGCTGACATGCTGGGTATTTCACGATTTTCTATCTTTAATTCATACTTCCAGCATGCATAGTACTTGGCTTCTGCACTGAGGATAAGAGGAGGTTTGATAGAGGTGTTCAAAATCATGAACGGTTTTAATAGTGCAAATAAAGGTAAACTGTTCCTGTGACAGAGGTTCGGGATCATGAGGTAAAAAAAGTAAAGATGTTGTGAGGGAACCCATTTTTTTCTCTCAGCTGCAAATTGCTGTGATCCGGAATATGTTGCCTGAAAGACTGGTGCTATTAGATTCAAATGTAATTTTTAAGAGGGAATTGGACAAATACAGAAATGAAGATACTTACAGTGCAAGCAGAGGAGTTGGACTGATTCGCTCCTGAAGAGGTAGCACATATGCGATGGGTCCAAATATCACCGAATGCGCTGTTATTCTTGAAATGGTGAACAATATAACCCAGAATTCCACGGGTCGGGGAATACGCCCTATCGCCATCAGAAGGGTCTCACTGCGCAGCTGCGGCAGGCCCAGCCACCGGAAAACGCCTGCGGCGTGGAGCATGCGTGGAGCGGTACCAGGAAGCTGAATGTGGGTGATCGTCGCCCCATTAACACCGACTCTTAGCGCCGCCGCCGCCGCGGGGAAGGGGAGCGGGTCGGCGCCGTGAAGCCGATGGTGCAGCCCCAAACTAGCCCCCGCTTCCCGGTTTCTTCTCCCGTTTGCACCGAGTTTCTGATGCGGTAACAGAGAGGGTTGGGGAGGGTGATGCTGTTCATGTGGTTTACATGGATTTCCAAAAGGCATTTGATAAAGTCTCACACAACAGACTTGTGAACAAAGTTAGAGCTCATGGAATAAAAGGGACGGAGCAACATGGTTATGGAATTAAAAACAAAAAAAACAGCGGACGTTGGAAATTAGCTCCTCGTTAGTATAGTGGTTAGTATCCCCGCCTGTCACGCGGGAGACCGGGGTTCAATTCCCCGACGGGGAGTGCATTTATTATGGATATGGAATATTCGCTGAGTGACAGGAAACAGAGGGTATCGGTGAATGGTTGTTTTTCAGGCTGGAGGAAGGTTTAAAGCGGAGTTCCGCAGGGGTTGGTGTGAGGTTCCCTGTTTTTCCTGATATAAATGAATGGCCTAGACCTTGGTGTGGAAAGCATCATTTCAAAATTTGCAGGCTTCATGAAACTTGGAGATATTGTGAACTGTGAGGAAGATGGTGTTAAACTTTAACTGGAAATAGGCATAAAAACGGAAAATGCTGAAAAAACTCAATTCTGACAACATCCATGGAGTGAGAAACAGAGTTAACTTTTCAATCCTGTGTGACCCTTCTTCAGAGCTAAATATATAGACAGGATATAGGCAGGTTGGTGGAATGGGCAGATAAGTGGCAGTGGTAAAAGT